>NC_063376.1:1943557-1972545 GCF_021869965.1 Rhincodon typus
AGCCAGTGTGCAGCACATAATATCAAAAACATTGCTGAGGTCACACTGGAGTGTTCACCATCATGAACAGCAGCCATGGAGAAAATAGAGAGTGTAATAACTGAGGAAACCTGCCTGGAAAGGAACATCAGTTGTTGTTGAAAACCAAAATAGAGCCACTACTCCTGGTTTACATCAGCTAATGCAAGCCCAGGCCTGACCTGCTGTGTTCTTTCAGCTCCATTCTGTTTAATCTCTGACTCCAGCATCTGCTGTTCTTACTATCTCACTGTGACTTTTGTTTTGTTTTCAATTGTTAGCTACCACTTGGGTCTTTTATAAGGGGCTCAGGTGATGAGTTCTTGCCGGACAGGCTGTTACCAAGGGAGCTCATAATCAACAAGCTTCACGAGGCAATTAATTAGTGATTCCCCATGAGCCTTGTAGGGGTCATCACAGACAGAAACCATTTGAACAGAATCACAGAATGGTACAATACAGAAGGAGGCCATTTGGCCCATCATGTCTGCACTGGCTCTCCACGGGAGCAATTTACCCTGTGCCTCTTGTCCACCTTACCCTACATTCCCATAACCCTGCATGTTCTTCCTTCTTAAAATCTTTCTTAAATGTCTTGATTGAATCTGTCTTCACCACACTCAAGAGTGCACTCTAGATCTTAGCTACTCTCAACATCGTACAGTAATATCTCTTGGGCTGTGTCTGCATGGTGGACCTCGATATCATCCTTATGTACTAAGTCTTTCTCTGGCATGGGTAAGGTTTGTCCATTATCAATAATGTCCACAGTTATGTTGCTTATGGCAATATTATGTCCCAGTAGATGATGCTGTTTTCACCCTTTGTGATAATAACTGGCCAGTGTGGCTAAGTAAGTTGTTCCTGATAGTACTTACTGCAGAAAAAAAAGCTGGTTATTCACTCGTAAAATAGATAGTGTGTAATTCTCATAAGTGTCAAAGCCACAACTGGTAAGCTTTTATCTAGTCAGTTCCTCTGGGCATGCCCAGTGATCTTCTCCATCAGGGACAGTGTGACAAGTTGATTCCTTGCTTGGTCTTATTCATAACAATCATGTGAGTTGGTGGTCTTTTTAGTGATATCCAGGTCCCCTCATGGTATTTGCATGCATTGTGAACGTTCCTTCAAAGGTAGGTATGGTTATCCCCATGTCTAGGTATGTGTAGCACCGCTCCTATGTTGTGTCCCCCTTTATCATCATCCTGGGTACCCAGTACTCTACTAGCAAGAGTTAAACTCCTGAGGTGGTCTGGGGTGTCTTCTCCCCTACCCACTTCCTCAATTGTTCACCCAATACCCAGGGTAGCACCTGGCGCATCTCTAGTTGTAACAAGCTCGTACTGATCATCATCAATAACAAGCTTGTATAAGTTGTACCATCTCTGCCTTGTGTTGTTCCTGGGAATTGTTCAATAATCAAACCAGTTGTATCTTGAAGGGGTTTCAAAATCTCAACGGCATCTAGAATAACCTGAGAGGAGTCACATCCCAACTGACTCGTTTTCATTTGCTCCTGATAACTGCTGCTTAAGACCTTGTGCGTCTTCTGTTGTTACTGGCACTTCCTCAAATGTCTGTGCCGTTTCAGTAAACATTTTAGCTGCCTCATCACCATACTCGTTATCCCATTGTTGCGACGTTTCTGCCTTCCCTTGTGCTTTAATATTATTTACTGCTGCCTCACTAGGCAATTTAGCTGCTTCTACCAAATCTTTAACCTGCTCTTTGTGTTAATGTGGGCCCCGGACAAGGTGACATATCCTCACCAAGCCCAGGCTATTATATTATTATGCGCTACCTCATATCTGTGTATATGCTGACTCTCTGACCCCTGGCTAATTTCAGTGCTGCTGACAGGGCTTTTAATTCTGCTATTTGGGCTGAATATCTACCAGGAATCTGCTCTCCAGTCATCAAGTTTTCCTCTACATGTACCATTGACTTTGGCCAGAAAATGAAATACCAAACATGATAATTTAAACATAAAGATACTGAAATGAAACACTTACTCCAGTCTGTTTCCTCAAACTAAGCACAACATAGATAGTACATTCTTTTGAGGAAGGGGAAAATAAATTATGTCTTTTAACTTAATTTTTTCTTCATTAATTAACTTTAATCAACTGCAACCAATTCCAAGGGGCAAATTTTTAACCATGCTTTAAGAAACAAATTCTAAATCAAGATTTCATAGCAGGTTTTTCTTTTACACTACTAGTTCCTTAAAGTGACATCACCTTAACCATACATGTTCCAAACTGACACAGGCACACAGCACAATTTTGAATCACATTACATTCACAAAATACAAATTAAACTCAAACTATTCCCAGGTCTTGAGCTCCAGGGAATGAAAACACACAAATTACACAAGACACCATTTAACAACCAACAAATGAAGATGCACACGTACCAGATCACAAAGAGTAAATCCTTAGTTCAGGGGCTACGGAGACGTGCATTCACATGCAGACAGGAGTTATTATGTTGATCAAACACAAAAAGCTGGTGTCTCTCTCTCACACTTATGAACACTTTCTTACTTTCTTCTGATCTCAGTTTTTAACTTTTTTGTTTAGTCTTTGCTCATAAAGAGAATGAGACGTATGATAGATTCATATTCCAGAATTAGCAGTTATATAGCACACAGTCACAATAAAACAGATTACCTCTATAAATCTCAGCTTGATAAATGTCTACTAACCAAAGATTTTCACTTCTAATTTCACATTAGATCAAAGTGCTAATTTTTAAGGCCTTTTCTTCTTTGTTTCCTTTTTCTTTTTACTACTCTCTGCGAACTAGGTGAGTTTGTGGAGTTCCAATTAATTTTAATCATTTGGTCAATCTGTTCCATAACGCTTGCCTTTCTGCTGGGTTAAAATATTCTAAGTTAACTTCTTTCCTGTCCCGTGGATTCTCCTGCTTATCTCTTCAATTTTTAACTACAGCCCACAGAGGAGCTATAGGTGCAAGTCTTTCTGATTCAAAGGGTGGTAGGTCATCCCGCGCATTACTGCCCCTATGTCAGTACACATACATTTCGTCCTCTAAGACATTCCAGTCAACGTCATCGTCCTCGCCGCTCTCTGAGGAGAGCAGTGCACTAGATGTCTCCCTTATTGTGGCCACTGTCTGGCCTTTTGGCTTTACACTCTCACATCTGACAGCTGCCGCCTTCACTGTTCTCATCTCTCACTGGCGATATTTCTGACGAGGGTTGTTAGAAAATACAACTGCCTTCTCATATTAATCTTTACTTTTTCCCTTCCACCAAGCTTTCTGCTCTGGTATTGGGGTGTCTGGATCATACCACCTCCTGATCATCTTCATGGTCAGCTTCTGATTGCAATCCAATACACTTTGTTCCAGCAACCCCTCCGGGCTTCATTTATTTTTCCCTTTTCCTTAGACACGATCCCTTCTGGACGCTTATCGGCTGCAATGGTCTTATGCCTCTCTTAGCATGCTTTTCACCTAGGTGTTCTACTATGGGGCTCAACCCTCCCCAGTGCAGACTCTCCTTGGGTCTTATCAGCCCTGCTGTAGGGCTGTACCCTCCCTGATGCAAACTAGGTCTATTGATTGTCTACTGAACACAGCACAACATCCTTCTTCCTCAAAGTTCTTTTCGTACTGCAAGTTACAGCCAAGATCAACTATGGGGTTTGCCCTCTACCTAACAAGGGTGGTAATATAAAACGTACTCACCCAATTAGGACCCACAAAGTTGGTAATGGAGCAGTGCAGTATCTGGCTTGCAGCACCAATTTTTGGGGAGAGAAATCAAACAGGAGTCTCCAATTCTGTGTTCAGCAGTACAAGTAACTTTTATTGAGGGCTCTTTTAGCACTAATGTGGGAGAGAATAGAAACCATTTCGAATCTGGCTTTCATGTGCCCAGTTACGGCTCAGAGGTCAGTGACACTCTACCTTTCCCAATGAAGTATAGGATATTTATACATACCGTGTTACAATGGTTACATACAACATTGACATCAGTGCTTGCCATATCCTCTCCGACTTAGACATCCAATCCTATGAATACACGATCAACGATGGACAATGTCAGAGTCAACCTTAGGTTCCCCATGATCTCATGATGTTTACCAGATATTATTATCATCAGTCCTTGGGAACTTACAATGTACCCCAATAATTTTACATTCCAATGTTAATGGCTATACACTTTCTCAGACATTTTCCAGAAATGCTTATTTCTAAGGACTGTTCAAATTCTGTTATTCATTGTATTCATTGCTACCTTTACCAAATTCTGTTACTCATCTTGTATTTCCTATCGTCCTAATCAAAGAAGATACAAAAAGAAGATACTAATTGCTATAAAATTCACGATATCAGTTCTAATATAAGGTTAGTTATGTATAATGTTATATGGTTATTCCAAATGTTAGAATTTTTTAGCCAATGAGTTGTCAGTAGCTTCTGTCCCACCTGACCGTGGAATGTCAAAGAATCACTTCCCCTCCATCATGTAGCTGCAATTATAACTCCTTCTATTCACATGCTGTCTGTAAGTGTGTTTTAAACAGGAGATTGCTTCTAATATGAAATTTACTGTCCCTTCTCTAAATATTTCCACACTTACTACTTAATATGACAACATCTATTTAAATTCCATTAGTAAGACTGAAATTCAATCACGTTCCCAGCTCAAGAATCTTGTCTGAATTTCTAAGGTTTTATGTGATATCTCTGTCCTTCCCCCCTTGATCCTTGAAAGAAGATTGGGAAGCTGTCATTGTTTATTTTCTTGAATTCAAGCTGGTATGCTTTAAAGGTCATCTGCTTACCCATTTATCATTCAGTTCCTCCATGCCAATGGATGGGGGTCCCCTCCACTATCTAGAGCCCTTTGTTTTAAAGGAATTCAAACAAATCTCTTATGTTAGTTGTAGATTGCATTTCTTAATTCCTCAATACTCAATTACCTAATGAGTCTCCATTATTGTGGGATCACACTTTTAATTCTTGATAAACTACAAACTTCAGGTTGTCTGTTCCCAGTCTGATCAGACTGCCTCTTATAGATATCTGCCACTGTGAGATTGTACTGAACTTCCTGTATTTTACTTTGTAAGCTTATTTATTCTATCGGTTACCTTGAATTTCTTCTCAGAGCTACCATTGTCCTAACTTATGATCTCATTTTAATTCTGAATTCAGCGAGCTTACTTGATTCCTGCACCTAAATATCTTTTCTGCCATATTTATGCCAACTAAAAATCCACAGGCTGTGATCTTGTGCCACCTCTGGCCATGGGCTGTCCCTACACCTAGTCCTTCAGGAAGGAGGTCAATGACCTTCTCCACTCCGCCTGTGTAAGTGCCACTGCCTTCTTTCCGATGTCTCGCCCTCACTCTACCGAACGCACTTCCCACGAAGGCTGTACCGCTCTCACGATTGCCTGCCACACCTTCCCTCACTTGCTCTCACCCAGCCCAACACTCAACATTTCCAACCCTGCATGCCCTCTGCACTGCCTCTTCACTCAGTCAGGACCCTCCCCAATTGCACTAACAGTAATAGCTGTTACCCACTTTCATTTCCCCTAATACCTACCTCTCTCTCATTCCAAGAGCAAAACAGCTACCAATAGGGCAGAAAAATGGGTGTGGGCAGCTCAATATTCAGCACCACACCCTTTATGGGGAATGAACACTGAGTCTGATCATCCAAGTGGCTAAGTGATTTTGTATAAGCCCCTGGACTGGTCATAGAATCTTAGAGCATATAAACAGGCCCTTTGGCTCACCATGGCTATAGCAACTAACAAACAGCAAACCACACCAATCCCTGCACTCAACTGGCTGCTGTGCCTTGGCATTTTAAGTGCTTATCCAGATATCCAGATGCTTCTTAAATGTTGTGAGATGCCTCCAGCCATCCTCTCAAGCAGCATGTTCCATATTTCTACCACCCTCTGGGTGAAATTTATTTTCTCAGATCCCCTCTAAACCACTTATTCTTCACCTTAAATTATATCCTCTGACCTTAGACACATCTGCCATGGGGAAAAGATTCTCACGATCTACCCATCTACGTCTCTCAAAATTTTGTACACCTCAATCTCCCTCACCCTCCTCTGCTCCAGGGAAAACAAACCCAGCTTATCCAAGTCTCGCCTCATAACTGAGAGCTTTCTTCCCACGCAACATCCTGGTGATATTCCTCTGCACCCTGCACAGTGCAATCACATCCTTCTGATAATGTGATGACCAGAAGGGAACACACTGTTCCTTCTGTGGCCTGAGCAGTGTTTTATAAAGTTGTAACACAATTTCCTTGCTCCTATATTCTGCGTCCTGGCTAATAAAGGCAAGCATCCTATATGCATTCTTCACTACCCTGTGTACTTGTGCTGACACCTTCAGGGATTTGTGGACTTGAACACCAAGGTCCTTTTGATCTTCAGTACTCCCTAGGGACCTATCATTCATTGTGTATATCCTTACCTTATTACACCTCCCAAAATGCATTACATATATTGCATACCATCCCCACGTGTCCAATGTGACTAGGCATCAAATTTTCCCACCTCTCTCTCTGCATACTGAGTAGCACAATCTATCACTATTCTGACAGTGATCAAGTATTTTAGTTGAGGAAGGGGAAGAATATTGAACAAGGGCTTTAAACTAAATAGGATCTGCTGGCCCATGTGCTTCAGTTTCACTGTTAAACACCAGCTAAACCACCAATCAACCTTTCCGTAATCAGATTCAATATTCATAATGGCCGTTAGTTCTGAACACATGAAACTTGATGTGAAAACAATTATGTAAATCAAAGGACAAACGGGAGAGACTTTATTGAAAGATCTTTAGAAAAACATGGATTGTTCCAAACGATGTCCTTTCCGTCCCTTTAAGAATGGGATTAGGAAGAAACAAGGAGCAGGAATAGGCCATTTGGTCCTTTGAGCCTGCTCCACCATTTAATAAGATCATGTCTGACTTGATTGTCAATTTGAGTTCACTTTCCCACTTGCCCTGATAACCTTTCGCTTCCTAGCCCATCAAGGATCTATTCCTTTCTGCCTTAAAAATATTCAAGGGCTCAGCTTCCACCACTTTTTCAGGAGCAAGGTTCCTAAGATTCACAACCATGTGATTTTTAAATAGTGACCCCCAATTCCTGATTCTCCAAAAAAGGAAACGTTGTCTCCACAACTACCCTGTTCAGACCCCTCAGGCATCTTACATTTTCCAATCAAGTTGCCTCTTACTCTTCTATTCAAGCAGATACAAACCTGGACTCACTAAGCTTTCTTTGTTAAACAACACCTTTCCATACCAGATATTGGTCTGGTAAACTTTCTCTGAACTGGTTTCAATACTTTAGATCCTGAACACAGTACTTCAGATGGTGTCTCATCAGTGACAGTATAACGTAAGAGATCATAGAATCCCTACAGTGTGGAAGCAGGACCTTCGGCCCAACAAGTCCACACCGACCCTCAGAGCATCCCACCCAGACCCATTCCCTTAAAACCCACCTAATCTACACATCCCTGAACACTATGGGGCAATCTAGCATGGCCAATCCACCCTAACCTGCACATCTTTGGACTGTGGGTGGAAACCAGACCACCCAGAGGAAACCCACACAGACACGGGGAGAATGTGCAAACTCCACACAGACAGTCACCCGAGGGTGGAATCGCACCCGGGTTCCTGTGCTGCGAGGCAGCGGTGCTAACCACTGAGCCACCATGCCACCCTAATTGGTATTGGACGTTATTGACTTACTATGCCTGGAACCCCTGAGCAAACGCTTGACTTGACTGAGGACTGCTGAGAACCATGATGAACTTCCTAGCTGTGTGTCCATGCTAAATACCATGGCAATACAGCTGTAGTATTAGGCTGGTCTTTCTTGCTGAGGGGCAAGGTGCCAAAAGGTAAATCAATGGCTAATGCTGTGAGCACCCAAGCTGTGAGTGCTAAGACAGTAAGCAGATAGACGGGAGATGTGTAGACAATAAGGACTGCAGATGCTGGAAGCCAGAGTATACAAGTGTGAGGCTGGAAAAGCACAGTAGGTGAGACAGCATCTGAGGAGCAGGATAGGCAATGTTTCGGGCTGCAACCCTTTGTCAGGAGTGGAGAGGGGAGCCCAGAAATAAATAAAGGGAGGGGGGTGGGGCTGGGGGAAGAGTAGGAAAAATGGCGATAGGTGAATGCAGGTAGGGTGTTATTGTGATTGTGCAACACCTGCCCCCACACTCCCCTCTCACCTCCATCCAAGCCCCCAAATAATTCTTCCAGATCGGCAGAGGTTCACCTGTACTTCATTCAACCTTTTCTATTACATCCGTTGCTCCCGCTGTGGTCTTCTCTATATCGGTGAGGCCAAACCCAGTCTTGGGGACCAATTCATGGAGCATCTGCACGCTGTATGTATCAACCAACCAACTTTCCGGTTGCCATCCATTTTAATTCCCTCTCCCACTCCCCTGGTGACATGTCCATCCATGGTTTCCTCCACTGTCAGAGTGAAGCCAAACGTAAACTGCAGGAACAACACTTGATATTTCACCTTGGATGCTTACAGCCCAATGGCCTTAACATTGACTTTACCAGCTTCAAAATCTCTCCACCCACAGCTTTATCCAATGTCGAGCCCTCCCCCTCCTGACCTGACCTAACCTGTCCATCTTCCTCCTTACCTGTCCGCTCCACCCTTCCCACAGACCAATCACAGTAATCCCCATCCACCTATCACCATCCCTCCTACCCTTCCCCCGGCTAAGCTCCCCTCCCCCTCCCCAGGCCTGACGAAGCATTACAGCCTGAAACGTTGACTTTCCTGCTCCTCTGATGCTGTTTGACCTGCTGTGCTTTTCCAGCCTCACACCTATAGACCGGAGATGCAGCCTGTTGCAGTCCATGAGCTGGGTGCATGTTCGTGAGCACACCGTCCTTGTTATAGTGTTACAATGATAGTTGCCTTTGCACCCTGAGGTGCAACTTTAAAGCTCAGACACATACTGTAGGTGGATCAGAGATGTGCAGTGAGGATTCTTAGAGCTGGCACATATCAGATGCCAATGTCCCTAGACTTGGGATGCATGTGGCTGGTGCCCATGGAGTATGCCTTGAGATGTTAGTGCCTGATGCCTAAACTAGCGGTCCCTCAGAGCAAGCAGCAAGCTGAAATCACTTGGTACCTGCTCTGACATGCATGTCAAGAATTCTCAGCATCCAGTTTCCTTACAGCCAGTGGTACGATAGAAAGCTGCATATTAATGAGGTGACCTGCTGTAAATAAGGTCATCACCAACCAATAATCACCCTTTAATAGGCAACTGACCGCTCCTTAGTAAGAATCTCACTTCAACGCCCTGAAGTTATTTAAAAAGTGCAGCAAATTGTTCCTGACATCTAGTTAGGCCTCACTGAACTTCTCACATAATTCTGCCACATTTCGGACCAAAGCTCACGTCATTCAAGCCCCTATAGGTTTCCACCCAACATAATGATGTATTTGAATAGAAAAACAAAATGTGTAGGATTATGGAAACTAGACCAATGAGTGGAACTGGTTGGAAAGCTCCTTCAAAGAGCCACTGAAACGAAACAAAGAACTGCGAGTGTGGGAAATGTGAAACAAAATAGAAATTGCTGGAAGAAATCTCAGGTCTGGGAAGCATTTGTGGGAAGAAAATGGTTAACATTTTGATTCCTCATTCTGGCTTATATTCCTCAGTACAAAATGTTTTGTCTTTTTTCCAATCAGTTAACCCGTGCAAAAATGAAGGTTTCTTGGATGTTGATAAATGTATTTGCCAAAGACCCTATGAAGGACAGTACTGTGAATTATTAGCCAATTCTGTCCCTGGTAAGTTGCATTTGCTTTATAACTTATATGATTATTGATTTACATGTTGATAGTGGGGGATTCAGTGATGGTAATACCATTGAATATCAGGGTCAGTGGTTAGATTACCTTTTATTGGAAATGGTCATTGCCAGGCATTTATATGGCACAAATGCACTTGCCACATTTCAGCCCAAGCCTGGATATTGATGCATTTGAACTGGCCTGCTTCAGTATTTGAGGAGTGCTGCTGAATATTGTGCAATCAGCAGAAAAGATTCTCACTTCTGACTGTAAGATGGAGGGAAGGTCATAAGATAATGGCTGCTCTGCTCATGACTTCAACCACACTTTCCCGCCTGTTCCCCACCCTTCGACACTCACATCTGTGGAAGTTACTGCAGAGGGGTGTCAAGGTTGGGTCATTGAGTATGATCAAGGCTGAGATAGATTGATATTTAATCAGAAAGAGAATCAAGGTTTATGCAGTAAAGGCAGGAAAGTGGAATTGAGGATGATTAGATCAGCTATAATCTCATTGAATGACGGAGAAGACTTAATGGGCTGGATGGTCTATTTCTGATCCTACTTGTTATGGTCTTATGGGTTTTATAGATCAAAATGTTTGTTTGTTTTTGCATTTCCCTAAAAAAGACACATAGGCTCAATTTTTCTCTAGGAGACACGAATTGGAACTTCAGTTGCATTTACACCTCACTCCCCTGTGCTTTAATTGGCCTCAGGTTGGCCATATCCCCTGCCAATCCTCCACCTCCTATTCTTACCTTCCCTGCCCCAACACCTTATCCACTTTATACAATATGAACTTACAAGTCGAAGATAAAAACTGAACTGCATCCAACCACACATAAATCCCCCAAATAAACAATCTGATCTCAAAAGATGCCTCAACTGAAAACTGTTGAAAGCACTTAAAAAATTATATACCTTTTAAAACTCTTCCCACCTCCATGCAGCTGGTGTAAAACCGCACTGCTACTAAACCCTGTTCATCTTGCATAAAATCAGCAAACCTTCCAGAGACTGGCCTTTAATGAGCCTGCCACAATGTGAAATATCTTGTTTATGAAAATAGGTCACTTTGGAGCTCACATCTTCACCTGCCGTCAGAAAACAGACAGAGAGCATAAATTGTAGGTGGAATATCCAACCACATTGCTTTTAAGGCCATTTTTGTGCTATCAGGCTTCTGTTAAATTTGAGCCCTAAGGTACAGCTTATTGTTACAAATGCGAATAAGGTACTAACACACATTGCAATATATTACAGGAAACGTGACTTATGCCATCAGAGTGACAGTGAAAATAGAGAACAGAAATTATACCATTGAAATGGCAAACAGATCATCTGAAACATTCATGGAATTTTCAAAGGAGTTTAACAAACAGGTTGGAAACTTTCAATATAATTGCATTGCCAGGCAACTATTAGAACTGTTTTGAAAACGTTATAAATGTGATGACAATGATCTTGGTGAATTTAAATTAGGATTTTCTCCCCTTAAGCCTGATACAGTGAGATATTGCTACTTTTTCCTCTTTACCTTTGTCTCAATAGGCCAAAGGGGGTGTCCCTTTCAGCAGTTATCAGTGTCTACACATTTCATAATAAGTCACATGATAAAGAGGTCATTCCCTTTACTCTTTTATTCCCATTTGGAACATCATGCCTGTACCTTCTCTTTGAAAAGACTTATCTCTCAAATCCCAAATTCTTCATCATTTTCTATAGAAACAGCATACTTGAGTACTTTGAGTAGAACTGTAACCGTTTCCTTCACCTGTCTTTCTCTGCCTCTTTCGCACAGGTATGCAGGAATATGCTTATCCACAAATCTTTTTATCTTTTTCAGATGCAATATGTTTATGGACATATTCGAGGTTATCAAACAGTTGAGATCACAATGACAAGGTAGGAATCTCAGAACAGAATTCCCAGTTCTGATAAATTTATATTATGTATGATAAAAATGACATGGGGTATTCATGCTCATTGAAATTTGTGCAGATATGCAAATAAGTGCTCTGTGATGGATGACGAGAAAGCTTTAGGTAAAGGAGGACATCAAAGTTGCCCCCTGTTGAGTTCAAATGGAGAAGTAACTGGAAAAGAGATTGAACTAAAAGCAAGTTTAAAGAATCATACCTAGACTTGAGCTCAGGATTTGCCTATTTATATCAGTTCTTCAAGAGCTAAAGGCACAAGGCAGATGAAATTCAGCTCCATTGAATATATCTGTTGGATCTTGCCTCAGTGTAACAAAGCTGCACCTAACATTGAACATAATTTTTTGCTTTCTTTTCTGTTCCATCATGTTTTAAGCCAGGGCAGTATCATTACCGATCACAAAGCTATTTTCAACGATGAAGCAGAGAGGTTCGATGACAGCATGATAAAA
The DNA here is from genome assembly GCF_021869965.1 of Rhincodon typus. Taxonomy (NCBI): domain Eukaryota; kingdom Metazoa; phylum Chordata; class Chondrichthyes; order Orectolobiformes; family Rhincodontidae; genus Rhincodon; species Rhincodon typus. The sequence continues at coordinate 1,955,842 of NC_063376.1, forward strand.
GAAACAGTGAAAGATATCAAAGACAGCTTACAATTCAAGAATTGCACCAACAGTAATGATTCACGTAAGAAAGTGATTCCATTCTCAATTACACTCAGCAGTGAAGTCGCACAGACACACGAACCCCTCATCTGAAATGCCTTTGTGGGGTGTGTGATTCTGTTGGACACTGATTTAAAGCCATCCTTCCTCCTAAGCAGCAGTGATTTCTAATAAATCTCCAACCAGACCCTATGCTACACTGAGATAACAAGGTGTAGAGCTGGATGAACACAGCAGGCCAAGCAGCATCAGAGGAGCAGGAAGGCTGACGTTTCGGGCCTAGACCCTTCTTCAGAAATGGGGGAGGGGAAGGGGGTTCTGAAATAAATAGGGAGAGAGGGGGAGGTGGATAGAAGATGGATAGAGGAGGAGATAGGTGGAGAGGAGACAGACAGGTCAAAGAGGCGGGGATGGAGCCAGTAAAGGTGAGTGTAGGCGGGGAGTTAGGGAGGGGATAGGTCAGTCCAGGGAGGAAGGACAGGTCAAGGGGGCGGGATGAGGTTAGTAGGTAGGAGATGGGGGTGGGGCTTGAGGTGGGAGGAGGGGATAGGTGGGAGGAAGGACAGGTTAGGGAGGCGGGGATGAGCTGGGCTGGTTTTGGGATGCAGTAGGGGGAGGGGAGATTTTGAAGCTTGTGAAGTCCACATTGATACCATTGGGCTGCAGGGTTCCCAAGCGAAATATGAGGTGCTGTTTGATGTGGAAGGTCTTCTTGGGGCCTGGGATGGGGGTGAGGGAGGTGGTGTAGGGGCAGGTGTAGCATTTCCTGCGGTTGCAGGGAAAAGTGCCGGGTGTGGTGGAGCTGGAGGCGAGTGTGGAGCGGACAAGGGAGTCACGGAGAGAGTGGTCCCTCCGGAAAGCAGATAAGGCTACACTGACATTGTTTTAGCCACACATAGCAGTCGATCTTTAAAACCTCCAAATGTCTCTCCAGAAGTGGGGAGTCAACTCATATGCAAAGTATAAAAGTGAAGTATTGGTGGTCACCATCTTTACCATTCTCCATAGGGAGTTAGCTCTGTGTGTGGGGCATGTCTTAAACTCCTGCATATTATTGCAGCACAGCCTGTATCGCCTGCTTACACCCTGATCCCTTACACCCAGTTAGAAAATACTGATCAATAAAACATTCATCTGTGGCGTGAAAAATTGAGTTGTTAATGTCAGAATAGTGTGTTGTGGCTGGAAAAGCCAGTGGTGGTGGTGGTGCTGGGTACGGAATATGCAAAACCAGGAATTTTGGGACCAAGAAAATGAGGTCATCATAAATACCAGGTTGATGCACACAGGTCACACAAGCAATGCCAATTGTTGACTGTCTGCTTCAGAGAGAGTACTGTCACCTCCTTCTCAGAAGGTTGTGGGTTAAAATCTCACTCCAGTTTATAATCCAAGCTGAGATATGAGTTTAGCGACATGCAGCCCAGGTGAGGAAAGGGTATCAGGTTCCCCCATCACCGAAGGTTCTCAGTGAATCAGTTTGGTTTTATCACTCACCAGCTCACAATGATTCAATGTATGGTTGGATTTCAAACTGAGAATCTATGGGTTTCTAAACTTGTTCCACAATCACTGCACTTGACAAACTGCTCTCATTTATCATGGGTTCGCTTTCACCAACCCATTTTCTTTCTTTGAAATATGCTAGCCATCATTTTCATCTCCACCGACTGTCTGAAACTCTGATGGGAGGGGATCATTGGCCTGTTGATTTCAAAGAATGAGCAATCACCTCTGGTAAACATGTAAAGGATGACGAGAAATCTTTTGGATAGGAAGAACTGCAAATGCTGGAGTCAGAGATAACACAGCATGGAGCTGGAGGAACACAGCAGGCCAGGCAGCATCAGAGGAGCAGGAAAGTTGACATTTCGGGTCAGGACCCTTCTTCAGAAATCTTTGTTGTGTTAACAGCACCAATCTAAATGTGCATTAATGGGCGTTTCTGGCAAAACTAGCATTTAGTGTCCATCCCTATTTATGTTGAGTAGGCGGTGATACAGATGAGGGGCTTGTTTGTCCACTTCAAAGGGCAGTTATTACCACATAGGTATGGGTCAGGGGTGACAATGTAGGCTATACAGGTCTGGGTGATAGGATTGCTTCTCTAGACGGTGAACCTGCTGGATTTTTACAATCCAACAGATTCATGGTCACTTTTAATGATACTAAAGCTTCTGATTCCATTCAAATTCTCAAATTTCCACAGTAGGAGTTGATTTCACAGTCCTCCAATTTAGAAGCCAGCAACATAATCACTGCACTATTATTTTGTTTCATTTGAGAATACAATTTCAATATTTTACTCATGTTGCCGTCCTGATATGTACAATTATTAATTTAAAGATTATTGAAAGCTTCTCCCATGCATATCTTTTTGATTGTGAACTAATTCACATTTCAGAACAGTGTTCAGGACTTCAGCTCGCGCCGAATTACAAAAATGTATCGTACACAAATCAAGATGTGACTGGTGAGTTTTACATTCTCAAGACTTTTATAAACTGGGCAACAACTAAGAGCTTAAGGCTTCGTATAATGATGTTGCAAACATTTAAAACATTTTACACACTTTGTCTGAATGGTTAACCATACAGTTGCAACCATTCCAATATTGATCCTACAATTATTGGTTCTTCAATTATTGATCCTATAATTATTGATATATTATAAATAAGTTCCTTATTTTCATGGGAAGAAATGTGTTGTTGCGTAGTTCATTCTGCTCAGTGAATTTATCAAATTAACTACGATTGATGGAGAGTGGCGGGAGACAATGCACTCTCTAATTTTTCCATGTTGAGCACAACTTATTTAGTTCACTGCACACACATGCAGGATAGTTTTGTGGGAGCCTGTATGTGCACCATAAAGGCACCATTGATTGTGTTTGGAGTTGATTATTGTGTTCCATCACACAATTAAATTACTGCAGGATCATACAGTCTTGCAACTCAGAGAAAACATTTGTGGGATGTAAGAGATACATTGGCAAAGTCATGATTTTGTTATCCACTAATTGTTCAACAGTTGATTGCTCCACATCCGTCAAAGACAATTTCAAGGACGAGTTTACAGCCGTAAATACAACTTCGGGCTGGATCTGTGTGTCAAGATGTCACAGTGGCCATAAAGATCACTTGAGGTGCCAATACGGGAAATGTGAGCTCACAGAGAAAGGCCCCAAATGCTTGTAAGATTCAATTGGTATTCTTGTGTTTAATTCAAAGTGGTTAACCTAGTGAGGTCTAGATCTGCTGAACAAGCAGAATTGCCTTGCGGTCTCCATATTTAAGGATTAATCTCCTGAGCAGTGCTACAAACAAACCAGCAATAAAAATCACTTTGAAATTACAAAGAACTATGCGCTTTTTGTTAGTTTTATTGAATGCTAATAACTAGTAGCACTATTGTTACTAGTTTTAAAAATGCTGGGATACAGAAAAATTGCTGTATGGGTGGGGAGGTTGGACATTATATAATGAAACTTCTAGGACTATGTCCAGCCAAGTTGGCAACTCCAATGAAGGGCCCTAATCAAGGAGTGGGACCGCAAAAATGTAGCCTGCAATTTCTTTATGCGATGCTGTAACTATCGATCTGTATTTGGTAATTACCTTGCATGATGTATCTGACAAATATGATGACGTTCTTGATAAAACTAAAACTTAAATAGATCAGCACAGAACTGTGACCTCTCTTCCAAAGCTTGGATCTAAGGAAGACTGATGGAATAGAACATAGAACAGTACAGCACAGTACAGGCCCTTCGGCCCATAATGTTGTGCCGAACTTTTACCCTAAACCTAAGGTCTATCTAACCTCCACCCCTACCTTATATTATCATCCATATGCCTATCTAATAGCCGCTTAAATGCCCCTAATGAGGCCGATTCCACTACCCTCTCCAGCAATGCATTCCACGCCCCTACCACTCTCTGAGTAAAGAACCTACCTCTGACGTCGCCCTTATAGCTACCTCCGCTCACTTTAAAACTATGCCTCCTCGTAATAGCTACCTCCACCCTAGGAAAATGTCTCTGGCTGTCCACTCTATCTATACCTCTGATCATTTTGTACACCTCAATCAAGTCACCTCTCATCCTTCGTTTTTCTAAAGAGAAAAGCCCTAGCTCTCTCAACCTTTGCTCGTAAGATCTTCCCTCCATTCCAGGCAACATCCTGGTAAATCTCCTCTGCACCTTTTCCAACGCTTCCACATCTTTCCTGTAATGAGCCGACAAGAACTGGACACAATACTCCAGATGTGGCTGAACCCAGGGTTTTGCATAGCTGGAGCAAGACTTCACAGCTCTTGAACTCAATCCCTCTATCAATGAAAGCTAACACACCATACGCCTTCTTAACAACTTTATCCACCTGGGTGGCAGCTTTTAGGGAACTGAGGACATGAACCCCAAGATCCCGCTGCTCCTCCACACTGCCAAGAATCTTTCTGTAAACCCTGTATTCTGCCTTTAAGTTTGTCCTTCCAAAATGAATCACTTCACACTTTTCAGGGTTAAACTCCATCTGCCACTTCTCAGCCCAGCTCTGCTTCCTATCAATATCCCTTTGTAACCTAGAACAGCCCTCCACACTATCCACAACTCGACCCACCTTCGTATCATCCGCGAACTTACTAACCCACCCTTCCACTCCTACATCCAAATCATTTACAAAAATCACCAATAGAAGAGGACCCAGAACAGATCCTTGTGGTACACCACTCATAACTGAGCACCATGTGGAATATTTTCTGTCCACTACCACCCTTTGTCTTCTAAGGGTCAGCCAATTCTGAATCCAATCTGCCACATTTCCCCCTATCCCATGCCTCCTTATTTTCTGCATGAGCCTACTATGGGGAACCTTATCAAACGCTTTACTTAAATCCATGTATACCACATCCACTGCTCTACCTTCATCCACGTGTTTGGCCACCTCTTCAAAGAATTCAGTAAGGTTTGTGAGGCATGATCTACCCCTCACAAATCCATGCTGACTATCACAAATCAAACTGTGCCTATCCGAGTGATCATAAATTCTATCTCTCAGAGCCCTTTCCAATAATTTGCCCACCACTGAAGTAAGACTAACTGGCCTGTAATTTCCGGGATTATCCCTATTCCCTTTTTTGAGCAAGGGAATGACGTTTGCCACCCTCCAATCTTCCGGCACTATACCCGTGGACAATGAGGACGACAAGATCATTGCCAAAGGCCCTGCGATCTCTTCCCTCGCTTCCCATTGAATCCTTGGATAAATCCCATCGGGGGATTTATCTATCTTCAAGTTCCTCAAAATTCCCAGTGCATCTTCCTTACTGACATCCACCTCCTCTAGCCTACCAGCCTGTTTCACACTGTCCTCCCCTACAATTAGGTCCCTCTCAGTTGTGAATACCGAAGAAAAGTATTCATTAAGGACCTCTCCTATCTTTTTAGGATCCGTGCACAAATTCCCTTTACTATCCTTGATCGGCTCTACCCTTACTCTGGTCATTCTCTTATTCCTCACGTACATGTAAAAAGCCTTGGAGTTTTCCTTGCTCCTATCTGCCAAGGTTTTCTCATGCCCCCTTATAGCTCTCCTAAGCCCTTTTTTCAGCTCTTTCCTGGCTAACTTGTATCCCTCTAGAGCCTTTACCGATCCTTGTTTCCTAAACCTTATATAAGCATCCTTCTTCCTCTTAACTAGTCGTTCGACCTCTCTCGAGAACCAAGGCTCCCTCACTCGACTGCATCTTCCCTGCCTGCTAGGGACAAACATATCGATCACACGCAGTATGCATTCCTTAAACAAACTCCACATTTCTACAGTGCTCTTCCCTGACAGCATCTATTCCCATTTTATGTTACCCAGTTCTTGCCTAACAGAACTATAATTACCCTTTTCTGATGAAGGGTCTAGGCCCGAAATGTCAGCCTCTCTGCTCCTATGATGCTGCTTGGCCTGCTGTGTTCATCCAGCCCTGCACCTTGTTGTCTATAATTACCCTTCCCCCAGTTATAAACCTTACCCTGCTATATGTACCTATCCTTTTCCATGACTATTGTAAAAGTAACAGAGTTATGATCGCTACCACCAATGCTCTCCTACCAACAGGTCTACCACTTGGCCCGGTTCATTGGCAAAGTGGCCTCTCCTCGTGTTGGTCTATCTACATACTGTGTCAGGAATCCTTCCTGAACACACTGGACAAAATCCGCTCCATCTAAACTATTACAACTAACAAGTTGCCAATCAATATTTGGAAAGTTGAAGTCACCCATGACTACAACCCTGTGACTTCTGCACCTTTCCAGTATCTGCCTCCCAATCCGCTCCCCTACTTCTCTGCAACTATTAGGGGGTCTGTAAAAAACCCCCAACAAAGTGACTGCTCCTTTCTTGTTCCTGACCTCAACCCAAACTGACTCTGTAAACATATCATTCTTGAATCGCCGTTCAGTAGCTGCTATACTAGCCCTGACTAGCAATGCCACTCCACCACCTCTTTTACCCCCCTCCCTATTTCTAAAATAGAAAGACTCTAAAATTTTATAATTAATTTATGACGTGTGGGTGCCAGTAGCTAGACCAGCATGTATTATTCAGAGGACAATTAAGAGTCAGCCACATTGCTGTTGGTCTGGAACCATATGTAGGCCAGACCAGGTGAAAATTGCAGATTTCTTTCCCTAAAGAGCATTGATAAATCAGAAGGGTTTTTAACAATAATCATCAACAATGACAACAAGAGCACCAATAGGCTAGCTTTTCATTGAATTCAAATTTCATCTACTGCAATGGGTTTTGAACTTATGTTCACAAAATGTGGGTGCTAATTCAGTGACATTACCAGCATGTCATCATCTCCTAAATGAAGTTCACTCTAAGGATCAAAGACTTCTTATCCTCCTCTACTACTCTGTTTGAAGCATTTAATGTCCATCCCCATTTTCCCTAACTAGATGGTGGTACAAATAATAGGCTTGCATGTCCTCTTCAAAGAGTCACTGCCAACCACGCTGAATGAAACTGGAATCTCATTTTGGTGGTATAGGTTCAGCATTCAGTACAATTGATTTTAAATTGGCAATTTTACTCACACATACCAAGGTGGTCGATGCATGAAATGGAGACATGCCACACAAGCCATAGATGTTACTGTTTTGAGATTAGAGATTTTCAGAATTGATGAAGCATTCCAGAACCAATTTTGCTCAGCACATTGGCTGTACATCTAACATAGTAGTGCTTGATGAGACAGTGCAGATGGAACTTTACTCTGTAACCAAATAATGTGAGGAGTGTTAGATGAGACAGTGCAGATAGAGCTTTACTAGGAGTATTCGATGGGGACAATAACAGGTGAAATTTTACTCTACATCTAATCTGCATATGCCCTGTGAGTGTTTGATAAGGTAGGGCAGAAGACGATTTACTCTAGATGTATATTTTAGTTCAGTAATTTAATTGTGCCTGACCATTTATTTTTTTGGTTTCAGTTGTAACACATCAAAGGACTACTGGTATATTGGGGAAAACTGCCAATTTCCGGTCCAAAAATTGGCTTTCATCATCGTGACAGTATTGGTGGTTCTCATAATCATAGTCACATTGATAGTGCTGATTGTGTATTGTACAAGATACCGACACATGGTCAAGCAAAACCATTTATCAAGGTACTTCAGTCATCACATCTAACATCTCCTCTTTGTGGCTCAATGTCTATGGAGTAATAATCCAGAGATTCTGCATTTAATTCCACAGTGGCAGTTTGAGACTCTGAACTCCATTTACCAAATCCGTAAATAAACAATTAGCTCCAGTTAAAGTGGCTGGAGAGTTGCTGGATTCTTGTAAAGACCCAAATAATCTATGAATACTTTTGGGAATTACCCCATTTGTTCAATGAGACTTCTCACACCATTGTAAGTAGTCTCTTAACCACCCCCAGATGTGTCCAAGTGATCAGGTCAAGGAACAGGTTCACCATGAGGGGGTCTTGTGGGCACAGCGGTAATGTCCCTACCTTTGGAGATCTAGGTTCAAATTCCACCTGTTCGTGAGGGGCATGTGATAACATTTCTGAACAGGTTAAGTAGAAGATGTGGGAGGAAAAAGAGAAGGCTCAAAATGAGCTCTCAGTGGATCAACAATAAAAATTCATGGATGTTCAATTACGTTTAAATTAAGAGAATTAAATTAATTGTGTAATTCCTAATCCCCTGTCCAAGTCTCCTCTGAGGACTGGACCCATAAGATGATGTTCAGTGTCACACCAAATCTGTACGTTCGCTGATACTAACACAGGTTGAAATGTTTCTAATCCAACAGGGAGAAGACCACAAATCAGATATTAAAATGGTGGGAGGAGGATAACTGGGAGTGGCCTGCATCCCAGGGTTTAACGTTGAGCAACCTTGCTGCTGCAGATATTTACAGTAAGATTCAATGCCTTTCCAGCTGTAAACTGTCGGGATGTGCCTGAAGTTAGAATGACGTGGCCAGCGAGGAAAGTCTGACGAATTGTCTCCAAGTGATAGTGAAAGGAACTTATTCTAAATTTAGCTTAACATTTTTTTAGACAGCCAAAGGTTAAAAGAAGCTCTCTCCCCTCCCTAACGCACCTCCAATCCCCATCCTGATGAACTGAAAGAATGCAAGATATCCAATGCTGAGAACCTACAGCACTCGGGGTTGCTTTGAGATATAGAGGCATAGGGTGTTGGGCTTTGAGATGATGTGGGATGTGGACAGTCAGGGTGCTGATGTTTTGTCATGCTGTGAGACACAGAGTAGCTGGGTTCCGGGACACTGTGGGACTTGGAGTTGGGTGTTACAGGTGATGTGAGGGCTGGTTTGCGGCATCTCACAGGGACCCCTTTCTGCAGAACACTGTCACTGCTATGGACCAGAAGCAGGTGTAGACTTTTCAATGATGTGAAGATCTAAAGAATTTATAACAGTTCTGTTCAAATACTCAGGTCTACCCAGATACTCAGAATTGAAGAGCCCAGGACAGAGGCCATGAATTCATCTTTCAGGGTAAGACTTTATTAGGTAATCTGACTGTTCATATTTCATGTCCCGGAATGGAAAAGAGCAGGACATTTGACTGTTGTCCTTTTATGATAGTCATGGTCAGCTGCTATCACATGTGACCTTAAAAACTAGGAGCAGGAGTAGGCAATTCAACCTCTTGAGCCTGCTCCACCATTTAATACAAACATGACTGATCTTATCCTCTCCTGCCTGCTCCCCACAGAGCTTCAACCTCTTACTAATTTAAAATGTTTATCTCCTTCTTAAATTTACTCAATGTCCCAGCATCCATCATCCTCTTGGGATAGCGAATTCTACAGATTCATGACCCTTTGACAGAAGTGGACAGTGTTGCTCCAGATGCATAGCTTAATATAAGGGAAGCATCATTCCACTCGCCCCCCTCCTTTGTCATCTATGTGCTTTCAGTTCATCAGTTGCCAGACAAAAAAAAACTGTTTTTATACTCAATCCAATTTTATGTTTTTATTCTTCAGATCAAAATGTTAAGGCTGCAGATGACAGAAGCACACACTGTTTAAATTCTACTGGTCTGATTAACACCTCACCTTCTCCACTCAGAAGCCATGCACTGGACTCACAAACAGAACTGATCTACAATAATCTGATTATGACATCATGTGTAATCATTTATTTTTTCCTTCGAGTTAATTCCATTAAAAGATCAAAGTTAATTATTTCTGGTTTTGTGCTTAAGGCCTAGAAGCTTGGATGAAGATCAGTGGGGTCAATTATCCTGTGTGTCAAGAGAACTTGTTACACCAGAGACTGACTGGGTAAAGGGAAGGGACATTCCTGCAACAGAACACGAGATGGTAATCAGGCTGGTAATCATGGCCCCTTTTGAATTCACCTTTTGTATCTCTCATGCTGGCTTGACTGAGCTGAACCCAGGCTGGCACTTACCTGTAAAAACGAAAGAACTGTGGATGCTGTAAATCAGGAACAAAAACAGAAGTTGCTGGAAAAACTCAGCAGGTCTGGCAGCATCAGATGCTGAGCTTTTCCAGCAACTTCTGTTTTTGGCACTTTCCTGTGTTGTGTGATGCAGCAGTAGATTGCAGCTTCCAAATATCAAGAAATTATAACTTAAACCTGAGGTTTCTGACCTCACCTCAGACTCGTTTTGTTAAGGAAAGGGTGTGAGATGGAGAGGAAAATGTGGTTACCTGTCATCAATATGGTTTTCTGCTATGTACGATTGTTATTTTGGCTATTTATTATTATGTCAATTAAATATGGATATTGCTAAACATTGCTGTGGTGATGTTAATGTAGCTGACTTGTGAAAATGTAAAAGAAATGGGATCAAGGAAAGAAACACTGATCCAAACTGCAGCCACCAACACCCCACCCCCAACCTCACTGCCAAATCTATATCGTATTACTCCATCCTCAGTGCAGCACTTCCCTCCCTCTTGTTGCTTTCATGCTCCCTTCTCCCTCCACACTTCGCTTCCCCAAACTCATGTCTCCTCCTCTCCTCACCCGATTTCTCTACCTCACAATGTCCCACCTCTTCCCTCCTCTTTCTCTCATTCCAGCCCTCAACCGCTCAAACCCTTTCTGACCGCACCCTGTCATTTTATTCTTCCTTCTGCTTACTTTAGGGCTATTCACTCTTTTTTTCTGTACTATACTTGGATTGGATTCCTTCAGGAATTGTTTGTAAAATTTAATTTTTGGATATTGACTGGAATGAAACAAGAGGTTTATGCAAAAGTAACCTCACATTGTTACGAAGTTTTGTCCAGTACATCTTAGTCCAATTATTAAGAGGCCTTCAAGACTGGAACCTCCTTCGGAATGAAAGCCTGTTTGCTGAAGGCTGGATGCAGCATGGTACTTGGGAGTGCTATCCTTGATTCCAGACAGAATCATAGAATCCCAACAGTGCAGAAAGGGGTCATTCAGTCCACCGTAGCTACACCAACCCTCCAAAGAGCACCCACCCTATCAGCATAGCCCCACATTTATTATGGCTAATCCACCTAGTCTACACATTCCTGGACAGTACGGGGCAATTTAGTAAAGTCAATCCACCCTAACCTGCATATCTTTGGAATGTGGGAGGAAACCGGAGCACCCGGACGAAACCCAGGTAGACACGGGAAGAATGTGCAAACTCCAAAGGGACAGTCACCCTAGGCTGGGATCGAACCCAGGAGCTAACCATTGAACCACCATAGATAGATAGTTCAAGACATTGCAAAGATGATGCACAGAAGAGTTAGCATCAAAACCTGAGAACTCTGTGAAAGTTTCTCCTGCTTTATTGACAATGCCAAAACAAGTGCAGCCAGCAATCAGTTCGTGATATTGCCTGTGCAGTGTTATAGTATCATAATGTTACAAAGAAATCACTCAGTCAATCTGTGATGATTTTTACAAAGAGCAATTAGTCCGACTCCCTTCTCTTTCTTTATGGCCCTACACATTTTCTATTTAAAATTGTTATGATCCCATAATATTAATATTGGAAAAGTTAAATCCCTGGCTAGATGGACTGTAAATTCATGTTTTTTTATAATCATCCATAAGATGCAAGCTTTACTGGCTGGGCTAGAATTTATTGCCCATCCCTAATTGCCCACTGAGCATTAAAGATCGACCATATTGCTGTGGGTCTGGAGTCATGTGTAGGTCAGACCAGATAAGGATGACAGATTTCCTACCTCATTGACATCTACCCCAACATGTGGAAAATTGGTCAACAACGTAATGTACACAAAAAGGACAAATCCAACCCAGCCAATTAACATCCAATGGGTCTACCCTCCGTCATCAGAAAAATGATGGAATGCGTCATCAACAGTACTATCAAGCAACACATGCTAAGCAATAACCAGTTCCGTAACACTCACTTTGGGTTCCATTCAGGCCACTCAGCATCTGACCTAATTACAGCCTTTGTACAAACATGGACAAAAGAGCTGAATTCCAGAGGTGAAGTGAGAATGATAGCCCTTGAAATCAAGGCCACATTTGCCTGATTCAACATCAAGGATGGACATGTCCTGGGCCTCCTGCAGTGCCACAACGATGCCACCCGAAGGTTGCAGGAACAGCAACTCATATTCCGCTTGGGAACCCTGCAGCCCAATGGTATCAATGTGGATTTCACGTTTCAAAATCTCCCCTCCCCCTACCGCATCCCAAAACCAGTCCAGCTCGTCCCCGCCTCCCTAACCTGTTCTTCCTCCCACCTATCCCCTCCTCCCACCTCAAGCCGCACCTCCATCTCCTACCGACCAACCTCATCCCGCCCCCTTGACCTGTCTGTCCTCCCTGGACTGACCTATCCCCTTCCTAACTCCCTACCTACACTCACCTTTACTGGCTCTATCCCCGCCTCCTCTCCACCTATCCTCTCCTCTATCCCTCTTCTATCCGCCTCCCACTCTCTCCCTATTTATTTCAGAACCCCCTTCCCTCCCCCTTTTCTGATGAAGGGTCTAGGCCCGAAACGTCAGCCTCTCTGCTCCTATGATGCTGCTTGGCCTGCTGTGTTCATCCAGCCCTGCGCCTTGTTGTCTCGGATTCTCCAGCATCTGCAGTTCCTACTATTCCTAAGAATGTATTTTTTTTAAAGTAAATACCCTCCATTTCCCTGTCAGCAATATTGATCTCAAACCCAATGTGAGTGCAGGAAATCCACTTTCTCGCCTGGATCCTTAGATGTAACATACATAAAGTGAAGTTTGTTCGCTCAGGACAGCCACAGAGTATCTCACCACTCAGGGTTTTCTTTAGTCTATAGTTAATGTTTGCATTGTTCAATGGTGCTTCTCAACTTGGCTATGGGCCAAGTGTTGGAAAGTGGGATTGGTGTAGACAGGTGATGGGTTTATTATTATTGGTGCAGACTTAGTAGGCCAAAGAACCTCTTCAGTACTATATGATTCTATGACTGTTTTACAGATGCAGTTCTGGAATCTCTAAAAATTATTGCCAAGTTGTCAGATGTGGAAATAAAAACTGACCAAATGGCCACTGTTTGAGCTTTTATTCTGTATCTATACCATGCTGTATCTATCCTGAGAGTGTTTGATGGGACAGGAAGGACATGACTTTATATCTGTCCTGTGCTCTACTTGCCCTGGGAGTGTTTGACTGGGTAGTGGCAGCTTTAATTGACACAACATCTCTCACCTTGTGAGAATAAATGAATAAATGTGTAAAGTCGCTATTGTCCATTGAGAGAAGACTGGTATGGAATTTAACCTAAGGGTCACCACGCCTCACGTGAGGGACAAGGTTGAGTGGTGACCTCAGAAAGAATGCTGCACAAACACACAATTTTTCAATAATACATCAGCCTTAGTTACTAATCTTCCTGGAATATACGTGATCAAAGTTTGCTTCCAAGAAACTATGATTTATACTACTTCTTTGTGTTCAAATGGACCTTACACTCATGAATAATCATTCACCAAGCCACATAATATGATGTGAGCAACTTTCCAATCATATTGCAGCACTGGAATTTAATGTAACTTTGATGTGTGGTGCTTGGTGGTTAATAATGGCTTGAGGACTGTGTCAAACCTAAAGTTTTCCAATGGAAATAAAGACAAAACAAAACAGTGGAAGAAGGAAGATGTTGAGAGATGAAGTTAAGTATTAACTGCCACGGTAACATTCCAGGCCAGGCCATACTAATATATCATCAAGTCGTCTTTTTCTAGGTGATGAATGTCGGTCAAAGTTGGATTATTTTACAATCTTTGAACTTCCAACTGAATCAACAGAATTAAATGTATGCTTTAAACATGCAGTCAAAAATGCCTGACATTATGGCGCTGGTAACTCAGAGAGCAAAAGTTTGTTAAGTGGGTTGTTTTTGTTAAGACAGACCTGAGTATCTGATTGGCTTGGCATTGTTGGCATTGGAGGACATACTCGTGAAAGAGCAGATGCACGATCCAAGTTGAGTAGGAAACGCTAATGGCGAAACAAAAATCTTACCCTCATGAACCGCCATACACATATCTCAACTATAACACTTCAACGAGGAGAGATCGAGGGGAGTGGACCCACACTCTCTGGGAATTAGAAGAATGAGAGGTGATATAATTGAAACATAGAATATTCTGAGAAGGTTTCAAAGGACAGATGGTGAGAAGCTGTTTCTCCTGGCTGGAAAGTTTAAAGTTCTAGGGTATAGTCCTAAAAAAACATAAGGGCTATTCTACACTGAGGAGAAGCTTCTTTATTCAGAGGGCTTAAGATTTGTTAACCTAGAACAGTGTGAATCCTAAGCCATTGAATATCATGAAGACTAAGATCAATAAATTTTTGGGCTCTAAGTAAACCAAGAAACAAAGGGACTAGTAGGGAAAATGGATTTGAGATCAAAACACAATCCTAACGGTAGAGCAAACTCATGGTCCCATATGGCCTCTTTCAGTCTGTATCTTATGTGCTTAACTGTAACACCTCTGTATTTTATATATAGATCTGATTGTAAACAATGGCAGTCCTTGAGATGAATGAGAGGTCAAAGTTCTACCGATAAACAAATCATTGAGATAAAATGTATAATATTTATGGCGATGAATTGAAACTTGGAAATGGACCAATATTCACCATTGTTATCTCTCAAGTTATCAACCACATAAACAAAAGGGACTTTGACCAAAGTAAATTTACAAGGGCTGCAATAATAATTCTAAAAAATAATGTATTAACATGGCAATGTTGGGCATATTTCGTATTTTCAGCCTCTTTAGGACAGAATGTGGCTCGGGGTAGCAAGCTCACCTTTATAATCATAAGGCTAGGAGTTCAAGTCCCAGTCCATAGGTATCAAACTAAAGCCCCATTTGCACCTTCAAGTGATCATAAATGATCACATGGCTCTATTTGGAGGGGAGGTGATAGTGCAGTGGTATTGATGCTGGGTTAGTAATCCAGAGACCCAAGTAATTCTCAGAATCCATGTTCACATCCCACCATGGCAGATTATAGAATTTGCATTCAATTAAAAAAAAGAAAATGTGGAATTAAAATTAATGATGACTATGAAATCACTGTCAATTGTTGTAAAAAACCCATCTGGATCACCAATGACGTTAAGGAAGGAAATCTGCTGTCCGAACCTGGTCTAGTCTACATGCAACTCCAAACCCAAAGCAAAGTGGTTAACTGAAATGGCCTATCAAGCTACTCAATTGTACCAAACTATTCATAAACCTTAAAAAAGGGAATGAAACTGGGTAAACCAACTGGGCATTGATTAAGTCAATGGAAGAAACAACAGCATGCTTAGCTTTGACAAGCCATCATAATGAAACCTAAGACACAACATTGACAGCATCTGGGAACTCACCATACAAGTATCATACTCTGAAATTAAATAGTGCATCCTAAAACATATTACATGTCTTTTATCAACCCAATCCTGAATCTTGACCAAATCTTTTCTACTTGGTTCTGGACTGCTTCATTGTCTAAGGAATCGCGAAAGATGCTGCACATTGTGCAATCATCAGTGAACATCCCCACTTCTGACCTCATGATGGAAGGAAGGTCATTGATGAAGCAACTGTAGATGATTAGGCCTGGGACAATACCTTATCGTAAATCTCCTCTTAAGATCCCCAGCAGCACTGATGCCAGTCTTCAGCCAACTTACTTCACTCCACATGCTATCAAGGAACAGATGGAGTGCTATGAGCCCTCAGCAATAGCACTGAATACTTGTGCTCCAGAACTAGCCACACTGGTAGCCAAGCTGTTCCAGTACATCTACAATAGTTATCTACCTGGCAATGAGGGAAATTGCCCAGGAATGACTGGCCCGTGAGGAAAGGATAAATCAAACCCAGAACTCAGTCTCCTCAGAAAACAATGAAAGGGATCATCATCAGTGGTATCAGGTATCACTTGCAATGGAATAACCTGCCCACAGGTGCTCCGTTTGGGTTCTGCCAGGACCATTCATCTTCTCGCCACATTGCAGATTCAGTCCAAAAATAGACAAAGGAGCTGAATTCCACAGGTGAGGTGAAAATGACAGCCATTGACATCAAGGCAGCATTTGACTGAGTGTGGCATGAAGGACCCCTAGCAAAACTGGATCAATGGAAATTGGGGGAAACTTTCCATGGGTTGGAGCCATAAAAAGGGTCTGAAGTACAATCTCATAGCAATACCATCATTGCCAAGTTCATCTCCATATTTGACATAGAAATATATTGCAGTTGCCTTGTCATCATTGGGCTCATATTCTGAAAATACCTACTGACCACCATTGCAGAGTCACCTCCATCATAGCAGGTCAAAGAAAAGGGGTTGGACAAGAATTGTAGGAAAGCAGGACTCTCAGAGGATTGGATGGCTCTCAAGGATTATACCATGCCTATACTATTTTCCCACATCAACTAAATCAAATCTTCCTCAGCAGTTATGATGGCTGATTCTATATTGCTCAGCTTTTTTGAATCAAACCTCTGCAGGTCACAATTATATAAATAAATCCAAGTCATGGCTTCAGGATAAAAACCAAAAGAACTGCGGATGCTGTAAATCAGGAACAAAAACAAAGTTGCTGGAGAAGCTCAGCAGGTCTGGCAGCATCTGTGAAGGAAAAAACAGAGTTAACGC
>NC_063376.1:1977545-1994693 GCF_021869965.1 Rhincodon typus
CAGGCCAAGCAGCATCATAGGAGCAGAGAGCTCCTATGATGCTGCTTGGCCTGCTGTGTTCATCCAGCCCTGCACCTTGTTACCACATTCCAGAAACATTTTTAAAGGCATTAGTAAAGAGGAAATGATGGCCTAGTGGTATTATCATGAGACTATGAATTCAGAAGCTCAGCTAATGTTCTGGGGAGCTGGGTTCAAATCCTGTCATGGATTAAAAACAAAAAAAAATCTACCAATGACCATGAACCTGTCACTAATTGTCAGGAAAAATCCATCTGGTGCACTAATGTCCTTGTGGGATGGAAATCTGCCATCTAGACCCTCAGCAATATGGTTGACTGTCAAATGGCCTAGTAAGGGACAGGGCTCATGTCCTGTGAGTGAATAATAAAGAAAACAGAACCATTGGTTTTTTCTACTGAAGACTTTCACTTAACAAGGTTTGTTCTGTTTTCTCACTGAGATTGTTTGGGGGACACTACATTCTCAGGGAATATATGGGCTTGGTCTAATTTGCTGTACTTATCTACAGTTACAAAGGTCATTATTGGAAGGTGTAATAGCTCTGCACTTTAACTTCCTCTAACACTTTCTTCACCATCCTGCAGTGGATGATTGATTTACCTTTTGAATTAGGTTCACTTTTACCTGAAGACATCTGAAAAAAAAATCTGATATTCCAACTTTAATTATTTTAATTCATATTTCTTTTTGCTGCCTCCAAGTCTTGTTTTGAATGGGATTTTAAAAAGGAGAAATACAATGTACAACTCAAAAGCTGCTGCGTATTTA
This sequence comes from Rhincodon typus, assembly GCF_021869965.1. Classification (NCBI taxonomy): domain Eukaryota; kingdom Metazoa; phylum Chordata; class Chondrichthyes; order Orectolobiformes; family Rhincodontidae; genus Rhincodon; species Rhincodon typus. The sequence goes on from NC_063376.1 coordinate 1,978,338, forward strand.
TACTGCCTGGTTTTAGCTACAACTTTAGGTGAGTCTCAGTACGATATATATTCCTCGATAACATTCATGGTGAATTTTGGATTAGTGTTTCCCTGAAGCCCGCGGTAAATTTTCCTCTGCATTATACCTGGAATGTGTCGTGTCCCTGGGCACAGGGTGGAAGGAATGGGACAAATAATGATTGTGCCTGATGTTTTCAATACAGGCAACATACAAAGCACACTTTTGAGGCAGAATCACCTTCGTAGATTTGAAAAACCAGATGTAAAAACATGAGCAATGAATTTTCTGAGGAAAGAATGCCAGTTTATAAGAAACAAGTGAATATTCCTTGGAACCTGCTGGAAGCTGTTTACATTGACTGGTAGCTTCATGTTTCAACCAGGATGCCAGTAATACAATGAATTGTTCAAAGATTCTTAAGGACCTGGTACCCATCATTTAGATGGTTATTGAACTGGCAAATTACAACTTTTATTTTCTTTTCAACTTATTCCTTAAATGACTGTCTGTCTGTGTGTGACAGTGATGGTTATAACTGAAGAAGATTGGGTTTAAATCATTGACATTATTTAGATTACCTTGTTGTTTAGCTTTGCCTTGCTGAAGATACAGAATTAATAATATATTGATAATTTTGGTTTAAGCTATAAACTTGGTGTCTGGATCTGTTATTCTTAAAGTCTGGTTAGGGATAATTGGGCAATTTTGAGGGTCATCGAATGTTTAAATTCTGCTGTGTTCTAATCCAATGATGTGGAGGTGCCGGTGTTGGACTGGGGTGGACATAGAACAAAGAACAAAGAAAATTACAGCACAGGAACAGGCTCTTCGGCCCTCCAAGCCTGCGCCGATCCAGATCCTCTATCTAAACCTGTCGCCTATTTTCCAAGGATCTGTATCCCTCTGCTCCCTGCCCATTCATGTATCTGTCTAGATACATCTTAAATGACGCTATCGTGCCCGCCTCTACCACCTCCGCTGGCAACACGTTCCAGGCATCCACCACTCTCTGCGTAAAGAACTTTCCACACATATCTCCCTTAAACTTTTCCCTTCACACCTTGACATGTTCAGAAATCACACGACATCAGGTTATAGTCCAACAGGTTTATTTGAAAACACAAGCTTTCGGAGCCTTACTCCTTCTTCAGGTATTAGTGAAAGAGGTAGTAGCAGGCAGTAACAGATTTTATAAGTAAAAGATCAAAGGGTCACACCAATGATGAGAATGTACTGAACAAACCTAAGATGCTGTTAAATCTCTAATCAGTTAGAAGGTTTTAATTGATTAGCATGTATATGTTTGGAGTCAGACAGGTTTTATTTCTAAAGTAGGAATTTATAAAATGCTACTCTCCCACACACACACACAATGGGGTGAATATCTATTTGCAGATACATTCTATTTTGTTCAAAAAGCGCCATAATGTATAGACAGTCAGTCAATGTGGCGTTTTATAAATTCCTACTTTAGAAATAAAACCAGTCTGACTCCAAACCAAAACACAAACAACTTCTAAACCAGGCTTCATACCTAACAAGAACAAAAACAAAGTTGCTGGAAAAGCTCAGCAGGTCTGGCAGCATCTGTGAAGGAGAAAACAGAGTTAACATTTCGGGTCTGGTGACCCTTCCTCACAACTGAGGGTGGCTGGGAAAACGTCAGTTTATGTGTAGAAAATAGGGAGGTGGGTAGGGTAGGGAGTAAACGATAGAATAGAGCCCACAGAGAGAGAAAGACAGTTGGACAGACAAAGGAATTGCTAACAATCAGGCTGGGAGGGTGAGTAGTTGTTAATGGGGATTGTTAGTGACTAACAATAGGGGGTGTGTAGTGGCAGGCTGTGTAGTAACAAGGCCTGGTGTGTGGGGTGGGGGGCTGGGACATGGGAGAGTTTAGGCCCTAAAATTATTGAACTCAGTATTGAGTCCGGAGGGCTGTAGGGTCCCCAAGCGGAAAATGAGGTGTTGTTCCTCCAGCTTGCGTTGGGCTTCATTGGAACACTGTAGCAAGCCAGAGACAGAGGTGTTGGCCAGGCTAAGCTTTTCCAGCAACTTTGTTTTTGTTCATACCTAACATGCATTGTCTGACCTAAAATGTCACCTCTTCTTTATGCCGATAAAAAAACCTTTAGTTCTCCCAGGACAGTGACTTGAGAGGAATTTGGGGATTTACATATACATACTAATCAATTAAAACCTTCTAATTGATTAAAGATTTAACAACATCTTACGTTTGTTTAGTACATCCTCAGCAATGGTGTGACCCTTTGATCTTTTACTAATAAATTCTGTGTCTGATACTTCCTCTCTCACTAACACCTGAAGAAGGAGTAAGGCTCCAAAAGCTTGTGTTTTCAAATAAACCCATTGGATTATAGCCTGGTGTCAAGTGAATCCAATGTTACCGAGTCAGATTTGGTCTGGCTTGCTATCCCTGTGTCGCAACAGTATGGACCTCTGAACTTTATTTTCAGAGGTTCACCTCACAAAGGCAATAATACAAATCAAAACCGAAAGAACTGCGGATGCTGTAAATTAGGAACAAAAACAAAGTTGCTGGAAAAGCTCAGCAGGTCTGGCAGTATCTGTGAAGGAGAAAACAGAGTTAACATTTCGGGTCCGGTGACCCTTCCTCAGAACTTAATACAAATACTTCACCTCCCATTTGCATCTTCTAGCTGTTGAATATTTGTCTGCCCATGCTTTTGCAGTACCCTGTGATGCTCCTGTGATTCTTTCTAGAAAAATGGACTTGTAATCCAACACTAAGGATTTATCTTTCGTTTTAAGTACTTCTCTCCAGTCAATTCTAATGGAACTCTAATTTCATGGCCGCAAATCATTTCAAATGGATTAAACCCAGTAGATTTATTTGGTGAATCCCTAGCATCAAATAATTTTAAAAAACTAATCCTTTTGTTCCAATGCTGTGGGTATTCATGGAAATACGTTTTAATTATTGTTTTGAGAGTCCACTGATATCCATCCGACGCTGTGGTGAAGAGAATCCAAGTTTGTCCAAGCTCCCCTTATAGCTAATATACTCCAATCCACGCAACACTTGGTAAAACTCTTTTACATTCTCTCCACATCCTTCCTGTAGTGTGGTGACCAGAACTGTACACAATACTTCAAAAGTGACCCAACTAAAGTTGTATACAGCTGTATACTTGCCAAATTTTATACTCAATGCCCTGACCAAAGAAGGAAAGCATGTCTTCTTTACCACCTTATCCACTTGTATTGCCACTTTCCAGCAGTTATGGACTTTCCCTGTGTATCAATGCTCCGAAGGAAGCCAAACATTTATTTTGAATTATCCTAATTCTTAAATAGAATTTGGACTACTCTAAAACTTGATTGTCATATTAATGTGACCTTTGGTAATGAACTTTGTTTAGCTTTTGCTCTGGTCACTACACACAATGAAAAATTACCTGGAACCTATTGATGTAATTGTTCCATCTGTTTAGCCTCAAATGGATTTTCCATAATTATTGGTGAAGCTGTATCTTTCCGTCCCACAAAATCATTTCCTAGGATAAATCAATTCTGTCCACAGTAATTTCTTAACTACTGTGACTACTACTAATCTGGGCAACAAATCACACTCTAATTGGACTTCGTACAATGGAAACGTGATATAATCTCCAACTATCCCATTTACTGAGGAAGGATCACCGGACCCGAAACGTGAACTCTGATTTCTCTTCACAGATGCTTCCAGACCTGCTGAGCTTTTTCAGCAACTTCTATTTTTGTATCCCATTTACTTTGGCTTTCATTGGAGCCTCTGGAGGAAGACCTATTTCCTTCTCCAGCAACAGTAGCCCTGTATTCCTTACTGTAGTTATGGGCTTGGATGCTTCATTTGAAGAAAAAGCAGTGGTGTAAGCATAGCAGTGTTTATCTCCAGTCTCTTGTAGTTAGTTACAATTTGATCCATGGTGTGACAATGCTGTTGCTTTAAGAGGTTTGCCTTCTCCTGGTTTCTTTTTGGGAGAGCCTGGGGGACAGGTGATGAGCTATGAGAAGATAAACAACTTGTGAAGCCTTGGGTGTTTCTTTTAAGTTAGAACAATAGAAGCAACCTGAATGGGTGGCCAAACTCTCACAGAACCAGGATCTTTTGTTTAGCTTTCAGCAATTGTTGCTGGGGTCTCAGCAGGGTTGGAAGGCAGTGAATTTCTCCCAGCTGCCACACTCTCTCAGAATTGTCTTTTGATGTTCTTTCCTCCTGGACTGGAGACCTGCATGTGAGATAATCTGTTTTCCGAATTTGCCTCTTGCGAAGGGTGTGTTTATGGGACATTGCTATATTGGAACAGTTTTTTTTATAGAATCCCTATGGTGTGGAAACAGGCCCTTTGGCCCAACAAGTCCACACCGACCCTCAGAGCATCCCACCCAGACCCATTCCCCTATAATCCACCTAAACTACACATTCCTGAACACTATGGGGCAATTTAGCACGGCCAATCCACCCTAACCTGCCCATCTTTGGACTGTGGGAGGAAACCCACGCAGACACAGGGAGAATGTGCAAACTCCACACAGACAGTCGCTGAGGCTAGAATTGAACCTGGGTCCCTGGTGCTGTGAGGCAGCAGTGCTAACCACTGAACCACTGTGCCACCCCAGTTGATTAGTAATAGCTACTGTATCTGTTGTTCTATTAAGTTTTCCAAAAGAGTTAAGTTATTCCTTCTTTCTTTGGTTGTATATTAATTGTAGTGGATGAATTAGGTGTATTTTGCTTTAAATCTGGTAGTTTGACCAATCGGATTGCATCTGGAAGGCAACACCTTAGACTTACTTTTAAAATAAGAAAAAGTTCGGGTCTAGACTATCTTCTGAATAGCTTGAGGGAGTTTGATCTGGTATATAACAATGGCCTTTTTCTTTTGAGGTCCTTTAGCAGACTCATTCTTATGCACTCCATAAAATCCCATGTGTTTCCCTTGCAACTTCCAGCATTCTGAATGAATGATATATTTCCATGTCAGGATGTTGAGTAGTGTTGAGGGGAACTTGCAGGGGTGAGTGTTCCCATGCATCTGCTGCCCTTGTCCTTCTAGATGGTGGTGGATGTGAGTTTGAAAGGTGCTGTCCAAGGAGCATTGGTGATATTTTTTCAGTGCACCTTCTAAATTTCAGTGCACATTGTTGTTACTGAGCATTGTTGGTGGAAGGAATGAATGTTTGTGGATGTGGTCCAAATAAAGTGGGCTGCTTTGTCCTGGATGGTATCAAGCTTCTTCAGTTTTGTTGGAGCAGTACTCATCCAGGCAAGTGGGGAGTACTCCTGATAAATGTGAGGTGCTGCATTTTGGAAAGGCGAATCAGAGGAGTACTTAATGGTAAGGTCCTGGGGAGTGTTGTTGAACAAAGGGACCTTGGAGTGCAGGTTTGTAGTTCCTTGAAAGTGGAGTCGCAGGTAGATAGGACAGTGAAGAAAGTGTTCGGTATGCTTGCCTTTATTGGTCTGTACATTGAGTATTGGAGTTGGGAGGTCATGTTGCAGCTGTACAGGACTATTGGTTCAGCCATTTTTGGAGTATTGCGTGCAATTCTGTTCTCCCTCCTATAGGAAGAATGTTGTGAAACTTGAAAGGGTTCAGAAAAGATTTAGGAAGATGTTGCCAGGTTTGGAGGGTTTGAGCTGCAGGGAGAGGCTGAATAGACTGGGGCTGTTTTCCCTGGAGTCTCGGAGGCTGAAGGGTGGCCTCATAGAGGTTTATAAGATCCTGAGGGGCAGGAATAGGATAAATAGACAAGGTCTTTTCCCTGTGGTGGGGGAGTTAAAAGTAGAGGGCATAGGTTTAAGGTGAGAGGGGAAAGATTTAAAAGGCACCTAAAGGGCAATGTTTTCACACAGAGGGTGGTGCGTGTATGGAATGAGCTGCCAGAGGAAGTGGTGAAGGCTGGTATGATTACAACATTTAAAAGGCATTTGGCTGGATATGCGAATAGGAAGGGTTTAGAGGGATATGTGGCAAATGCTAGCAAATGGAACTAGTTTTATATAGGATATCTAGTCAGCATGGACGAATTTGACTGAAGGGTCTATTTCCGTGCTGTATATCTTTATGACAGAATGACTCCCAAAGCAGCTGCTTCCTGACTGTATAACTCCAAGCTGCCACCCCAACTGGGTCTGTCCTGCTTATGGGACAGGACATACTGAGGGATGATGATGGTGCTTTCTGGGATATTGTGTGAGTAAGGTATGATTCTGTGAACACGACTTTGTCGGGCTATTGCTTGATTAGGCTGTGCGACAGCTTCCCTAATTTTGGCACTTGGCTATAGACGTGGTTAAGGAGGGCATTGCATCATTGAGAAGGCCGAGTTTGTCGTTGTCCTTTCTGGTGCCTAGTTCAATGCCAGAACAGCTTGGGTAAGGGTGTGGCCAACTCTCTCAGGGCCCAGAACAATGGCAGCATCCAGTACCTCTCACTGTTGCTTCATATCATGTGAAGTGAATCAAATTGGTTGAAGATTGGCATCAATGAAGCAGGACCTCTCAAGAGGAGGCCACGATGGATTAGCCACCCAGTACGTCTGTCTGAAGATGGATGGAGTTAGTAGTACTAATGATAAAGATATGGTGGTTGGAGTTGTTGGTTGGTTCACCGAGCTGACTGGTTTTCGTGCAAACATTTCGTCTCCTTTCCAGATGACATCTTCAGTGCTGTCTAGCCTCCATTGAAGCACTGTTGTTCTGTTCCGTTTTGAATTTATATGGTCCGGTCTGTTATGGTGGGCAGTTCTGTTTCTGGTTTTGCTCCGTAATGGTATGTAGATGGGGTCTATTTCAATATGTTTGTTTATGGTACCAGTGGTTGAAAACCAGGCTTCCAGGAATTCTCGTGCTTGTCTTTGTTTTGTTTGTCCTAGTCGGAGTGAATAGAAACGGGGGATAATTGGCCCTGCCATTTTGCTACAAGTTGGCGTTTGTGAATCCTAGAGGCGAGTTTCCTGCCCGTCTGTCCCTATGTATTGCTTCTCGCAGTTGCTGTACGGTATTTTGTACATCACATTTGTCCTGCTCATTGTGGGTATTGGGTCTTTCATCTTAAGAGTAGCTGATCTTCGCTAAAACGTTAAAGATATGGTGTTTGTATTGAATAAATATTTTGCTTCTGTCTTCAATATAGAGGATACATTTAAAAATCCCTCAGTAGATATAAATCAGAGGAAGCAGCCCTTGACATTGTCCCACAGTTATGAGGCACTTGTTCCCTGCGTGGATGAGGAACAGGGCTGCAGGAAGGATGAGTGAACTGACCATGGCACCATGGTCCAGGAGGCCATTCAAGAGGGGGGAGGAAAAAGACAGATTGTAGTTGTAGGGGATTCCATCATCAGGGGGATAGACAGTATCCTTTGCAAGCAGGATAGAGAATCCCGCATGGTGTGTTGCCTGCCTGGTGCCAGGGTGCGAGACATCTCTGACCGGCTTGAGAGGATACTAGAGAGGAAGGGGGAGGATCCAGTTGTTGTGGTCCACGTAGATACCAACAACATAGGCAGGACTAGGAAAAAAGACTGTTTCGGGATTATGAAAAGCTAGGAACAAAATTAAAAAACAAGTCTTCAAGAGTCATAATCTCTGGATTGCTGCCTGAGCCACGTGCAAATTGGCTTAGGGAGGTGAGGATCAGGCAAGTAAACACTTGGCTAAAAGAGTGGTGTGGGAAAGAGGGTTTCCTTTTCATGGGGCACTGGCATCAGTTCTGGGACAGGAGGGATCTATACCGCTGGGATGGACTCCACCTGAACAGGGCCGGGTCCAGTGTTCTGGCGAAAAGGGTAAATAGGGTGGTTAATAGGACTTTAAACTAGTAAGTAGGGGGGAAGGGAGAAGTGAGCGTAGAGGGAGAATAACAATTAATGTAAGGCAAAGCAGCAGGTTAGCAGGTGACGAGGAAGCTTCAACTCCATTGAAAATTAGGAAAAAAGTTAAAGGGAAGGAGAACTCAAGAGCTGTTAGTAATGGAGGTAATAGGACCCAAAAAGAAGGTGCAAAAACTGGCATAAGGGCACTTTATCTGAATGCTCAGACCATTCGAAACAAGGTGGATGAGTTGACGGTGCAAATCATGGCAAATGGGTATGCCATTACAGAGACATGGTTACAGGATGGTCATATCCAGGGGTATCAAACTGTTCGGAAGGACAGACAGGAAGGTAAGTGAGGTGGTGTTGCTCTGATTTTTAAGGATGATATCAGGGCGGTAGTGAGAGATGATACAGGTTCTACTGAACAAAATGTTGAATCCATTTGGGTGGAAATTAGGAATAGCAGGGAGAAGAAGTCACTGATAGGTATGGTCTATAGGCCACCAAATAATGACATCATGGTGGGGCGGGCAATAAACATAGAAATAGCTAATGCATGTAAAAATGGTACAGCAATTATTATGGGGGATTTTAATCTACATATCGATTGGTCAAACCAGGTCGGTCATGGCAGCCTTGAGGAGGGGTTCATAGAATGTATCCGCGATAATTTCCTTGAACAATATGTAATGGAACCTACGAGGGAGCAAGCTATCCTAGATCTAGTCCTATGTAATGAGACAGGAATAATTAATGATCTCACAGTTAGGGATCCTCTCGGAAGGAGCGATCACAGTATGGTCAAATTTAAAATACGGATGGAGCGTGAGAAGGTTAAATCCTGTACCTATGTCCTGTGCTTAAACAAAGGACAGTATGAAGGAATGAGGGAGGAGTTAGCTAAGGTAGGATGGGAGCAAAAACTTTATGGTGGGTCAATTCAGGAACAGTGGAGGACTTTCAAAACGATTTTTCACAGTGCTCAGCCGAAGTATATTCCAGTGATAAGGAAGAATTGTAGGAAAAGAGAGAGCCAGCCATGGATGTCTAAGGAAATAAAGGAAAGTATCAGATTGAAAAAAAAACACATACAAAAAAGCAAAGAGTAGTGGGAAACTAGTAGACTGGGAAATCTTTAAAGGCCAACAGAAAGCCACAAAAAAAGTTATAAAGAAAAGTAAGATAGATTATGAGAGTAAACTAGCTCAGAATATAAAAACAGGCAGCAAAAGTTTCTATAAATATGTAAATCGCAATCGAGTGGCGAAGGTAAACATTGGTCCTTTATAGGATGAGAAGGCCAATTTAATAACTGGGAATGAGGAAATAGCCGAGACATTAAACAGTTATTTCGTGTCGGTCTTCACAGTGGAAGACACAAATAACGTGCCGAAAACTAATGGCAAGAAAGTTATAGCAGGTGAGGACCTAGAAACTATCATTATCACTAAGGAGGCAGTGCTGGGCAAGCTAATGGGGCTAAAGGTAGACAAGTCTCCTGGCCCTGATGAAATGCATCCCAGGGTACTAAAAGAGGTGATGGGGGAAATAGCAAATGCACTAGTAATTATTTACCAAAATTCACTGGACTCTGGGGTGGTCTTATGAAGGTCTTACGAGGAAAGGCTGAGGGACTTGAGGCTGTTTTCGTTAGAGAGAAGGTTAGAGGTGACTTAATAGAGACATACAAGATGATCAGAGGATTAGATAGGGTGGACAATGGGAGCCTTTTTCCTCGGATGGTGATGGCTAGCACGAGGGGACATAGCTTTAAATTGAGGGGTGATAGATATAGGACAGATGTCAGAGGTAGGTTCTTTACTCAGAGAGTAGTAAGGGCGTGGAATGCCCTGCCTGCAAAAGTAGTAGACTCGCCAACTTTAAGGGCATTTAAATGGTCATTGGATAAACATATGGATGATAATGGAATAGTTTAGATTAGATGGGCTTCAGATTGGTTTCACAGGTCGGCGCAACATCGAGGGCCGAAGGGCCTGTACTGCACTGTAATGTTCTATGTTTTATGTTCTATGGTTCCCGCACATTGGAAAACAGCCAATGTGACGCCACTGTTTAAAAAAGGAAGTAAACAAAAAGCTGGTAACTATAGGCCAGTTAGCTTAACTTCGGTAGTGGGGAAAATGCTTGAATCTATCGTTAAGGAAGAAATAGCAAGACATCTGGATATAAATTGTCCCACTGGAAACATCCAGCATGGGTTCATGAAGGGTAGGTCATGTTTAACTGATGTGGTGGAATTCTTTGAGGACAGTACTTGCATGGTGGACAATGGGGAACCTGTGGATGTGGTGCATCTGGATTTCCAGAAGGCATTTGACAAGGTGCCACACCAAAGGCTGCTACATAAGATAAAGTTGCACGGTATTACAGGTAATGTATTGGCATGGATAGAGGATTGGTTGACCAGTAGAAAGCAAAGAGTAGGGGTAAACGGGTGTTTTTCTGGTTGGCGGTCAGTGGCTAGTGGTGTGCCTCAGGGATCAGTGTTGGGACCGCAATTGTTTACAATTTACATAGATGATTTGGAGTTGGGGACTAAGTGTGGTGTGTCAAAATTTGCAGATGACACTAAGGTGAGTGGTAGAGCAAAGTGTGCAGAAGACACTGAAAGTCTGCAGAGGGATATAGATAGTCTAAGTGAGCGGGCAAAGGTCTGGCAGATGGAATACAATGTTGATAAGTGTGAGGTCATCCATTTTGGTAGGAATAACAGGAAAATGGACTATGTTTTAAATGGTAAAAAATTGCAGCACGCTGCTGTGCAGAGGGACTTGGGTCTCCTTGTGCATGAATCGCTAAAAGTAGGATTGCAGGTGCAGCAGGTAATTAAAAAGGCAAATGGAATTTTGTCTGCCATTGCTAGAGGGATGGAGTTTAAAAACAGGGAGGCTATGCTGCAGCTGTATAGGGTCCTGCTGAGGCCACACCTGGAGTACTGTGTGCAGTTTTGGTCTCCTTACTTGAGAAGAGATATACTAGCACTGGAGGGGGTGCAGAGGAGATTCACTCGGTTGATTCCAGAGTTGAGAGGGTTGGATTATGAAGAGAGACTGAGTAGACTGGGATTATACTCATTGGAATTCAGAAGAATGAGGGGAGATCTTATAGAAACATATAAGATTATGAAGGGAATAGATAAAGTGGAGGCAGGGAGGTTGTTTCCGCTAGCAGGTGAAACTAGGACTAGAGGGCATCACCTCAAAATAAAGGGAAGCAGATGTAGGACTGAGGTCAGGAGGAACTTCTTCACCCAAAGGGTTGTGAATCTGTGGAATTTCCTGCCCAGTGAAGCGGTTGAAGCTACCTCGCTGAATGTTTTTAAGGCAAGGCTAGATAAATTTTTGAACAGTAAAGGAATTAAGGGTTGTAGTGAGTGGGCGGATAAGTGGAGCTGAGTCTCAAAAAGATCAGCCATGATCTTATTAAATGGCGGAGCAGGCTCGAGGGGCCAGATGGCCTGCTCCAGCTCCTAGGTCTTAAGTTCTTATGAAGACAAAACGATAATCATGAGGAAAGCATTTCTGACCAAACTGATGGATTTGCAAGTTGTTGTGTCATGGTTATAACTCCATCCTGAGGTCTTGAAGAAGGTGATTAATGAGATGTTAGAGGTGTGAATGAGGTGTCAAATTTCCAAATTTTGTTGATTCTAGCAAGATTCAATCAGACTGAAAAGTTACAAATTTAATCTGTCTATTCCAGGAAAGGAAAGAGGCGGAAAACAGGAAACTGTAGGCCAGGTAGCTTGATGTCTTCATGGGGAAGCTTTTAGAATCTGTCATTAAGGAGGCCATAAGTGCACACTTGGTGAACCTCAAGATAAGTGGAAAGACTCCGCAAAGTTTTGTGAAAGGGAAATCATATTTACCCATATTTATTGGAACTCTTTGAAGGAAGAACATATGCTGTGGATATATGGGAGCTCACTGGTGAAGGTGAAGATGGTTGGGCCTAAGACACTACCTTGAAGAACCCCTGCAGACATGTCCTGGAGCTGAGATGACTGACCTCCAACAACCACAACCATCTTCCTTTGTGCCAGGTATGACTCCAGTCAATGGAGTTTGCCCCTGATACCCATTAATTCCAGTTTTGTTCAGGCTCTTTGAGTTAAAGGCTGTCACTCTCAGCTCACCTGGAATTCAGCTCTTTTGTCCATGGTTGAACCAAGGCTGTAATGAGGTCAGGAGCTGAGTGACCCTGGCGAAACCTAAACTGGGCGTCACTGAGCATGTTATTACTGAGCAGGTGCTGCTTGATAGCACTGTTGTTGACACCTTCCATCACTTTACTAATGATCTAAAGTAGACTATGGGGCAGTAATTCGGTCGGTTGGATTTGTGCTGCATTTTATGTCCAGGACTTACCTGGGAAAATTTCCACATTGTCGGGTAGGTGCCAGTATTGTAACTGTACTGGAAGAGCTTGAGGAGCAGCAAGTTCTGGAGCACAAGTACTATTGCCAGAATGTTGTCAGAGCCCAGAGCCTTTGCAGTATCCACAGCCTCCAACTGTTTCTTGATATCACATGGAGTGAATTGAATTGGCTAACGACTGGTATCGAAAATGCTGGGGACCACTGGAGGAGACCGGAATAAATCATCCATTCGGCACTTCTGGCTAAAGATTGCTGCGATTGGAGAATGAGTGCAGAATTCCAAGGAGCAGAGGGATCCAGGCACTCTAATACACAAGTCAAGAAAAGTTGGGATGGGAGTAGGGCAAGTGATTAAGAATTGTAGAATCCCTAGTGTGGAAGCAGACCATTCAGCACATCAAGTCCACACCGACCCTCTAAAGAGTATCCAACCCCAGACCTAGCCCTATCACCTTGCATTTTCCCATTGCTAATCCACCCAGTCTGTATGTCCCCGGGCACTACAGGGCAATTTACCATGGTCAATCCACCGAACCTGCATAGCTTTGAACTGTCGGAGGAAACCAGAGCACCCAGAGGAAACGCACAAACACAGGAAAAACATGCAAACTCCATACGGACAGTCACCCAAGGCTGGAATCAAACGTGGGTCCCTGGCGCTGTTAGGCAGCAGTGATAACCGCTGAGCCAGCGTGCTGCTAGGGGCCTGCAAGTATGAGAGGAAATGAGCATAAAAGTATTTCAGAGATAGTAGGAACTGCAGATGCTGGAGAATCTGAGATAACAAGGTGTAGAGCTGGATGAACACAGCAGGCCAAGAAGCATCAGAGGAGCAAGAAAGCTGACATTTCGGGCCTAGATCCTTCTTCAGAAATGGGGGAGGGGAAGAGGGTTCTGAAATAAATAGGGAGAGAGGGGGAGGCGGATAGAAGATGGATAAAGGAGAAGGTAGGTGGAGAGGAGACAGACAGGTCAAAGAGTCCTTGGTCCAGCAACTCCCCACCAACGTCCTTGACACCACCCACGCCCTCCATCTCCTCCAAAACTTCCAATTCCCTGGTCCCCAACACCTCATCTTCACCATGGACGTCCAGTCCCTATACACTTGCATTCCCCATGCAGACGGCCTAAAGGCCCTCCGCTTCATCCTGTCCCGCAGGCCCAACCAGTCCCCCTCCACTGACACCCTCATCCGCTTAGCCGAACTCATCCTCACCCTTAACTTCTCTTTCAATTCCTCCCACTTCCTACAGACAAAGGGGGTGGCCACGGGTACCCGCATGGGCCCAAGCTATGCCTGCCTTTTTGTAGGTGACGTGGAACAATCCCTCTTCCATTCCTACACTGGCCCTAAACCCCACCTCTTCCTCCGTTACATCGATGACTGTATCGGCGCCACCTCGTGCTCCCACGAGGAGCTCGAACAGTTCATACACTTCACCAACACCTTCCACCCCAACCTTAAGTTCACCTGGACCATCTCTGATACCTCTCTCTCCTTCCTGGACCTCTCTGTTTCCATCTCTGGCAATCACCTGGAAACCGATATCCATTTCAAGCCCATCGACTCCCATAGCTACCTAGAATACCCCTCCTCCCACCCACCTTCCTGCAAAAATGCTATCCCCTATTCCCAATTCCTTCACCTCCACTGCATCTGCTCCCAGGATGAGGCTTTCCACTCCCGAACATCTCAGATGTCCTCGTTTTTCAAGGACTGCAACTTCACCCGCTCAGTGGTCGAGAACACCCTTGACTGTGTCTTCCGCATTTCCCGCAACTCATCCCTAACACCCCCTCCCCACAATAACAACCAAAACAGAATCTTCCTCATCCTCACGTACCACCCCACCAACCTCCGGATCCAACGCATCATCCTCCGACACTTCCGCCATCTGCAATCCGACCCCACCACCAAAGACATTTTTCCCTCCCCACCCTTATCTGCTTTCCAGAGGGACCATTCTCTCCGTGACTCCCTTGTCTGCTCCACACTCCCCTCCAGCCCCACCACACTCGGCACTTTTCCCTGCAACCGCAGGAAGTGCTATACCTGCCCCTACACCTCCCCCCTCACCCCCATCCCAGGCCCCAAGAAGACCTTCCACATCAAGCAGATGTTCACCTGCACATCTGCTAATGTGGTAAACTGTATCCGCTGTTCCCGTTGTGGCCTCCTCTACATCGGGGAAGCCAAGCGGAGGCTTGGAGACCGCTTTGCGGAACACCTACGCTCGGTTCGCACTAAACAACTGCACCTCCCAGTCGCAAACCATTTCAACTCCCTCTCCCACTGCTTAGACGACATGTCCATCCTGGGCCTCCTGCAGTGCCACAATGATGCCACCCGAAGGTTGCAGGAACAGCACCTCATATTTCGCTTGGGAACCCTGCAGCCCAATGGTATCAATGTGGACTTCACAAGCTTCAAAATCTCCCCTCCCCCTACCGCATCCCAAAACCAGCCCAGCTTGTCCCCGCCTCCCTAAACTGTCCTTCCTCCCACCTATCCCCTCCTCCCACCTCAAACCCTACCCCCATCTACCTACCAGCCTCATCCCACCTCCATGACCTGTCCGTCCTCCATGGACTGACCTATCCCTCCCTAACTCCCCACCTACACTCACCTTTACCGGCTCCATCCCCGTCTCTTTGACCTGTCTGTCTCCTCTCCACCTATCTTCTCCTTTATCCATCTTCTATCCGCTTCCCCCATTTCTCCCTATTTATTTCAGAATCCCCTTCCCCTCCCCCATTTCTGAAGAAGGGTCTAGGCCCGAAACGTCAGCTTTCCTGCTCCTCTGATGCTGCTTGACCTGCTGTGTTCATCCAGCTCTACACTTTATTATCTGAGCATGAAAGTGAGCAGGTAATGCTACAGTTACAAAGGGCATCGACGAAACCACATCTTAAATGCTGTGTGTATTTCAGTATTCTTATTTGATGAAGGATGTAAATGTAGTGGAGGCACTTCAGATGGGATATACCAGACTGAGACTGAAGTGAGCAGGGTGCCTTATGAGTGAACATTGGACAGGTTGGACTTGTTTCTACTGGAGTTTGGAAGAGTGAGGGGGATTTTGATTGAAGTTTATAAGATCCTGAATGATCTTGACAACGTGAATTTGTAGAGAATGTTTCCTTTTGTGGTTGAATCTGGAACTGGGGACACATTTAAAATTAGGGGGTTCTCCTTTTAGTGCAGTGATGAGAGGAAGTATCCTCTCTCAGAGTGTTATGAGACTTAAGAACTCTGCCTTAGAAGACAATGTAGGTGGGGCCATTGAATGTTTTTAAAGCAGAAGTAATTTGTTTTCTGTTTGGAAGGGAATGAAAGGCTATTGGGGGATATGCCTGTTCATCTGAAGTCAGCAATTATGCCATCCAAACCTTTTAAACAAAGCTAAATGAAAAGGTATACATTTAAAAGGCAAAGAATTGTGTGAATTCTGGAATCCAGAACAAGAAAAAAACAATTATTTTAACGTCAACAATCACTCCTTTCACAGAAATCAGGACAAGTACGACAGCAACAGCCCAAGACACATGCAGTACCACCAAAGATACCAGCACACGCAGCAGCATATCCAGTACCATCGATGATACCAGCACATCCAGCAGCACATCCAGTACCACCGATGATACCAGCACATCCAGCAGCATATCCAGTACCATCGATGATACCAGCACACCCAGCAGCACATCCATTACCACCAGCAGCACAAATACACCCAGCAGCACATCCATTACCACCAGCACACCCAGCAGCACATCCATTACAACCAGCAGCACTAACACACCCAGCAGCACGTCTGTTACCACCAGCAGCACCAACACACCCAGCAGCACATCCAGCTCCACAAAGAGTACCAGCACACCCAGTAGCACATCCATCACCATCAGCAGCAACAACACACCCAGCAGCACATCCATCACCACCAGCAGCACCAACACACCCAGCAGCACGTCTGTTACCACCAGCAGCACTAACACACCCAGCAGCACATCCAGCTCCACAAAGAGTACCAGCACACCCAGCAGCACATCCATCACCACCAGCAGTACCAACACACCCAGCAGCACATCTGTTACCACCACCAGCACCA
>NC_063376.1:1994793-1994978 GCF_021869965.1 Rhincodon typus
ACCCAGCAGCACATCCATCACCACCAGCAGCACCAACACACCCAGCAGCACATCCAGTACCACGAACAGCACCAGCACACTCAGCAGCACATCTGTTACCACCACCAGCACCAGCACATCAAGTAGCACATCCATCACCACCAACACACCCAGCAGCACGTCTGTTACCACCAGCAGCACTAACA
>NC_063376.1:1994988-1996356 GCF_021869965.1 Rhincodon typus
CCAGCAGCACCAATACACACAGCAGCACATCCAGTACCACCAGCACCAGCGCTCCCAGCAGCACATCCAGCTCTACAAAAAGTACCAGCCCACCCAGCAGCACATCCATTACCACCAGCAGCACAAATACACCCAGCAGCACATCCATTACCACCAGCAGCACCAGCACACCCAGCAGCACATCCAGTACCACAAACAGCACCAGCACACCCAGCAGCACCTCCAGGATCACCACAAAGCATGTTATCACAATTACAAAACCAACTGTGAAAACGTCTACCACACGCACCACAGAAGGTATTTACTTCATTCAGTTATGAATTGTTTGAATATAAGTCATCCCACTGTTTTTCATGTTCTACCTCATGAGTGCTGGTATTTTCTAATAATATTCTATTAAAATATTGAACTGCAGAGAATTATTTCAGGTTATCCTTGGCTAGTGGTTGGGGGAACATTGAATACATTTGCACAATAGTGCCACTCAATGGTAATCTGTGAATTGGTGCGCAATTTTAACTTACAGTGTAATCAGCCAATAACAAATGGTCAGCAACTCACTCAAACAAGCTTGGGGAAATCCAAAAATTATTTTGCTGAACAATGCCTCTTTGGAATAAAATAGGAAGGCAATAGAAGATTGGATGGTAGGCGGGCAGATCGCACTTTGTTTCCTAAAACTTTGTAAGAGTTCTTTTTATTTAAATTAGCAGCTTCTAGAGTGCCTGTCTTCTTTTCCAAAAGCAAATTTTGTTTCACTCAGAGGCATGTATGCAGCAAGTCCTTCATCGACCTCATTTTTCACATTTGCTTCCTTTATTACTGTGCACGATTAAGTAGTTTACGCTCTGTACTTCATCATGTCATCAATAAAGTAGTTTGTCCACCAATATCTCATTTGACCTCCATTATCCAGTTTGTCTTTTGTTGTTAAGTTTTCCTTTGTTGTAAGAGATATCTGCAGCTGTCAGTTCTGCTAAAATCTGAGGCTGGTTGGCTCGCCAAGCTGGTTTGTTGTTCTGCAGACGTTTCGTTACCGTGCTTGGTTACATCCTCAGTGCAGCCTCTGATGAGGCATTGGTGTGTTTTCCTGCCTGATTTTTAAACTCTGGGGTCCATTGCGATGGATTGCCTCGCTTCCGGGTTTCCTCCTTAGTGGAATGTATATGGGGTTGAGTTCAATGTGTTTATTAATAGCATGCTTCGTGGAGTGCCATGCTTCCAGGAATTCTCGTGCTTGTCTTTGCCTAGCCTGTCCCAGGATCTTGGTGTTGTCCCAGTCGAAGTGGTGGTTCTCCTTATCCATGTGGATTGAGATGAATGAGTATTGGTCGTGTCTTTTTGTAGCCAGTTGGTGTTCATGTACTC
>NC_063376.1:2011356-2044151 GCF_021869965.1 Rhincodon typus
ATGTAGATAGGCCAACAAGAGGCGAGGCCACATTGGATTTGGTACTGGGTAATGAACCAGGCCAGGTGTTAGATTTGGAGGTAGGTGAGCACTTTGGTGATAGTGACCACAATTTGGTTACATTTACTTTAGCGATGGAAAGGGATCGGTATATACCACAGGGCAAGAGTTATAGCTGGGGGAAAGGCAATTATGAGGCGATGAGGCAAGATTTAGGATGCATAGGATGGAGAAGGAAACTGCAGGGGCTGGGCACAATTGAAATATGGAGCTTGTTCAAGGAACAGCTACTGCGTGTCCTTGAGAAGTATGTACCTGTCAGGCAGGGAGGAAGTGGTCGAGCAAGGGAACCGTGGTTTACTAAAGAAGTTGAATCTCTTGTCAAGAGGAAGAAGGAGGCTTATGTAGAGATGAGGCGTGAAGGCTCAGTTAGGGCGCTTGAGAGTTACAAGTTAGCCAGGAAGGACCTAAAGAGAGAGCTAAGAAGAGCCAGGAGGGGACATGAGAAGTCTTTAGCAGGTAGGATCAAGGAAAACCCGAAAGCTTTCTATAGGTATGTCAGGAATAAAAGAATGACGAGAGTAAGATTGGGGCCGGTCAAGGACAGTAGTGGGAAGTTGTGCGTGGAGTCCGAAGAGATAGGAGAGGTGCTGAATGAATATTTTTCGTCAGTATTCGCACAGGAAAAAGACAATGTAGTCGAGGAGAATACTGAGATACAGTCTATTAGACTAGACGGGATTGAGGTTCATAAGGAGGAGGTGTTAGCAATTCTGGAAGGTGTGAAAATAGATAAGTCCCCTGGGCCGGATGGGATTTATCCTAGGATTCTCTGGGAAGCGAGGGAGGAGATTGCAGAGCCTTTGGCTTTGATCTTTATGTCGTCATTGTCTTCAGGAATAGTGCCAGAAGACTGGAGACTAGCAAATGTTGTCCCCTTGTTCAAGAAGGGGAGTCGACACAACCCTGGTAATTATAGACCAGTGAGCCTTACTTCGGTTGTGGGTAAAGTGTTGGAAAGGATTATGAGAGATAGGATTTATAATCATCTAGAAAGGAATAATTTGATTAGGGATAGTCAACACGGTTTTGTGAAGGGTAGGTCGTGCCTCACAAACCTCATTGAGTTCTTTGAGAAGGTGACCAAACAGGTGGATGAGGGTAAGGCGGTTGATGTGGTGTATATGGATTTCAGTAAAGCGTTTGATAAGGTTCCCCATGGTAGGCTATTGCAGAAAATACGGAGGCATGGGATTGAGGGTGATTTAGCGGTTTGGATCAGAAATTGGCTAGCTGTAAGAAGACAGAGGGTGGTGGTTGATGGGAAATGTTCATCCTAGAGTTCAGTTACTAGTGGTGTACCTCAAGGATCTGTTTTGGGGCCACTGCTGTTTGTCATTTTTATAAATGACCTGGATGAGGGCGTAGAAGGATGGGTTAGTAAATTTGCAGATGACACCAAAGTCGGTGGAGTTGTGGATAGTGCGGAAGGATGTTGCAGGTTACAGAGGGACATAGATAAGCTGCAGAGCTGGGCTGAGAGGTGGCAATTGGAGTTTAATGCGGAAAAGTGTGAGGTGATTCACTTTGGAAGGAGTAACAGGAATACAGAGTACTGGGCTAATGGTAAGATTCTTGGTAGTGTGGATGAGCAGAAAGATCTCGGTGTCCATGTGCATAGATCACTGAAAGTTGCCACCCAGGTTGATAGCTTTGTTAAGGCGTACAGTATGTTAGGTTTTATTGGTAGAGGGATTGAGTTTCGGAGCCATGAGGTCATGTTGAAGCTGTATAAAACTCTGGTGCGGCCGCACTTGGGAGTATTGCGTACAGTTCTGGTCACCGCATTATAGGAAGGATGTGGAAGCATTGGAAAGAGTGCAGAGGAGATTTACCAGGATGTTGCCTGGTATGGAGGGAAGGTCTTATGAGGAAAGGTTGAGGGTCTTGAGGCTGTTTTCGTTAGAGAGAAGAAGGTTAAGAGGTGACTTGATAGAGACATACAAGATGATCAGAGGATTAGATAGGGTGGACAGTGGGAGCCTTTTTCCTCGGATGGTGATGGCTAGCACGAGGGGACATAGCTTTAAATTGAGGGGTGATAGATATAGGACCGATGTCAGAGATAGGTTCTTTACTCAGAGTAGTAAGGGCGTGGAATGCCCTGCCTGCAAAAATAGTAGACTCGCCAACTTTAAGGGCATTTAAATGGTCATTGGATAAACATATGGATGATAATGGAATAGTTTAGGTTAGATGGGCTTCAGATTGGTTTCACAGGTCGGCGCAACATCGAGGGCCGAAGGGCCCGTACTGCGCTGTAATGTTCTATGTCTGACTAACCAATTCAGTATCCTGTTTCTACTTGCTCCCAATACCCTTTGATCCCTTTAGTGTTAACAGCTATATTTAACTCCTTCTTGAAAACATTCAATATTTTGGCCTCAACTGCTTTCTGTAGCAGAGAATTCCACAGGTTCTCCACTCTCTGGATGAATAAATTTCTCCTCATCTCTGTCCTAAATGACCTATCCCATATGCTTAAACTATAATCCCTGGTTCTTGAATTCCTGATCATCAGGAACATCCTACTTGTGTTTATCTTGTCTAGTCCAGTCAGAATTTTATATGTTTCTATGAGATCCTCCCTCATTCTTCTGAACTAGTGGAAGCATAATGCCAACCAGTCTCGTCTGTCTTCATAAATCAATCCTGCCATCCCAGAATTCAGTCTGTTGATTTTCTCCTCCATCACTAGATCATCCTTCCTCAGATAAGGACACCAAAACTGCGTACAATACTCTTGATGTGATCTCATCAAGGCTCTGTACAACTGTAGCAAGACAGTCCTGCACCTGTACTTGAATTCTATCAGCATGAAGGCAACATAGCATTTGCCTTCTTCACTGCCTGCTTACATTCTGTATCATAGGATCTTCAGGCAAGACAGAGTAAAAGAGGATGTGCTGTTACATTATTAATTAAGATATCAGTTATGGCAGTAAGTAGGGAGGGAATGAATTATACGTCCTCAATAGGGAATAGAGGAGCAAATATGGAGACAGTTCACTGGAGTGTGCAATGATAATAATAATAATAGGCTAACTTTAATCAGGATTTCAACCTCCCCAAATTAATTGGAATGATCATAGTGTAAGGATATAGAAGGGACAGATTTCTTGAAATATATTCAGGTGAGCTTTTCATGTCAACACATGATGTACAGAGAGATCTTGGGGTTCAAGTCCATAGCAGTCTGAAAGTGGCCGTGCAAGTAGATAGGGTGGTAAAGAAGGCGTATGACATGCTTGCCTTTATTGGTTGGGGAATTGAGTACAAGAGTCAGGATGTCATGCTGCAGATTTTTAAGACTTTGGTTAGGCCACACTTAAGAACGTTGTGTTCAATTCTGGTTGCCACATTATTAGAAGAATGTGGAGGCTTTGGAGAGAGTGAAGAATATGTTTATCAGGATGCTGCCTGGATTAGAAGGTATGGGCTATAAAGGGAGGCTAGAAAATCTCGGGTTGTTGTCTCTAGAGTGGCAGAAGCTGAGGGGTGACTTGATAGAAGTCTATAAAATTGAGATGCATAGATAGAATTGATGGTCAGAATCTTTTTTCCCCACAGTTGAAATGTCTAATACTAGGGGGCATGCATTTGGAGTGAGAGAGGGAAAATTCAAAGGAGATGTGAGGGGCAGGTTTTTTTACACATGAATGGCAGAACACGAGGAAGTTCAGAGGAACAGAGAGATCTTGGGGTGGTTGTCTACAAATCCTTGAAGGCAGCAGGACAGGTTAATATAGGGTAGTTAAGAAGGCATATGAGATGCTTGTCTTTACTGTGGTATAGATTATATGAACAGGGAGGTCAGGTTGAAGCTGTAAAAACTTTGGTTAGGCCACAGCTGGATTACTGAGTGTTGTTCCTTTCTCCACACAGTATGGTACACTAGTATGAGAGTTTGCATTAGCTTTGTGCTTTGTGGCCTACAGGTGCCTATTTTAAGCACACTTGTGATTACTTCTGCTTCACAGAGATGACTATCTTTAAATCTGCGAGGACTAATGACATGGTGGACATGGCTAACGACCAGCATTTATACACCACAGAGTTGTACACTGCATACATTTCACTTGCGCAATTTATGATTGCAAATTAGTTAAAGCTAAACACCGCAAGTGCATAATTGATGCAATTACCCCCTTAAAGGGCCTCCCATTGCCCAGGAATTGATCTCACGTTTTTGGTCAGGAAATGTATTGACTCTGCCTACTGAGGATCATATTTATTTTCCATTTGACAGTTCAACTGATGATAGATCAGACATCTGACTGTTCTCAGTGCATCTCCTGTCTGACAATCTGTTAATCCCGTGACTGCTTGCAATGGATGTATGGGACTGATTGTGGTCCACTCTCCAGAGCAAGATGAGCGACCTGACTCTGACTACCCCAAGCAGACATCTGAAAGCACCCAAACCCCTGGACTGTGAGCCAGTGCAACCCTTGGCTGACTGTACCTGGATTCCCTTACAGACAGCAGCAGCAGCAGCAGCACCCACCCCCTCCCTCACCTCCCAGTTTGACTGAGGACTACTCCCCTTCAAATCTGAGACATGGTCACTTGGTTGACGCATGTGCAGTTTGTTTGCAGTGTAGGATACTGGAACATTCTGTAGGCGTGAGATTGACCTAGCACAGTGCCATACAGAAACATGTCCACCTCTTTGACTGATGGCTGATGATTGCTAACAAGCATGAACATTGTCTGGCCTGTGTCTACATTCAATAGCAAATCATGGTTGAAGTACTGTGAGTATTTAAAGTGTAGCTGAGGGGAAAAAGTACAGAAAGGCAAAAGCAAGGCAAGGCAAGGTTCTGGTAATCCAGATTGGCTCAAAGTGAGTAAACACTAATGGAGAAAGTGAACAGACCAGAGATGCAGCCTCTTCAAATCAATGAGCTGGATGTCTATCCCTAAGTGCAAAATATCTTTGTAGCATTATTTCAATGATAGTTGCTGGTGCGCTCCAAAGCAAAGCTTGGCAGTGCAGAGCAAACTGTAAGTGGTTCAGAGATGGGATGAGGTTGGTAAGTGTCAAGTGCCAATGTCTGTGGATGTGTGATGTGTGCAATCACTGCTCATGGACCATGCCTTGAGACATTGTCCGAGATAGAGGTCCAGAGGTGCAAGCAAGAAGCTGGAGTTGCATGGTAGCTGCTCTGATTTTCATGTTGGGAATTCTCAGCATCTAGTTTCTATCTAGCAGGTTAGAAAATAGAAGAATGCTTGTCAATGAGATGAAATGAATCAGTAATGAGGATAGTAATGAGTGTTAGCTCCAGTTAATAGGCCTCTGGCCACTCACTAGTGAGAATCTCATCTCGACATCCTGGACATGGTTGGAGGATGCGATTTTCACAAAATTCTCTCCGTAGCCCACATCTTTCAAGGCATGGAAATTCTATCCAAAGATTCTGCAAAAGGATTCAGATAAATTAAGCAAATTGGCTATAATTTGGCAGATTATAATAATGGAAAATATGAACTTGTCCACTTTGGCAACAGGATACAGAATCAACATATTATTTAAATCAAGAAAGGGAGCAAAACCCTGAGAAATAGAGGGATCAGAAGAACTTAGTATGTGAGTGCATTAAATGTTACTTATTGCAAGAGGAATATGAAAGAAGGCATGTTTTGCTACAGTTATATGGGGCATTGGTGAAGCCACATCATGAGTGCTGAATACAGTTTTGGTCTCTTTATTTAGGAAAGGATATAAATGCATAAGGAGTGGTTTAGAGAAGGTACACTCAACTAATACCTGGGATGGAAATTATCTTATGAGGGAAGTTTGGACAGGCTGGGCCTGTATTCTTTGCAGTTTTGAAGAATGGCAGGTGATCTATTGGGCATCTTAACAGAGTGGATGCTGAAAGAACATTTACGCTTATAGTAGGGATTGGAATTACCTAAAGATAAGGATTCTCCCATTTAAGATAGCAATGAGGAGGAAATATTTTTCTCAGCAAGTTACAATTAGGAAGTCATGAGTCTTTAGCACGCTTTCTCCCAGCCTATAGTGGAAGTATTGTAAATAGATTTTTGACTATCAAGGGAATCGATTTTTATTGAGGCTAGAATGTGATGTTGAGGCCACTAATTGTATTAGCCATGATCATATTGAATGGCAAAGGAGGTTAATAGAGCCAAATGGCGTATGCCTGCTTCAAATTCCTATGTTTGTATCTTTGCATGCAGTATTGAAGGAGAACTGATGGAGTTATTAACCCCAGGTTGCAGCTCCTTTTGACGGTCTCATGCTATGACTGACAGAGCCTAATCGTAACCAACATTCCTCTTCTTAGACATCAAAAGCAATGCCTTTGAAAATGCTTTTTCACATTGCACTGCCAGATATTTGCAGAGAATGTATAGTACATGTTTGAGACAGAGTAAAGATTGTTCTACATAGCTCAAATAGTTGCAGCCACACCTTTCATTGTACACAAGTCACATAGAATTTCATTGAGTTTAATGTGCCTTCCTCTTTGCTTCATAGAAATGGCAGCATCCTTGTTGATCATGACGTCATCATCAATTCGACCAATTCAGCAGAGTTTACTCCAGACTATCTCTCTAACACAGCTGAACAGCTTAAAGACAAACTGGAAGAAACACCTTGCCTCAATGTGACAGGAGGTAGGGGTCAAACCTGAAACTCCAATGTGTAAAAGATAATGCTCTTTAAATCAGTTGTATAATCAGTTGATAGTGCAAAAGGGCGTTACAATTTCGAACTGCTGTTGAACCTGTCCAGCATAAACAAAGGTAAGTGAAACCTTCACTTCCTAAATCAAGAGTCTTCAGCTTCAACAAATGCAGCAGAATGTGTTACACCAGGTGATCTTTAACACCATGTTGGCAACCAAAGTTCAAACCATTGTTTAACAATATACAAGGCTGCTGTTATACATCAGACCTGCTCTGGGAATGCTTAAAGCGACAGCGCAGAGGAGATTGTATCCTGTATCTAACTTAGTGCTGTACCTTGTATGTTTGATGGGCAATGTAGAGGAAGATTCATTGGTATCTAACCCAAATTGTATCTACACATAAGGTCTAGGAGGATGGGAACTGATGAAGCCCTTGAAGGATATAAGGAAAGTAGGAAAGGACTTAAACAAGGAATTAGAAGGGCTAAAAGGGATCATGAAAAGTCGTTAGCAAACAGGATCAAGGAGAATCCCAAGGCTATTTATCCACATAAAGAAAGCAAAAGGGTAGCCAAGTAGAAGGTTGGCCCACTCAAGGGCAAAGGAGGGAATCCAAGTGTGGAGCCAGGAGAGGTAGGTGAGGTCCTAAATGAATACTTTGTGTCAGTATTCAAACAGAAGGAGTTGGTCAACGATGATCTCAGAGAAGGGAGTGTTGAATTTCTAAGCCAAGTTGCTATTGAAAAGGAAGGAGTATTGAGCATCTTAAAAAGCATTAAGGCAGATAAGTCCCTGGGTCCTGATGGGATCTATCCCAGAATATTGAGGAGAGCAAGAGAACAAATTGCTGGAGCATTGACAGACATCTTTGTATCCTCTTTGGCTACAGGTGAGGTTCCAAAGGACTGGAGAACGACCAATGTTGTCCCATTGTTTAAGAAGAGTAGCAGGGATAATCCTGGAAATTACAGGCCTGTAAGCCTCACACCAGTGGTACGGAAATTACTGTAAGAGATTCTAGGGGACAAGATCTATATGCATTCAGAAGCAAATGGACTTACTAGTGATAGACAGCATGATTTTGTGCATGGCGGGTCATGCCTCACTAACTTACAGAACCTAGAACAGTACAGCACAGTACAGGCCCTTCAGCCCACGATTTTGAGCCAACCTATTGTCCTACTAAGATCAATCTACCCTGCATACCCTACATTTTACTATCCTCTATGTGCCTATCCAAGAGTCGCTTAAAAGTCTCTAACGTATCTGACTCAACTGCCACTGCCGGCAGCGCATTCCACACGCCCACCACTCTCTGTGTGAAGAGCCTAGCTCTGACATCTCCCCTATATCTTCCTCCAATCAGCTTAAAATTATGCCCCTCGTAATAGTCATTTCCGCCCTGGGAAAAAGTCTCTAACTTGATCCAGTCTTTTGAGGAGGTGATGGAGGACAGAAAATTGGTCGACGTTCTCAAGGCCTACGGCATGCTTGGCTTCATTAGAAGGGGCAATGATTATAAAGATAGGCAAGTTATGCTGCAGCTTTACAGAACTTTAGTTAGGCCACACTTGGAATATTGCGTACAGTTCTGGTCACCACAATAACAGAAGGATGTGGATGCTTTGTAGAAGGTACAGAAAAGGTTTACCATGATGTTGCCTGGTATGGAAGATTTTAGGTTCTTACCTACGTACAGCTAAACATGAAAATATTTGTTGGGACAATGTAAAGGAAACTTATACCTCTAACCCAAGTGTATTCTGTGAGGGTCTGATGGCACGGTGTAGGCTACATTTCTGTATTAATGTACTAATGCTAATATACTTTCTACACCAAAATCAGAATACTCTTGGTCCAGCAGAATTTGAGTATGAACAATCCTCTGATATTTTGTAATGACAAGTGATTCACATAATCTTGTCTTTTAATTTACAGATAAATGCAATGGATTGGAATTTGACACCAGCCATATAAAAGTTGCAGAACCAGTTATAACTGGTAAGAGATGCATTTGTGGTACTTTACTGTTGCAATATTGGTGATGTGTTCCTAAAAAAGAATAACCTGTTGGGAATATAATGTATTTTAATACTTCTGACACTTTAAAGAAATTGTTTCCACTGGGGTTTGGGAATGTAGGAAATGCAGATATAAATCAATTGATAGTAGGAACTCAGAGAAGAGAATCTGAATGTATTTTCTGCTTTGACTCTGGAATGCTTTTCCAAAGTAAGGAAGCAAACTTGTTCAATGATAACATTTGAAATAAATTAGATGAATTTATGAAGGAAGAAATTGAAACACAAAGAGCTGGGCAATGGGCCTGATTGAAAATCACTTCTCAAGGCACAATGGGCTGACTAACCGCCTTCTATGGTGTAAGTTTCCATGATTTTAAATGTTGGGGTCAAATAGAGATCATAGCCCTGCACAATTTGGAGAACAGTCACCTGGGAGCAATTTTTCAATCGGAGGGCCTTTAGCTGCTGTAAGAAGAACACTCACCACAATCCATTATGGTGTAAGATCCAACGCATGGATTTGCTGCCACCATCCTTGTAGCAATTGTAACAAGATCAGCCAGGTGGACCTCACAGAATATGAGTTCCCTGATTGGGGCCATTAACCCAGTTCAATCAGGGAGCCCTGGCTGACAGATATAAACAGGAGCGTCAGAGGTTCTATTCAGTCGGAGAGCTGGCTCTGGGGAAGCCGGACCAGTGTCAAGTACTAGGCACATGTAAATTAAGGGTGACATGATGATGGGAGTGGAGTTATTTCAGTGGCGACAAGATAAAACAAATAAGTTCCTGAAGAAATTCGCTTACAACAGTCATCTTTGAGTTGGGGGGGTATGCATTTCTGCATCATGCTGTATTTGGGAAGCTTGAAGCTTGACTCGTTCAATCCTGCCAGGGCCAGTATGTGGAAGGAATGCATTATTTTTTCCAGCTAAATAACACTGGGGCAGATGAAAAGCAACTGACAGCTTTTGGACC
The DNA here is from genome assembly GCF_021869965.1 of Rhincodon typus. Lineage (NCBI taxonomy): Eukaryota > Metazoa > Chordata > Chondrichthyes > Orectolobiformes > Rhincodontidae > Rhincodon > Rhincodon typus. The sequence goes on from NC_063376.1 coordinate 2,021,084, forward strand.
TGCACCTTTTTCAGTTATTAAGAGCCTAATGCTTCCTGGGGCACCAGATACTAAAACCTTTCGAGAATTGATGGATTTAGTTAAGGAATATTACGACTCCAAGCTTCCTCTAATTCTGAGACACAATCGATTTTACTCGGCGGATCAAGAACCAGAGAATCCATGTCGGAATTTTTGACTTTGTTATAAAGACTGGCAGAGGCATCTGTGACTTTGGTTTAACTCTTAATGAGATGCTGAGAGACCTTTTGGTATTTGGAATTAATGATCTAACCATGCAAATCCACCTAATAGCTGAAGCCCAACTGGACTTCAAACATGCACTGCAATTGGCTTTGTCATTAGAAAATGCAGCAAGTACAGGATATGAGTTACAGGGTATCCCATTGGTAGTGGACACCTTTTCCAGGCTGATTGAGCTTGGGGGACACCACTTGAGTGAAGGCAATTGCATAGCCTCAATCAGGACGTATCCTGGACAGAGGGATTTTAGATCAGTCCAGAGCAAAACCCCAAAATAAAGCCATGCCTTGGACAAACAGTTAATATTTTCTACTGGATTCGGGCCGGCAACCCACTATAGTTGCTACCGGAATGTGGACTCAAGACAACAAACAGAGGCCCACTTGGCCTGAATTCAGTAAGAGAACTCATAGACCAGTATCCAAGCGAGTGCACACCCTGGAAAGCCCACCTACACCTGGTTTGGAACAGCTAAATTGCTTAGCAACATCCAAATCAGAACCAATCAAAATAAATTGGTTAATGGAGGTTGATACTAGTGCAGCTGTATCGGTGATTACACAATCAGTCTTTAACAAAACTCACTCTGGATTCCAACCCTCAAGTTTGCGTAAGACCTTGGCTAGATTGAAAATCTTTATTAAGAAATAGTTACAGATTAATGGTACAACTTTGATTCCAGTCTCTTATGAGTCACTGATTGCAATAAAACCTCGGGCCCAAGCCTGATGGGGCAGAATTGGTTGAGAAAGATTTATCTTGATTGGTTCAACATTTTTTGATTAGAAAATGGCTGCTGAGTGAAGTCCTAATTAAATACCCAGAAGATTTTCAGAAGGTCTAAGGACTATCAAAGAAGCCAAGGCCACCTTGAATGTTGACCAGAAAGCAATTCCACAATTCTGTAAGGCCCACCCAAAAGCAGAGACAGAAATCAGGAGGTTGAAAGTGAAGGAATCATCAAACAAGTACAGTTTGTGGAATGGGCAGTGCCATTCATACTGATTGTGAAGCCCGATGGCTCAGTCCACCTTTGTGGCATTTTTGAACAAACAGTAAACCGCTTCTCGCACCTAGACAAATACCCAATCCCCCAAGAAAACTTAAATGCAAAATTGGCAGGGGGCCGTCCTTCTCGAAGCTGGACATGACCAGACAGAGTACAGGAAAGCGATTGGGTGGTTAGCAGCATGGTGTAAAACAACAATCTCTCCAACAACGTCATCAAAACAAAGGAGTTGGTCATTGATTTCAGGAAATGAAGTACAGTGCCCTATTTGTGTCATTGGTGCTGAGGTGGAGATGGTCCAGAGCGTCAAGTTCTTGGGAGTGATGATCACCAACAATCTGTCCTGGTCCAAACACATCGGTATAATGGTCAGGAAGGCACAACAAAAACGTTTCGACTTCCTCCAGAGGCTAGGGAAATTTGGCATGTCCACAAGGACTATTACCAATTTTTATAGATGCATCATAGAAAGCATACTATCTGGATACATCACAGCATGGTTTGGCATTTGCTGTTCCCACAGCCACAAGAAATTACACAGAGTCGTGAACATAGCGCAGTCCATCAGCCAAACCAGCCTTCCATCCATTGACTCCATCTATACTTCCCAATGCCTTGGGAAAACAACCAACATAATCAAAGACCACTGACACCCGTTGTACTCTCTTCCATCGGGCAGAAGATATAAAATTTTGTACAAAAAGATTTAAGAATAGCTTTTTTCTTGCTGTTATTACACTTCTGAATGGACCTCTCAAATTTTAAATTTAATGTTGATCTTGCTGTCTGTGCACCTTCTCTGCAGCCATAAAATTGCATTCTTCACTCTGTTCTATGCACTTTGTTTGGTATGATCTGCCTGTACTGCATGTAAGACAAAACATTTTACTGTAGCTTGATACATGTGACATTAATAATCAAATCAAATCGAATGCATACCTGCAATTGTAGTTAGATGAGGATGTGGTTGACTCTTAACTGCCCTCTGGGCAATTAGAGATGGGCAATAAATGTTGCCTGGCCAGTGATGCTCTCATCCCGTAAATGAATAAAGGATTCCCACGAATATGCTACAATTGATACCCATAAAGGTTTGTACCAATATGCAAGATGTCACTTGGAGCATCATCAGCCTGTGTCATTTTTCAGTGGATGATGGAAGACACTTTATAAGGTCTACCCCATGTTATCGTTTATCTGGGATGATGTGCTAATAACAGGGAAGACCAATAAAGAGCACTTAAAGAACTTGAATATAGTACTTAGATGTTTCTCCAAGATGGGCATGCACCTTAGAAGGGAAATCTGTGTGTTCCAGGCACCCCAAGTGACCTACTTGTGCTACAGAGTTGACAAGACTGGGGTACATCCATAGGTAGATAAAGTGAGAGTGATCAAAGGCACCCCAACTCCCATATCTGTACAGGAGCTTAGGTCTTTCCTTTGATTGGTGGATTATTACAGAAAGTTTATACATAAGCTGGCCTCCATTCTGGTACCCTTACATCTGCTATTGAGAAGGAATCAGTCTTGGAAATGGTCTCGTAGCCAAGACGTAGCTTTTGGAGAAGTGAAGAAACAGTTATCACAGTCCAAGGTGGTGGAACACCACGATCCCAAGCGAGATGTGGTGCTGAAATGCAATGCCCCCACATACAGTTTCAGGGTAGTGTTGGCTCATAGATGGCCCAATGGAGAGGAACACCCAATAGCATATGCTTCCTGGACTTTCGGTGATGCAGAGCGCAAATACACCCAGATAGAGAAGGGAAGGTTTGGCGGTCATCGTTGATGTGAGAAAGTTCCACCAATACCTTTACGGATACAAATTTGTAATAGTAACAGACCACAAACCCCTGCTAGGGCCACACAAAGAGGACAAGGCTGTGCTGCCCATAGCTTCAGGTCAAATTCAGTGGTGGGCTCTCATTCTAAGTGCAAGTTACAAGTTGGAACACTATCCGGGGGGCCAAGTAGCAAATGCAATGCTTTGAGCTGTGTCCCACTGGCAGATTCATTACCAGTGGTGCCAGCACTGGAAGAATGTGTTTTGGTTTTAAATTTTCTGGACACCCTTCCAGTCGCTGCTGACAATGTAAGACTATGGAAGGAAAAAGATCTACTTTCGAAAGAAAGGAGGAGAACATGCCCCCATCTACATCAACGGAACTGAGGTTGAGAGGGTGAAGAGCATCAAATTCCCTCAGAGTGATGGTAATTGACAACCTGTCCTGGACTTCCCATGTAGCTGCAACAGTCAAGAAGGCACAACAATGCCTCTTCTTCCTCAGGCAGCTCAGGAAATTTGACATGTCCATAAGGTTCCTCATCAACTTCTACAGATGCACCATTGAAACCATATCGTTCGGGTGCGGAACAGCCTGGTATGGTAACTGCTCTGCCCAAGATCGTAAGAAAGTACAGAAGGTGGTGTCCACAGCCCAGACCTTCATGGAAGCCAATCTTCCATCCATGAACTCCTTATACACGGCTCGGTGCTGCAGAAAGGCTGCCCACATCATTAAAGACCCATCGCACCCTGGTAATTATCTCCTATAACCTCTTCCATCAGTCAGAAGATACAGAAGCTTGAACACATGCACCAGCAGGTTCAGGGACAATTTCTTCATGGCCGTTATCAGAGTGATGATTGGACTGTCTAGCCTCAAATAACGCTGATCTTGCCAACTTTGATCTCACCTAGCGCATGCCCTGTGCGATATAACCTGTATGCCTCTGTCTAAATCTTTTTGATCTGTACATTCTTTGCTTACTATGATCTGTCTGTACCACGCGTAAACAAAGCTTTTCACTGTTTTCGGTACGTGTGACAATCAATCAATCAATCAAAGCTGGTGGTGATGGGGGAAACAAAAGGGCCATCATTCTGGACCCGACAACACCACATCACCATATTTTATTATGGGGAGCAAGAGTGATTGTTCCAAACAAAGATCGTCACACCTACTTACTGACTGAACTCCATCAGGGTCATCTGGGAATGTCCAAAATGAAGATGTTGGCGAGAAGTTAAGACTGGTGGCTAGGTTGGTGCAGCAGTGCCCAGAATGCCAGCAAGGACAAAAAATTACCTCCTCCACATTCAAAATGTTCTCAGTATTTCCTGAGAGTCAGAGAAAGCTCATGGAATCAATGTCTTTGATCTCCGCAAAAAATTCTGAAAGCCAATCTATTAACTTAATTGTAAGACCTGATTGACTGACTTGTTAGCCAAACTGAAGGTCTTTCAATGCTCAGCAGCCAACAATAATATGGCCATGTTGACAAGAAACCAAAGGTACTGCGAGAAATTAGTAATTCTACCCTTTTACCCTTTTAGTTTGGACTTTTCATCAACAATGTTCTTCCCTATCTCTTTACTCATAACTCCTCTGTAGAGCTGTGTTGTCTCATCCTGTCTGCAAATAAATATGTGTTTGTGATTAGAGGGGATAGATTTAAGTCAGCACAGTAGCTTAGTTGATAACAATTTTGCCGCTCATTGGAGGAATACATTTAGCCTTTAACAAATGCTTTAGTATTGAGTTTATTGAAGAGACCTGGTGAAGGTCTCTTTTATTCTACATCACAATAATGAAAGACAAATTGACCATTTTACTGATTATATACATGTTTACACTTTTGGTAAGACTCATGGAGAAGGGGACCTGGATTTTCAGCTTACTCCTCCCAGCAATGTTGTAACAAAATTAGAAACAGCTCTGTGTATTTCTGCAAGTGTAAGATTATTAGTATGTTTGAGATGCATTTATAAAAGGGCACATTGTTGCAATCAACAGGAGACTGTGCTTCACAAGTTCCTGAGAATTTAAAGGAATATTATCGACTGACTATGACCAATGACGGAGTCATATGTGCTTCAATCTGCAACGAAGAAAGAAATGACTCACTGAAATGTGGAAATGGAAAATGTGGAATGACAAATAAGGGAGTCAAATGCTAGTAAGTCTGAACAATCAATTAAATTTGCTTCACCATTTTTACATACTTTTACTGCCACAATGTAGTGCCCTTCAGTATCATAATGAAGGAGTGTTGAAGCTGTCATAAGTTCCATTAAATCAAAACTCCAACTGCAGATTTAAAAGATCCCATTACACTATTTCTAACAAGGAAATGAGAGCTTTCCTCCCACTGCCCTGTGTCAATATTTATTCCACAACTAACATCAGTAAACCAGATTTTCTGCTCATTACCTAAAAACTGTTCTGGTTCCTCACAGACAACAATACTTCTTTCATCAAAGTTAATGAAACCCAAAGCTATTTATTCTGCTTTCCATGGGGCATCAGGTTTACAACACCCCCCTTCAAGAGAACCAGGACAGACAAATCCCTCTTAAAGGCACATATCATTACACCACCCCCTTAAAAACAAACCATCAAATACAAAGATAGCTTCATTTTCAAAACCTTTAGTCTCACACTATTAGTACGCTACATTTTACGTATATACATTACCCTAATCCTGAAGAATGCAAACATTCAAACCTACAGCCCATCAGAGTTCATTTCTTCTGCCACCAAGCATCTGTCTTCCATCACCAAAGCCATGACACACCTCCACAATTACATTCTCTTGGTATGATTTTCAAATTGAATGGCTGTAACAATAAATTCCATCTAAACAAGCTGGTATTTTTAATTGGAGATAACAAGAACTGCAGATGCTGGAGTCAGTCAATACAGCGTGGAGAGGTGACAAAGGAAAGTCAACATTTCAGGTTTACACCCTTCATCGGGACTCTGCTGCCTGCCCTGCTGTTTTCCTCTAGCTCCACACTGTCTTGACTCTGGTATTTTTATCCTTATTTTTTTCCAAACATGTTAACGGGTTGTGATCAGTATATACATTTTTTTCAGATACATTGCTGGCACCATAAATGATGAAACACTGCAACACCAACACCAAAGGTCTCTTTCTCAATAGTGGAATATTTCTTTTGATGAATATTCTACTTTCTGGAAAAAGACTTTAAATCCTCTCATTGCCTTCTTCACCAATACCCGCATCACTTGCATCAATAGCCACCTTGAATGGCTTGGGTAGTTAGGTGTTGCTAACAATGGAGAAGTGGTCAACACAGCTTTCAGGTTGTCAAATGTCCTCTGACACTCCTCCATCCACTGAAATTTTCTACACTTCTTCAACATCAGTGAATGAAGCTAATGTCAACCACGCAGCTAAAATTCGGTATGAATTTTCCATAAAAACCACTTCAGTGCCAAGAATCATAGTATTTCTGTCTTTCTCGACAGTATGGGAAACTTTCCAATAACCTTTTTGTTCACATCCCAAGGGGCCATCTGTCCATGTCCAATGATATGGCCCAGGAACATGACTTGGGCTTTTGCGAACTCACTCTTAGCCAGGTTGATTAACAAGCCTGCCTCCCGAAATTGATCAAATAATTCTGCTAGATGCTGCAAATGTTCCTTCCATGTGTAACTAAAAATCACGAGATCATCTATGTAAACCACACAACTTGGTAATCCCAAAATGACCGTATTGGTTAGTCTTTGAAATGTGGCTGGTGCATTCTTCATACTAAATGGCATGACTTTAAATTGGTATGATCCATTTGGTGTCACAGAATCCAAAATTTCCTTCACATTTTTGAATAAAGGGACCTGCCAGTATCCTCTGAGTAAGTCCAACTTAGAAATATAAGTTGTTTTTCCCACCTTCTCAATACAGTCTTCTAAATGTGAAATAGGATATGAATTGGATTTTGTAATGGCATTTACTTTGCGTTAGTCCACACATAATCATTGGGTGCCATCTGGTTTTAGCACCATGAATATGGGTGAGCTCCATTCACTGCAACTCATTTCAATTATGTTGTCTCTGAAGGTGCTTTCAATTTCTTTTTGAACCTGTGCCAATTTTAGAGGGTTAAGTCCATATTGTTTAATTGGAACAGCATTTCCTATATCTGCATCATGTATAATCAGTTGTGTATTTCCCAGCGTTTTCCCACATATCTCTCCATGTGATTGTAATAACTCCTTTAAGTTATTTTGACTTTCCTCTGGAAGGTAACTCAATAATTTATGCTAATTTTTGGGAACTTCTTCATTATCAAATGTCATTTGAAGAATGTCAAATTCAGAATCATCTGGATTTGAGTTGTAACCAGTAATACATTCTCCTTTTGCCTTCCTTCCCTATCAAAATATTGTTTCACCATATTCACATGACACACTCAGTGCGTTCTCCTTCTATCTGCCATTCTTATCAAATAATTCACCTCACTCGATCTCCTTTTGATTTGATAAGGCTCACTAAACCTTGCCTTTAACGGTTTACCTACCATTGGAAGTAACACTAACACTTTATCTCCACTATCCAAATTGCGAACTTTTGATTTCTTGTCTGCTTCCTGCTGTGCTACTTTCAAATGCTATCTATTTCATCCCTGTCTAAAATTTGACACATAGTCCAAATATGTAGTCTCTGAATACTGACTCACCAATTTCTACCTAATTAATTTCAGTGGTCTTCTCACCTCATGTCTGAAAACTAATTCAAATGGACTGAATATAGTTGATTCATCAGATGTATCCCCAATTGCAAAAAGTACAAATGGAATTTCCTCGATCACACTTCCACCTGTGAGCCAGCTATATAATCCAGAGGCTGGATCATAGGTCCTCAACATTGTTTTAAAGTTTGATGCCACCATACTGATGCTCCCTGTGATTCTGGATGGAATATCCATAACATCCTTGAATAAGATTGATATAAAATTTATATCTCTGTGGGTAGTCCATATATAGTAAAAGTGAGTAACTCTTCTACAAAACATTTAGTTGTGATACTGCATAATGGAATGGGCCTCTGGAAATCTATCAGACATATCCATTATGATCAACAAATACTGATTCCCACTTTTTGTTTTAGGGTGAGGTCCTATGCAATCAATTAATACTTTATTAAAACGTTCCTCAAATGCTGGAATGGGTATCACAGGTGCAGGTTTTATCGTTGCCTGAGGTTTTCCTATTACCTGACATGTGTAACATGTCCAGCAAAATTCAATCACATTTTTATGCCCTCCAGGCCATTAAAAATGCTTTTGTACTTTGGCTTGAGTTTTCCTTACTCCCAAACGACCTCCTGGTAACTCATGTGCCACTCTTAATACCTCCTTTCTATAACCCAGGTGTAATACAACTTGATGGACTTCTGCCTGAATATGTGATGGTCTCCATTTCCTCATCAAGACTTCATTTTTAATATAGTAACATTCTGGGATACACTCAAATTCTACTTCTGTGTATGCTTTTCGATACAACTGCTTTATTTTTTCATCTTGTGGCTCAGTGGTTAGCACTGCTGCCTCACAGCGCCAGGGACCCAGGTTCAATTACACTCGTGCAACTTTCTGTGTGGAGTTTGCATGTTCTCCCTACGTCTGGGTGGGTTTCCTCAGGGTGTTCCGGTTTCCTTCCACAGTCCAAAGAAGTGCAGGTTAGGTGGATTGGCCATGCTAAATCACCTGTAGTGTCCAGGGATGTGTAGGCTAGGTGAATTAGCCATGGGAAATGCAAGGTTGCAGGGATAGGGTAGGAGGGTGGGGCTGGGGGGAATGCTGTTCAGAGGGTCAGTGTGGACTCGATAGGCCGAATGGCCTGCTTCCACACTGTGGGGATTCTATGATGACTCTATGATGATCTTTCTGTTGTAATTCAGCTAACCTTTCTGAAATAAAAATATCCATTTTGTCCTCCACCTGTTCTTGTTTTCTCTCAATCACTTGATCAAACAGTTTCTGATCATTGAACTTCAACTTCCTTACCTTTACTCCTTGATTTCTCCTGCTGCTTCAACCTATTGCTTTGTGACCTTGTTACCACGCAGTCAGTAAATATCCCAGAATATATTTCCTATAACACCTCAGTTGTCTGATTTTCCAATGGCTTTTCTACCACAGCAGGCATCATTCCCACCTGCGATCTAGCTATATCATTCCTGAGGATAAACTCTATTTCTGGAACCGAGAATTTTCTACTACTCCTATCACCACTTCACCACTTTTCACCGGATTCTCTAGCCTCACCTCATATAACTGAACACACCACTCTACTCACTATGAATTCCACATATTACTACGTTTTCTGACAATACTCCTTCTGTATTACATATCTCAAAGATTGATTTGTTCCATTATCACTTAAAATTTTAATCTCTTTAGTTACTCCTTTACTGATGGTACACATCAGTAAACCTCACCCATGCAAGTAAATTCTTTAAAGAGACCCCAGCACTTTCTTCTCAACTAACTCTGACCAGGCTGTACATTATTTTGCCGCATTGTGCTTTCCTTTGACACTTTCACTAAACCTTCTGGCTTATCCTATTTTCCCATATCAGTCCTCCCAGTGCATTTTTTAAAACCAGCAACACTGTGACTTCATGTAGCCTATTTTACTACAGTGAAAACACCTTAAGTTTTTTCACTTCTCTTCACCGACCTCCCCCCCCCAAACCCCAACCATGGGTTTCCTTTTTAACATGTGGTAAACTATCTTTGCTATTTTCAATGAAATCACCTTTTCCCTTACCACATGATTTCTCTTTTCCCCAATTTACATCCCTCATAGATTAAAATTGTTGTTCAGAAGCCAAACTTTGATTATGAACCAACTCATAATCATCTGCTATTTCAGTTGCTAATCTTGCAGTCTTAACTCGCTGCTCTTCCATATGAGTTCTCTGGAAGTGAATTTCTAAACTCCTCCAAGATAACAGTCCAAGAACTTCATACGTTTGATCTATTTTCAATGCCCTTATCCACCTGTCAAAGTTGCTTTGTTTAATCCTTTCAAACTCTTGTATGCTGAAACAGGTTCCCTCATTAGATTCCTAAAATGTTGTCTGTAGGCTTCTGGCACTACTTCATATGCACTTAAGATAGCTTTTTTCACCTCATCATACTCCCTAGACATCTCCTCTGATAGTGATGCAAGAACTTCACTAGCCCCAGTGTTTGAATCAACAATACTGACATGGTCGGTGGTCATTCCATTTGTTTAGCCATTTTCTCAAATGAATGAAAAAGGCTTCTACATCCTTCTCAGTGAACCTAGGCAACACTTGGACAAATTTAAACAGATCCCCACCAGGTCTTCGGCTACAACGGGTTTGCTTTTCGTCACTGTTCTCATCACTATTCTCACCTTTCACCTCTACCGCCACCATTTTAAGTCAAATTCCACATTACAGTTCTAACTTTCAAGTCCTGATCAGATGTTTCCCGTAACTTTATGGGAAGCTAGGGAAGAGATTGCTGGGCCCCTTGCTGAGATATCTGTATCATTGTCAGCCATGAGTGAGGTTCTGCAAGACTGGAGGTTGGCTAATGTAGTGGACTATTTAAGAAAGGCTGTAAGGGAAGCTCAGGGAACTATAGACTGGTAAGCCTTACATCAGTGGTGGTTAAGTTGTTGGAGGGGATTCTGAGGGACAGGATTTACATGCATTTGAAAAGACAAAGACTGATTAGAAATAGTCAACATGGATTTGTGCATGGGAAATCCTGTCTCACTAACTTAATGTTTTTGAAGAGGTGACAAAGAAGATTGATGAAGGCAGAGCGATAGACGTTTCAAAGGTTCCGCATGGTAGATCGGTTAGTAAGGTTAGATCACATTGGCTCCAGGGTGAGCTAGCCAACTGGATACAAAATTGGCTTGAAGATAAGAGACCGAGGGTGGTGGTAGAGGGTTGTTTTTCAGACTACGAGTCCTGTGACCAGCGGTGTTCCACAAGGTTTGGTGCTGGGTCTACTGCATTTTGTCATTTATATAAATGATTTAGACGTGAATGTAGGAGGCATTATTAGTAATTTTACAATGACACTGAAAAAGGTGGTGTAATGCACAGTGAAGTAGATTATCTCAGAGTACAAATAGAACCTTGATCAGCTGTAAATCAGGAACAAAAGCAAAGTTGCTGGAAAAGCTCAGCAGGTCTGGCAGCATCTGTGAAGGAAAAAACAGAATTAACGTTTCGGGTCCGGTGACCCTTCTTTCACAGATGCTGCCAGACCTGCTGAGCTTTTCCAGCAACTTTGTTTTTGTTCCTGATTTACAGCATCCACAGGTCTTTAAGTTTTTAGTTAATGGTAGGGCCTTGGGGAGCGTTGCTGCACAAAGAGACCTAGGGGTGCAGGTGCATAGTTCCTTGAAAATGGAGTTGCAGGTAGACAGGATAGTGATGGAGGTGTTGGCATGTTTGCCTTCATTGGTCAGAACATTGAGCATAGGAGTTGGGACATCACGATGCAGCTATCCTAGACATTGGTTAGGCCACTTTTAGAATACCGCATTCAATTCTGGTTGCCCTTCTATAGCAAGGATGTTGTTAAACTTGAGAGGGTGCAGAAATACAAGGATACTGCCAGGACTGGAGGGTTTGAGTTATAGGGTGGGGCTGAATATGCTGGGGAATTTTTCCAGGAGTATCGGAAGCTGAGGTGCGACCTCATAGAGGTTTATAAAATCGTGAGGACTGTGGATAGGGTGAATAGCCAAGGTCTTTTTCCATTGGTGGGGGTGGCTAAAATTAGAGGGCACAGGTTTAAGATGAGAGGGGAAAGATTTAAAAAGGACCTGAGGAGCAACTTTTTTATCAGAGGGTGGTGCCTGTATGGAACAAGCTGCCAGAGGAAGTGGTGGAGATGGCTACAATTACAACATTTAAAAGACATCTGGATACGTATATAGATAGGAAGATTTAGAGAGTTATGGGCCAAATGCTGACAAATGGGACCAGGTCAGATTAGGATACCTGATTGGCACAGATGAGTTGGAACAAAGCATCTGTTTCCATGCCGTAAGACTCTAAGTTCAAACATGCTCTCTTTATCACTTACTTCTGCCTTCAATCATGACTCAAACTGTTTTGTTTCCTTTTCATATTCAAGCTGTTTTATTTGCAATTGAATTTTAGCCATTTCCAATGATTGTGATTGCATTTCTGGAAATTGTAAATGCTGAGCTATCACTGCAATCATCTCCCCTCTAAGCACGGGCAATCTCAACTCCAGCTATTCCACCAATTCCAAAAGCTTTACCTAACTTACTTTCTGTAAACCACCCCAAGTAATTTCTTCCACACCCAAGGAACGCTTAACCACCGAAACAGCCATTATTACACAAGGCACACCCTATTTAAACCAACTGAATGCAACACCTGAAACGAAAACACCAATGCTCACCACTTGCTGTCTTTGAGTCCAATAACTTTAAATCCAACATTCAATTAGAGATTTTTATCCACAGGAGCTCCCAATTTGTAATGCACCAGACCAAACCCTCTCAAAAGATGTCAAGGAGATAGCCTAAATCCTAACTCTTCTGTTATTTAGAGGCACTATGCTCCAGATGTAATTCAATTTGATAAAATAATAGGCTTTAAACAGACCACACTTTATTCCTGCACCTCAGTTAAAATACAAACAAAGAAAGAACTGACATAACTGTAACTCTATAGAAATGCTGAAATCAACAATACATGATTTAACTACTACTCATCAACTGTTCCAATATAGCAGCATCCCATAAACACACTATTGGCAAAGGCAAATTCAGCAAAACAGATCTCCTTCACTTGCTATTTCCTCCAGTCCAGGAGATGGAACACCAACTAAATGAATCTAGCAGCAGAAAGTGCATTCAACCTTTTGCAGCAGCAGAAAGAGAGAGTTGTTCTAGCAGCTTCAACTCCCAAATCCCAACTTCAACAACTGAAAGCAAAATCTAAAACCCTGGGTCTCTGTGAGCCTGACTCCACCTGATTATGCCTCTTTTGACTAAATTAAAGGAAACCCAAAGCTATTCACTCTGCTTTCCATGGAGCAGACATGCCAGCACCAGGTTTAAAACACCCTCCTTCAAGAGAACTCAGACAGACAAATCCCTCTTAAAGATGCATATCGTCAGAGTTAGCATGTGGTAATGAGGAGATATGGGGAAAGCATGGACAGCATGAGGCAACATTAAGTTGGCATGGGCATTATGGGGAATGGGGAGGTGAGTGTAGAGGGAATCTAAGAGGTGATGGCATGAAATCTTTAAAAACTGAGTCATATAAAAAAAGAACTGGGAGCCAGTGAAGATCAGCCAACGCAGGGGTGATGTATGAATGATAATTTAGGAAACGGAGAATAGAATTTTTAAAGACTTCAAATTTGCCAGCGATCAGAATTGGAAACACAGGCCAGGAGTGTATTAGAGTAGTCTCATCTAGAGGCACTAAACGTAAGGATGAAATTTCCAGCAGATGACCCTAGGCAAAGGCAGAGTCAAGCAATGTTACAGTTGAGGTAATAGTTGGTCTTATTGATGGTGCTGCTATATGGTCCAATAATGCATCTTGGCATCCAATATGAAAATGCTCAAGAGAGATGATGCTGGTAAGATAGAACAGTTTGTCAATAGCTTACATGGGGAAACTGACAATGTGGTTTTTGATGGTATCAACAAGAATAACTAAATATTTTGTTAACCTATTTTTCTAATCAACCTGTTCAGAGATGTTAGTACACACCTCTAGAATGGTGGGATTTGAACCTGGGCCTCCTGGTTCAGGGGTAGGGGCATTACTACTGTGCCACAAGAGGGCCCCACCCACCCCTGGAGCTGCATGCATTATTATTTTGGTGGAAGAAACAAGCCATTAATTGATCATCAATTTGGCTCATTAAAGGCCATAATAAGTGGAAGGGAAAACAGGCAGGCTGTTGATGCCTTACCAACCCACTGAACCATGGAGGCTGTTTGGGAGTAGGCAAGTAAACATTACCAGGCACCCATCCACCCTTACGTTTCCTCCACCTGTAAATATGGCAGGTGGGGGTCAGTAATATCCCCCATCTATGAGTTAAATGGTGTGAATCTCCTGTCCTCAGGACCCTGGTGTGTTGTTAACAACTGAAACAGCAGACAGTAATGATGTAATGCCAATAGTCAGTAATGGTGAATCTTCCTCTTCTTCTTTTCCCAGCTGTGACAATACTGAAGGCTATTGGTACTTAGGGGATTTCTGTAATATTCCGATTCATAAGAATGGGTTGATCGGTGGTTTATCAGCAGCATTGATCCTATTTCTTCTGGGCCTCTTGGCCTTTGCAGTCTACACAGTGTGGTTTCAAAGGGGCAGAAAACAATACCGCAGACAAAGGTACAGTAAAATATAACCATCAAAAACATTAAGACGTTGGTTCTGTGTCTTTGCATTTCACGGAAATTTAAATAAAGTACTATAGATCTTGAAAAAACCAGTAGGGGAAGTTTTAAGAAAGACATGGAGAGGGGACTGTTAGGCATAAGCGGAAGTGAACTTACTCAGAGGGGAATGTGAGATACCTGCAGAAAGAGGTATAGTGGAACTGCAGATTGTATTTTCAGAGAGATGCTGAGTAAGACATTGCTGAGAAAATCTGAGTGTGGGCCTTGTCAACAGAATGTGTTTTGCCATTCACCTGAGATCCATTACAGAGGTCCTGGATCCTCCTACTGCACTGTCTCAGTGCAGGGACCACATAGCTATATTGACTTCCTCAGCCACTTCCAGCTCTGGCTGCTTGTTCAGAAAGACTGTCCTCTTTTGCCTGTCCTTGACATAGCTCACTCATTTCAACTGCCCCTCAGATAACCCAACAGGGCTTTCACATAAGAGAGATAAACCCAAAGAGCTTTCCCAGATCTCCTCACCATTCCTATGGTTACTGCAGCCTTCAAACCAAACCACTGGTGAGCTTTGTAACCTTTTACCTGGAAATCCTGGCATTGCAACCAATCTTGAATGGTTGGGAACCCAGAGGCAAGTTGTTAACGCTATGGATCTGGGCATCAGCATTGGCAAAGTTCACCAAGGAATAAAACAGGTTCCTGACCTAAAACTGTCAATGTTACAGCAGGTACAAAATGCAGAAAATTATAAAACAAAATCAAAAATTGATGGAAAATCTCAGCAATTCTGGCATTATCTGTGAAGTGAAAGCAGAGTTAACATTTTAGGTCCAGTAATCCTTCTTCAGAATTGATTGTAGCTAGGAAAAGGTTAGTCTATAAGTTAGAGAAGAGGTAGGAGGAGGGGGAAAGAGTAAACCGTAGGTGAAGATACAGCCCAGAGAGAGAAAAACAGTTGGGCAGACAAAGGAATGGGTAAAAGTCAGCCTGAGAGAATGAATAGCTGCTAATGTTGTGATAGCAGCCCATGTGATGACAAAGCCTGGTGCGTGGAGTTAGAGTAAGGAGATAGCAGAAGGTGCTCAGGCCCTAAAATTATTGAACTCAACATTAAATCCAGAAGTTGGAGTGTTTCCAAGCAGAAAATGAGATGCTATTCTTCCAGCTTGCACTGAGCTTTGTTGGACCACTGTAACAAGCCCTAAACAGAGATGCTGGCCAAGGAATATGATGGTCTGTTGAAATGGTAGGACGCTGGAATTCAGTCTTTTTTGCATTCACAGAGTAGATGTTCTGCAAGGGCAGTCACCCAGTCTGCACTTCTTCTGTCCATTGTAGAGAAGACTACGTTGTGAGCAGTAAATGCAGTTGACTAGATTGAGTGAAGTGAGGTAAATCACTGCTTCACCTGGAAGGTGTGTCTGCGGCCTCAGAAGAGGGAGGAAGTAAATGGGTAGGTGTTACACCTTTTGCATGGTAAGGTGCTGTGAGGGTATGAGAAGGTGTTGGCAGTGGAGGAGGAGTGGACCATGACATCCTGGAGAGAACAGTCCCTGTGGAAGGCTGACAAAGGAGGGGAGGGAAATATGTGTTAGGTGGTGGCATCCTGCTGGAAATGGCGGCAGAAAATTCTACCTCATGTCTCTATAAACTACCTCTGGTACTGAACCATGCAGACTGGAAAGAGTCAGGTGTTCATACCTGTGCCTTTATACGTTACAACATTAGCACAACTGCATTAGAATACTATGCAATGTTCTGATTGTCACAACACAGAAAGGATATTGCAAACATTAAAAGGATACGGACGAGGTATTCCAGAATGATGCATCAATTTGATTATGATAGAAATTGCATAAACTGGGCAAAGAAAAGATTGAGAGACAATGTAATAGATACTTTCCAGATTCTAAACACATTAAGTAAGACCTTAACAAGCTGTCTTACCTTAGTCAGAACTCTAGGACCAGAAAATATGACTGAGTTTGAAAGGGGGAATCTTGAAGACTAATCAGCAGAAATGTTAGTGAGCCAACGATCAACATATGGATTTCAAGGCTCCCTAGGGAGACAGTGGAAACAGTTCCCAATTATTCTGAATAATTTGAGATATGACATACTTAGGGAGTATTAGTTGACTTTCTGAGAATTCCCAACCTCTCCAACACTGGAGCTTTCCTGGTATTAAATAGGGATATTTGGGATATTGATCCAATGACAGTGAAAGGATGCTGATCTACATTCAAATTGGAATGGTGTGTGTCTTGGCAAGGATCCCAAGGATGACAACTGTTCCAATGTCACTGCTGCTCATGTCCTTCTCTTGTGGTGTGCAGCCATTTCCATTTCTCCCACAGGCCATTTCTGTAGCCTCTTGAAGCAAATTGCTAAAATGATGCAATAAATGGAAGTACAGCATGTCAACTGATCTGGTAAACTAAGCCCATGCAAAGTGGCTCAATTACCTTTTTATTCTAAGTGCAATTCTCTCACAACTGTGTTTTTTAACAGAGAGGATGAGCAAAACAAAATTATATTAGAGAAATGGGCAGAAGATGATTTCGAATATTGCAATCCTTCGACAATCACTGTGTATAACAAAGAAGATACCAGCTATGAAAGTAAGACTGATATTTACTGTACCCTTTAATTTTATTCAGACATTTTAGTCAGACGTGTATTAGCAATGGAATAGTCAAGGCCACTTCAAATTTGAGCTGATTATTATTTTAATTTGATTCCAGAATCACTTCAGATTTCATCTATTTTGAATGACACAAAAGATGACAGACTCTATTTCCATAAGTTACAAGACCTAAGATGGTTACAAATAGTGTACTGATTTTGTTCATCATGAATGGAATGGTGACTGCAAAATATAAATAGCATTCAACCAGCTGACAAGTAAAAGAATTATTCTGTTGCTAGCCTTATGCCTGTTTCAACAGAGGTCTTGAAATTAATGTTCCAGTGTGTGATGCTATAAGCTAAACACAGCAGCACATTTGGTGAAGTTACTTCATACACTATTTTAATGAGCGATGAATGGATCTCATGTTCCTATCTTACATCACAGTTATAGATCAATCAATGTTGTTCTTGATTTGTGATACTTAACAGTAGCTAACAGTTCAGGTGGTGTAAAGGATCCCATGACAATAAAGAACTGTTTGTTCTTCTTGATGTCCAATGTTCCTCCCTCAATAAAAGACCATACTGCTGTTGTGGGATCGTGTGCCCATTGACAAGTCATGTTTCCTACATTGCAGCAAACTGAAAGTACTTTGAAGTATTTTGGCATACTCAGGACATAAAATGTGCTGTATACATACAAGATTAGTCTTTCCTGATATAATTACCTTTTCATATATTTATAATACAGATTCAACAGGTGAAAGAGATTCGTCTGACTTTTCCGTGGTAAATATGAAACTTGAGCTAAATTCCAACTTCAACTTCAATACTGGGGAGGTTTGTGTTTAAACCATTATTTGGCTAAATAATAGACCAGTTAAACCATAAGTGTTACGTTGATGTGTGACCCCAAATTGACCTCTGTTGATAATTCTTTGAGAAGAAGATGTACTATTCAGGTCAAGAAAACTTGGGTGAAATTTATAGGCTCTCTCTCTCAGAAAGTCAGGTATAAAAACTTGCATGAGCAATAATGCATTCAAAACTGTATCATAGGATATCAAACACCCTTTTCCAGTGGATACAACAGTGTAAGGTACAGACTGCTCCTACTGTCACAATGGGAAGTGGAGCTGAAAACAGGAAATGCGTTCCTTCACAGAATAACAGAAATACTTCAGTGCAGAAGGAGGCCATTCTTAATGTAAAGCTAATTAACCTTCCGACGAATTGGCAGATTGGAGAGCAGGGGAAAACAGGGCTATGGCACACAGATGTAATTATATTCTTATTCATAAAACATACATTCTGTTCTTATTTTAAGTGTCTATCGTCAACTCCTTTGATGGGGAGGTGCTGGTGTTGGACTGGGGTGGACAAAATCAGAAGTCACCCTACACCAGGTTAAACCTGTCAACAGGTTTATTTGAAATCACGAGCTTTTGTAGTACTACTCCTTCATCAGGTGAAATGGAGGGAAGCGCACAGGCACAGAATTTATAGGCCAAGATATAATTCAAAGGAATTAAGAGTGTCAAAAGATAGTGCAAGTGGTGTGAGTGGAGTGTTGACAAATGGAATAACAAGTCTTTGCAGGAGATCAAAAGTGTCAAACGGTGTGAGTAAAGTGTCAACAGCTGAGTAGCAAGCAAAGGGATGAGCTATAACCCGACTAAGGCAGAGAGATAATTACAAAAAATCAGAAGTAGATGGTGCTGGAGACAAACCAAGTGGCTGGAATAATATGATATAACCCTCGTCATGCAATTTATACCTACCATGTTATTCAAACCACTTGGCTTGTCTCTAGCACCACCTTATTTTTGATTTTTTGTAATTATCCCTCTGCCTTAATTAATTGGAACATAGGTCACCCTTCACTTGCTGTTCAGCTGTTGACGATTTATTCACACCGTTTGACACTTTTGATCACTTGTTATTCAGTCTGTCAACACTGCACTCACACCATTTGCTCTATCTTTTGGCACTCTTAATTCTCTGGAATTATTTTGCAATTATCTCTCCACCTATAAATTATGTGCCTGTGAGCTTCCCTCTGCCTGACGAAGAACAGCACTCCAAAAGTTTATGATTTCAAATAAAGCTGTTGGACTGTAACCTGGTGTTGTGTGACTTCTTGACTTTATCAATTCCTTTGTTCACATTTACACTGCGAACTACCCATAAAAATGTCTCAGGCTGTAATACTGCCCTCCTGTCTGCACTGTCACTGCAGCACATTGACCAGAACAGTAATTACAGTGTGACAATTTCACATGTCTAGTTCCCATTTAAAAGTGGATATTTGAACTTGAGCATTGAGTTTATTTAGAGAAGGCAATAAAATATTTACCTCTTTCTTTTCCAGGTGAAAATCCAGAGGCCACAGATTAATATAGATAACCATATTTCTCATTTATGATGTGCTCGTGTTACTATTTTACTGTTGGTATACACATTTCACATGTCATCTTGTGTAAGCTGTAAGATTGATAGGAGATTCATTAAGGAGATTATTTTTCTTCTTGCAACTTCACTGTTGCATGTTTCATACTTTAAGTAATTACGAATTTAAATAATTAGACGATATGGATTCCAGGATTGGAGCAACATTGTTCCACTGATATCAAGTAAAAACGCAGAAGGACAAGATGAACTAAATTGGAATGAAGCTCGTCTAGCATTGACATGTTCACTCAAGTAGTTTGTTTCTGTTCTGTAAAACTCTGTATCATTCTCAGCCAACTTTTAAAGGAACACAATTAATATAAAATTCTACTTTTATGACCATATTCTAACTTTAAAATTTTGCTCACATCTTGTGGTGTCGACCAATCACATGAAGATTCAGGTGCACCTACGGTGGAGGAATATTCTTCTCCAAGGCAACCATAAAGGATCTTTAGAAGTCCTTGTGAACACAAGACTTCAGTTTTTGTATTTCTGAAGGTCCATCTTGTGGGGTGGGTGGGGATGTCTTGTCCCTAGAATTCATCCACACAAATCCAAGGTGACATTCGGATGGAAAATTGAAGAGGTATGATATACTGAGATTCCACAGAATGAAGGAGCCTTGTCAGTCTCTGGACACCATAATGCAGCTCTGAATCATGTAAATTATACTGATCAAATTGTTAAGAAGATACTTCTGATTAAGGTTAGAATTGCATTAATTGCAGAGTTAATGCAGTTAATTGTCTGAATATTGTTTCCCAGCTCCTTTTCATGGATGGATATTGTGGGTTCTGAAACTTGTGAGAATTATTGTGAAGCTGGCAGACTAAAATTACAATGTTCAAACTTTATTCTGTATTTAGCCAGTGTTGTACCTGTCCTGGGAGTGTTCGATAGGACAGGGTACTGAGAGATTTACATCTACTGAGTTCTGTACCTGCCTTGGGAGTGCAATGGTACAGTGCAGAGGAGCTTTACTCAGGACAACATCACTCACATTGTTGAGCAACATTTTTTAATTAAACAAATGGAACAGAAAATTGCAAAAATGGATTTAAGTTTCAATAATGCACACTAGCTTTCGTGCAATATGCTAATTCAAAGATGTCTTTCAATAAAATATGATCCATGCCAATTGTTTGTGTTACGCAGAATCTTAGACTCAAGAATAATGTTCCATCAAGCTACAATATAAGATCTGAGTAACATTCCATCATATTACAACACAAGGTTTGGTGATTAACAATCAGCTGAAGACTGTGCCTAGTCATGAGGTTTCCAGTGAAAAATAAGGCACAACAAAATGGAGAAGCAAGATGGGAAAATCTTTCAAGATGAGATTAAATAATAACTGAAAAACTAATATTCTAAGTTAGGTATACAAATATATTACTAGATGGTCCTTTTTTGTTTGGTGTTGTTTACTGGATGAATGTTAGTTAAGAAACAAGGGGCAGTTCCACAATCTTAAGGCTTGGTGAGTTTTCTTGCATATCTTACCAAATGCATCACATTAATCGCCGACCCCATCCCCATGACATCTCTCCTGTTCAATTCTGGACCCATCTTATCATCATAAAACATCTTGCCACTCACTAGATATTCTGATATTCACCAGCATCCCTTGCGGCCGCACCAACCTTGAAAACTTGTTGCACACACAGACTGGCATTGTCAGTCTGAAGCTGCCCTGCATAGTTCCCCACGTTTGCCCCAGACATGACAGTCAGGAAGAAATTGGCACCCTGCTTTGCTGCAGGTTCCTGCTGGACGGATTGGTGAAACATAGGACTTCCTTTTCTCGAAGGACCAGTATTGGAGGCCATAACAACAGACCATTGCCATCTGAGCTAAAGTTGTCTCAGCTATTGGGAGGAATGTACAGCAATGTAGGAAAAAGGTTAATGATCTTCTTCACTCAGCAAGCATAAGTACCACACTCTTCTCTCAAATATCCCTCATTCACATTATCTTTGTTACTGTACCTACCTCCCACCGAAGTTAACGCTCTACCAATCTTGCCTTTGCCTGCAACATCATCCCGCACTTGCTCTCAACCAGCCCAATACTCAATACCACTAATCCTGTATGCTTTCTTGCACAGCCTACTCACTTGCTCAGGAGCCAGTACACATCCCAACCCCCAACCTGAAGAAAGTATGCACAAATGCCGTGCCATCCATTTCCAGCTCATGTAATACCTGCCTCTCTCTCATTTTAGTAGACAAAAGCCTAGAATTGAATAGAAATAGTTAAGCTCAGCATTTGGCTCCTCACCCCTTATGTAGAGACAATCATGACTAACAACCCACTAAGTGGCATGACAACAGAGCAGTAACATGAACATAGTATCTCTGGGTGAGGGGTCAAAGCACATTCACCAAGGTAAGGCAGTGCAAAGCAGGAATGCTTTAAACGTTCAGGATAGGCTCAGAGTGAGTGAGATTTTTAACACTAAGAACCCGAGGATTCAGCCATATCCAGTCCATAGGTGTACATCCCTGAGCGCATAGCTTGTTTCTGCAGCATTACAATGATTGTGACCAGTGCAGCCTGAGGTGTAACACTGAAGTGAAGAATTATGCTGTAAGTGGATCACAGATGTGCCATGAGGATTGGAGTCATAGAATCATACAACACAGTCCCTTTGTTCCAACTCATCCATGCCAACCAAGTTTCCAAAACTAAACTAGCCCGATTAGCCTGATTTTGGCCTATGTTTCTCTAAATCTTTTCTATTCATGTATCTGTCCAAATGTTTTTTTAAAGGTTGTAACTGTACCTGCATCTACCACTTCCTCTGCCAGTTCATTCCACATACGAACCACCCTCTGTGTGAAAAAGTTGCCTGTCAGGTCACTTTGAAATCTTTCTCCTCTCACCTTAAAATTATTCCCTCTAGTTTGAACTCCCCTATCTTCGGGAAAAGACCTTTGCTATTCATCTTATCTATGCCCCTCATGATTTTATAAACCTCTATAAGCTCATCCCTCAAAGTCTATGGTCCATCTTAAAGACTGGCACACATGGGATACCATTTTCTATGTGCTTGGGGTGTGCATGACCAGTGCCCATGGAACATGCCCTGTGATACTGTTACCTCATGTCCAACATTGTGGTCATTAGGAGCAAGCGGCAAGCTGAATGTGCCAGGTACACGCATATGTTGAGTCTTCTCAACATCTGGCTTGTATGGCAAGTTTGATAAGAACGAAAGCTAGAAACTCACC
Source organism: Rhincodon typus (assembly GCF_021869965.1). NCBI lineage: Eukaryota > Metazoa > Chordata > Chondrichthyes > Orectolobiformes > Rhincodontidae > Rhincodon > Rhincodon typus. The sequence goes on from NC_063376.1 coordinate 2,043,874, forward strand.
ACACCACTTTTGAAAAACATAAACAATGGAGCACAACAATCCTGCTGTTAAGGTAGACCTGACCGGATTTCTTGTCTGATTTTGCCACATCTTACCATAGCCTAGCTCGTTCAGAGCCCTCTAACATTGCAATCACAGGACAGAATCTTCGAGACAACAAGGTGCAAGGCTGGATGAACACAGCAGGCCAAGCAGCGTCATAGGAGCAGAGAGGCTGACGTTTCGGGCCTAGACCCTTCATCAGAAAGGTCTAGGCCCGAAACGTCAGCCTCTCTGCT
>NC_063376.1:2044251-2070451 GCF_021869965.1 Rhincodon typus
CACCTCTACACACGCAATCACAGGCAAGAATCTTCGAGAAAACAAGGTGCAAGGCTGGATGAACACAGCAGGCCAAGCAGCCTCATAGGAGCAGAGAGGCTGACGTGTCGGGCCTAGACCCTTCATCAGAAAGGTCTAGGCCCGAAACGTCAGCCTCTCTGCTCCTATGACGCTGCTTGGCCTGCTGTGTTCATCCAGCCTTGCACCTTGTTGTCTCGGATTCTCCAGCATCTGCAGTTCCTACTATCACAGAATCTTCTGTTCTTTTTGGTTAAATTCAAGTTATGTCTAGTTTGTCAAAGGTTTTATCTTACCAAACCTGCCTCATTATTTTCCTACCAATACCAATTTGCCTATGTCCAATTTCTGCCCCATCTTATCACATGCCATTCCCAGAACAACTTGCCACTCAGTGGATATGCACTAAAACACCAGCATCCTTTGCATCCAGGACATCTTTGAAAGGCCACTGTGCACTTGGACAAGCATTGACATTCCCACAGTGCCACTCACTGGCTAAGTCATGACACAGCAGCCCATGGTTCATGGCTGACACTCACTCACAAATACAATCGTGTTCTCTCATCATAGTCGCTGTTTGCCATTGTGCCACAGACATGATCTCTGCCTAGCTGCAACCAATTCAAACTTACTAGGAAACTCTACATCCTATCCTACCTACACGCTATCTATGTCCCCATGCCACTCGACCTGTCTGCTACTACTGCCCTGGTATTTACATACCTCAATTTTTCTTTGGTCAGTTTGCAGGGAAGGTTAATAGTTGTGGAGCCTGACGTGGATCAGAGTGGTTCACATAAACACAGATGAACACAGAATCAGAAGCAGGAACAAGCTATTCACCCTGCTGCTTAACACTAATCTATTTGCCGCTATTGATATTCAGGACCCTGCTTCCAAACAAAAATCGTCTAATCTCTGGATGACATCTGATTCTTTAAACAGAAGAGATTTACCAGAATTATGCTGGGAATGGGAGGTTTGGGTTATGGGCAGCAGCTGGGACTTTTTTCACTGGAGCATAGGTTGAGGGGTTACCTTACTTTGTTTATAAAATCACTTGCACATTGACGGAATGGAACCCTTCTCTACTGATGAATTCCACTTCATTATGATAAAGCCCTCTCAATGCAATACGTGTGCAGTTGACAGCGCTCTACACCAGGCGAAAGCTAATGCCAATCCTATTTCCCAAGCTGCAGCACTGAACTTGGCATGGGGAGTGAAATGAACAGATGTGTTCCTGCACAAATGTCACCTGTCACAAGTCTGATACATTTATGGGTGAACAAGTGAGATTCCACATAGGTTCCAGTGGCTCTTTAGAAAAGCCAGTGGCATAAAATTTCAATCCAGTTGTCACCTTGACAACTACCAGGATAGGATGGCTACCCATATCTTCAGGTTGCAGCCTCCAGCAGCTGACACAGTTCACAATGTCTTGGGACATAGCGTCATAGAGTCCTACAGCATGAAGACAGGCCTTTTGGCCCATGCTGACCAAAATGTCTATCCACACTAACCCACACTTGGCCCATATCCTTCCAAACTTTCCCATCCATGTATTCGTCCAAATGCCTTTTAAATGTTGTTAATGTACCCACTTCAACCACTCCTACTGGCAGCTCATTCCATACATGTACCACCCTTTGTGTAAAAACGTTGCGCTTGAGGTTCACATGTATTCTTTCCCTTCTTACCTTAAACTGATGCCCTCTAGTCTTCGATTCTCCAACCCTGGGAAAAAGACTGAGTGCATTCACCCTATCCATGCCTCTCATGATCTTACACACTTCTATAAGATTCCCCTTCGGTCTCCCATGCTCTACAGAAAAAAGTCCTAGCTTGTCCAACCTCTCCCTATAACTCAGTCCCTTGAGATCTGGCAATATCCCTGTAAATTTCTTCTGCACTCTTTGCAGTTTTAGCCTCATCTGGAGGAAATGAGTTTAGGACCATCGACTTTAGCCCTGCCTGATGCACCATGACAAGTCATGCAGCTGCAATCTCTTCATATGCATGAGGCTTTGTGGCTTCCATGGCAAATTGCTGTTGCTCCTGGGCTTGCTGGCACATCTGCTTCGCTTTCATCTCCCTGCACCATTTTCATAGGAAATAGAACTGATTCTTAGCAATGTTCATTAGTCACATCCTCTATAAATGAGACATGCAGCATTCTAACAAGGATGACTATTTGACTCAGTCTAGTACTTTAAAATAAGTACTTATTTTGAAGAGTTGATCTACCAGTTGTTTGGCAATTACATAGTAGCACAGTGTAGGTGCTCCATGTGTTTGGAATCCTGCTCATCTCAGTCTTACATTACCCCCAAAGTGGGGTAAGAGCAAACTATAATGACCAGCATCACGTTATACAGCCCTTTGTGGAGGCTGAGATGCCCTGGAGCTGAAATGGCAGACCTCCAACATCCACAACCAAGTTCTTTTGTGTTAGGTATGACCGCAATCAGCACAGCATTGTCCTCCTGATTCCTGTTAGCAGTTTTGTGGGGAATAACTGTAGGCAATTGCTAACCTGATTGGGACTGGTTTGAGCAGTCGGGTTTAGGATTGAGTGGTTGGGATTAGGTTGGAATTGGCATGGAGTGGTTGTAATTGAATGGTTGCAATCAGGATTGAATAGGTGGGTTTACTTTGAGATTGGGGTTATGATATAGGGCTGCAATTAGAGTTGGAATTCAGTTGATTTGTATTTTAACGTTGGGGTTAAATGGATGGAAACTGGGTTATAAGGTCAGCTCTCTGGGCTCAGCTTCAGGTTAGAAGAAGAATTGCCGGCCTAGTTAATGTTCAGGATTGGAGTCAGGGCTTAGATCCTAAGATTGTTTTTAACCACCACTATTAACGAAAGCATTGACACTACGCACATCCCTGTCCGAGAGATTTTCTTACTTTACCACGTGTCAAAAAACTCCCTCAAATTGTTAAGCATCCTTTGGGGCCTATTTGTACCATTTCTACGTGGGACTTTGGAAACTTTGACACAAGTTTCAGGCAGGTCCAGGTTTTGGCCTCCTCGACCCAAAACATCAATGATTTTCTTTCCCCCTGAAGGGGGCTTCTGAAAATGAACTGTTACAAGGTCCAACTCTGGCTAATTCCACTATCATATCTTACTCGATTTCACCTTTGCTGGAAGCTGGTCCCACAGCCAGTAAGTTTCATGAGGCACTCTGCTGGCCATTTTAACAATCACGCCTGGAATCTGAGTTCCGTTATCGCAATCTATTCCCCGACTTTGATCTCTCGGCATATTTATCCTCGGATTCAGTTATTCAGTGTAAATCACCCTTGGATTCAGTCTTTGAAAGAAAAGCCATCAACGAGCCTCTTTGCCCGGCCACCTTCCCTTCCTTAGTTCTCTCTTTGACAGCCCCCAATGTTTTCTTTCCTGTTTGTCGCGAAAGTGAAGTAAAATCACATACCTTCTCCCCATCCTCCAAAAGAACTCTCCTGCGTTTCCACATGCTCCCCACCCACACCCCTCGTTATCTAATTGGATTCGGTGTAAAGGTGTAAAAAGGACGCGGCCGAGAGTGAAAGACGCAAACGTCCCGCCGCAGAGCGAAAAGAATAGAGACTCCAACTCCATCGGAGGGTCGACACAAAAACAACCCTCAACTGTCCGACAGCGCGAGGGGCTCGGGAAAAGCGGGAAAAACAACACGCTGCAAATGGTGCATCAGACAGCACAAGCGGTGGATGTGATCGAGGTTTTTCATACATGACGGATGACGTGGGGTGGAAAGCGGGAAAAGAGCGCATTGTGATTGGTGGATCAGGCATCAGTGGGCGTGGTCTAGATTTAAAACCCCAACGGAACCGTTTCCCCGGGCGGGAAAAGACGTGCTTTGATTGGTGACGCAGGCAGCACAGAGCGGTGGTCGTGGTCAGGATTTCAAATCCCAGTGGATAAAGGGCGAAGGGGGAGCGAGGCGACGGGAAAAATAACAACGCGTGGTGGATCGGGCAGCGGTAAAAGGGTGTGGTCAAGATTTCAAATCCCAACGGATAAAGCGTGGAGCGGGAAAACACGGACTGTGATTGGTGGAACAGGCAGCGCACGCTTCAGTGTGTGAGGCTCGCGCTGCAGTTTATTGCGGTTTTGGGAAGTCCAGTTGCTCTACCATGCTGCAATGCATCCCTACAGTATGCTTGTGGACATGCTGAATTTCCTTAGCCTCCTCAGGAAGTAGAGACATCGTTGTGCTTTCTTGACTGTCGCCTCAGTATGGGTGGACCAGGACTAATTGTTGGTGATCTTCACTCCCAAGGACTCTTTCTACCTTTCTACCTCAGCACCATTGATGCAGGCAGGTGCATGCCTTCTACTCCGCTTCCTGAAGTCAATGATGAGCTCCTTCGTTTTGCTGACATTAATGGAGAGATTGTTGTCTTTACGCCATGCTATTAAACACTCAATCTCTTTCCTATACTTGGTCTCATCATTGTTTGAGATCCAACCTACAATGGTAGTGTCATCAGCAAACTTGTAAATGGAGTTGGGGTGGAATTTGGCCACGCAGTCATGAGTGTACAAGGAGTACACTAAGAGGCTGAGTACGCAATCCTGCAGGGCACCAGCGTTGAGGATTATGGTGGAGGACATGTTGTCGCTTGTTTTTACTGATTGTAGTCTATGGTCAGGAAGTCGAGAATCCAGTTACTGAGGGGGGAGCTGAGATCTAAGTCTAGGAGTTTGGAGAAGAGTTTGTTTGGAATTAGTGTTGAAGGTGGAGCTGTAGTCAATACAACTCATATCCCTCTCCATGACCTTTACTATAGTCATGGAGAGGGATAGGAGCAGACGGTATGGGAAAGTATTTAATTGGGGGAGGGGGAATTACAGTGCTATTAGGCAGGAACTGCGGAGCATAAATTGGGATCAGATGTTCTCAAGGAAATGCACAACAGAGATGTGGAGGTTGTTTAGGGAGCAGTTACTACAAGTACTGGATAAGTTTGTACCACTGAGGCAAGGAAAGGATGGTATGGTGAAGGAACCTTGGTTGACAAGACATGTGGAATAACTAGTCAAGAGGAACAAGGAAGCTTACTTAAGGTTGAGGAAGCAAGTATTGGACCGGGCTGTAGAGGTCTACAAGGTAGCCAGGAAGGAACTGAAGAATGGACTTAAGAGAGCTAGAAGCGGTTATGAGAAAACCTTAGCGGGTAGGATCAAGGAAAACCCCAAGGCGTTCTATACTTATGTGAGGAACAAGAGGATGGCCAGAGTGAGGGTAGGGCTAATCAGGGATAGTGGAGGGAACTTGTGTGCGGAGTCAGAGGAGGTAGGGGAGGTCCTTAAAGAATACTTTGCTTCAGTATTCACCAGTGAGAGGGAATTTGACATTTGTGAGGACAGCAAGAAACAGGCAGATATGCTCAAACAGGTTTATATTAGGAAGGAGGATATGCTAGAAGTTTTGAAAAACATGAGGATAGGTAAGTACCCTGGGCCAGATGGGATATACCCAAGATTTCCACAAAAGCAAAGGAAGAGATTGCTGCCCCTTTGGCAATGATCTTTGACTACTCCATTGTCCACTGGAGTAGTACCAGATGATTGGAAGGTGGCAAATGTCATTACCTTGTTCAAGAAAGGGAATAGGGATAATCCTGGGAATTACAGACGGATCAGACTTACTTCTGCGTTGGGCAAATTATTGGAGAGGATTCTAAGAGATAGTATTTATGATTATTTGGAAAAGCACAGTTTGATTAGAAATAGTCAGCATGGCTTTGTGAGGGGCAGGTCATGCCTCACAAGCCTTATTGAATTCTTTGAGGATGTGACAAAACACGTTGATGAAGGCAGAGCAGTGGATGTGTTGTGTATGAATTTTAGCAAGGCTTTTGATAAGGTTCCACGTGGTAGGCTCATTCAGAAAGTAAGGAGGCATGAGATTCAGGGAAATTTGGCTGCCTGGATACAAAACTGGCTGTCCAGTAGAAGACAGAGGATGATAGTAGATGGAAAGTATTCAGCCTGGAGCTCGGTGACCAGTGAGGTTCTGCAGGGATCTGTTCTGGGACCTCTGCTCTTTGTGATCTTTATAAATGACTTTGATGAAGAAGTGGAAGGGTGGGTTAGTAAGTTTGCTGATGACACAAAGGTTGGTTCAGTTGTGGACAGCGTGGAGGGCTGTTGTGGGTTGCAACGGGACATTGACAGGATGCAGAGCTGGGCAAAGAAGTGGCAGATGGAATTCAACCTGGAAAAGTGTGAAGTGATTCATTTTGGAAGGTCGAATTTGAATTCAGAATACATGATTAATGGCAGGATTCTCAGCAGTGTGGAGGAACAGAGGGATCTTGGGGTCCACGTCCATAGATCCCTCAAAGTTGGTACCCAAGTTGATAGGGTTGTAAAGAAGGTGTATGGTGTGTTGGCTTTCATTGGCAGGGGAATTGAGTTTAAGAGATGCGAGGTTATGCTGTAGCTCTATAAAACTCTGGTTAGATCATACTTGGAATATTGTGTTCAGTTCTGGTCACCTCATTATAGGAAAGATGTGGAAGCTTTAGCGAGGGTGCAGAGGAGATTTACCAGGATGCTGCCTGGACTGGAGGGCAGGTCTTACGAGGAAAGGTTGAGGGAACTAGGACTTTTTTCATTGGAGCGAAGAAGGACAAGAGGTGACTTGATAGAGGTGTACAAGATGATGAGAGGCATAGATAGAGTGGATAGTTAAGAGACTTTTTCCCGGGGTGGAAATGACAGTTATGAGGAGGCATAATTTTAAGGTGATTGGAGGAAGGTATGGGGAGATGCCAGAGGTAGGTTCTTTACACAGAGAGTGGTGGGTGTGTGGAATGCGCTGCCGGCAGTGGTAGAAGAGTCAGATACGTTAGAGACTTTTAAGCGACTCTTGGATAGGCACACGGAGGATAGTAAAACGTAGGGTATGCAGGGTAGTTTGATCTTAGTAGGATAATAGGTCGGCACAACATTCGTGAGCTGAAGGGCCTGTACTGTGCTGTACTTTTCTATGTTCTAGGAGCCTGACGCAGGTATCCTTGTTATCCAGATATTCAGAGCAGTTAAAATAATAAGTTACCTCAGTGAGAGAGTGTAACTTAAAATCTTCCAGACCAGTCGTGCTTGGTTAGAACTCTGCAAGTTATTAAAAGACTGAGACAGTCTAAGCTCTCAGTTGTGAGAATATTTCAGAAAGAAAGATTTCACAGCTCACAAGCCAGGGACTGAGAAGAAGCAGTTAACCAAACCTGTAAATTTGATAGGGAAATAAAATTTCTCAGGATTTTGATTATGAAGCAAGTGTTGAAGAAAAGATGAGATTTTTGTTTATAGTCTTGCAATCTGTAATATTTAGATAGCTTGGTTTGTTTTACTTTATTTTTAATTCTTGTGTAATAAAGTTCTGTTGTTGTTGAAACCAAATCTGAAGCCTTGTGTGCTTTTGTTTAGTGAAAAATCACCACGTTAAATCATAAGTAAATAAAATATGATCTATCAGACATGATTTCAAACTGGGATCTCCCTTGGCTAGTAGTAACATCATCTGGGATCATAATACATTAGAAGAAACTGGAATTGAAATGGCTGATGTCACAATGGAACAAGTAGATAAGTTTGTCTACTGAGGAAAACGACAACAGAAAATGGCTGATGTGATGCAAAAGTAAAAGGAAAGAGATATCCAAAAGTAATTTTGTGAAGAGGGAAGACGTATTAACAAAGAAAACTCAAGCTTTGTAACAAGGAAAAATATTCATGAGGTATTACATTCTATGAACTTCACCTTGTCCAAGTTGTTGAGGCACACAAGAAAGATCTGTGGAAGAAATGGTGGCCTTTGAAATGCAAATGCTAAAACATATGCGAAAAATCCCGTAAACAGATTACAAAAGACAAAATATGTGGTGCTCAAAAAGAATATAAAGAACTCTAAAAAGTTGGTTGCAGATGATTTATAATGGATGCGCAATGTTGCTGCAAAACAGACAAACATACCGTGACAGATTTCCTGGCTACGTGCAGTTGCAGCAATAGAAGCATAAGAAAAGAGTGATAGAATTGGGCCAAAGTGTAAGCACATATAGCCTGACCGAGAGAGCAGACTGCATATGACCTCTGTGCAAAACTTTGCAGCCTCTGTATGCAGATAAAAGCCACTGATGCTAACTCTAAGTATTTCATCTGTACAATTTATAAAACATATTCTTTAACCTCTAACACCATGTTTAACGGAATTTTGCTAGTGATCATGCAAAATGTCTCCAAGCTCTTAACAAGAGGTCAACAGGTCTTTAGAAAAGTGTTGCCCAATCCATAACCTCAGATTAGCAAATGGCTAACTGAGAACTTCAAATGTGGCCAACTGTGTTTTGATTAATAAGCAAAATGAAGTGATGAACATCCTAATTGGAAATCGCATTGAGCTCACAAACAGTAAAATGATAATTCAGTTAACAGACAAATGTTGTTCATTACTAGGGGATGAGTTGGCTAGACAGCAGAGGGCTGTGAAGGAGTTGATTGGGGTGAAGATTTGCATCAGCACAGTCACCACTACCAGAAGAAGGACGTCAGCAAGACACCCTCCTATCTTGAGTGAACATAAGCATCCATTAGAGGGTTGTGAAGATGCTGATAGGTGGTTGGGGTGAAGATTTGCATCAGTGCAGTCACCATTACCAACTAGTGGTATGTGGAGGGGACGTTGTCAAGGGACAGTTAAAGCTCAAACACTACTTCAGTGTTTCCCTCCCAACCTGTAACCAAACAAAAGCCACTGTAATGACCACAAGTGAGGGAAAGTTAGTGGTCTTGTCCTATGACAACAAGGTACAGGGCTGGATGAACGCAGCATCGTAGGAGCAGGTGACTCCAAGAGAGAAGCTGATCGGTGAGTACAGGTAAGGCAGTTAAGTCCTTACAACTTTTGTTGCTTATAGTACTTTTTTTGATTTCTAATATGTAAGGGTAGTACGTGGACCAGGAAAGAAGGGCCATAGATAACTGGATTTGATTTAATCTAATCTAATATAAAGTACTCTCCAAGGTTTAACTTAAAGAGGTAAACCATGGCAGGAGAGCTCGACGTCTTGGTTTGCTCCTCTTACTCCATGTGACAGACCGGGGACAGTTCCGGTCCCCCAGGTCAGCATGTGTCCCGTAAGTGTCTCCAACTACAGCTCCTAGAAGCTTGAGTTTCAGAGATGGAGTGGAGGCTGGAGGCATAATTATACAGCATCTGCGAAGCAGAAGAGTATCGTGGATAGGACGTATACAGAAATTGTCACACCGCAGGCTCAGACTCTGCAGGCAGGAAGGAAATGGTGACCACAAGACAGAGCAAGAGAGATAGGCAGGTAGTGCAGGAATCTCCTGTGGCCATTCCCCTGCAAAATAATATACCGCTTTGGATACTGTTGAGGGGAATGACGTCTCAGGGAAAAGCAGCAGCAGCCAAACTTGTTGCACCACAGTTGGTTCTGCTACAGAGGGGAAGGGTAAAATGTGTGCCAAGGCTATTGCGAAAAATAAGACCGAGACAAACAATGTTAAAAAGCCAAGCTCAAAGGCTTTGTGCCTTTATGCGCACAGCATTTGCAATGAAGTTGATGAACTAATCGCGCAGATAGATGTAAACGGTTACGATATAATTGGGATTACAGAGACATGGAGACCAGGCATGGGAACTGAATGTCCCAGGGTATTCAGTATTTAGGAAGGACAGGGAAAAAAGAAAAGGTGGTGGAGTGGCATTGCTGGTTAAAGAGGAAATTAACACAATAGTGAGAAAGGATATCAGCTCTGACAATGTGGAGTCTGTATGGGTTGAGTTGAGAACTACAAAGGGGCAAAACACATTTGTGGGTGTCATATATAGACCCCCAAACTGCAGTGGTGATGTTGGGAATGGCATTAAACAGGAAATTTAGAGATTCACGTGATAAGAGAATATTGATGATCATGGTTGATTTTAATCTGTACATAGATTGGGCAAATCAAATTAACCACAATGCCATGGAGGAGGAATTCCTGGAGGGTATACAAAATAGTTTTCTTGACCAATAAGTGGAGGAACCAACTAGAGAGTAGGCCATCTTAGACTGGGTACTGTGTAATGAGAAGAGAATCACTGCCAAACTAGCTGTGACACCCCTTGGGGATGAGCGACCATAACATGATAGAATTTTTTATCAAGATGGGGAGTGAGATAGTTGATTCAGAGACGAGGGTGCTGAATCTTAATAAAGGATGCTATGAAGTTATGAGGTGTGAGTTGGCCTTGATAGATTTGGGAGAACTACTTTAAAGGGATGACAGGATAGGCAATGGCAAACGTTCAAGGAATGCATAGTGGAACTGCAACAACTGTTTATTCCTGTCTAGTACAAAAACAAAATGGGTAAGAGGGCCAATCCATGGCTTCAAAAGGGAATTAGAGATAGCATCTGATCCAAGGAAGAATACAAATTGGCCAAGAAAAATAATATGTCTGAAGATTGGGAGCAGTTTAGAATTCAGCAAAGAAGGACCAAAGGATTGATTATGAAGGGGAAAATACAGTACGAAAGGAAGCTTGCAGAGAACATTAAGACTGGCACTAAGAGTTTCTATAAGTATGTGAAGAGAAAGAGACTGTTGAAGACAAATGTAGGTCTCCTACAGACAGAAACAGGGGAATGTATAATAGGGTACAAAGAAATGGCTGAGCAACTCAATACATACTTTGGTTCTGTCTTCGCAAAAGAGGACACAAATCAGATACCAGAAATGTTGGAAAATGCAAGATTTAGTGAGAGGGAAGAATTGAGGGAGATTGATATTAGTAGAGAAATGGTGCTGGGAAAATTGATGGGATTGAAAGTGGATAAATCTCCAGGGCCTGATAATCTACATTCCGGAGTACTTAAGGAAGCGGCTGTAGAAATAGATGCATTGGTGGTCATCTTCCAAGATTCTATAGAATCTGGAACAGTCCCTGCAGATTGGAGGGTAGCTAATGTCACTCCAATATTCAAATATTCAAAAAGGGAGGTAGAGAGAAAACAGGGAATTATAGACCAGTAAGCCTAACATCAGTAGTGGGGAAAATTCTCAAATCCATTATCAAGGACTTTATAGTGGAGCATTTAGAAGCAGTGGTAGGATCAGATAGAGTCAGCGTGGATTTATGAAGGAGAAAGATGCTTGACAAATCTGTTGGAATTGAATGAAGATGTAACCGGTAGAGTTGACAAGGGGGAGCCAGACGATGTGGTATATTTGGACTTTCAGAAAGCATTTGAAAGTCCCGCATAAGAGGGGAGTGTATTGAGATGGATAGAAAACTGGCAGAGAGGAAACGAAGAGTAGGAATTAATAGGTACATTTCAGATTGGCAGGCAGTAACTCTGTTTGTCATGCTTTGCACAGTGAACGGAAACAATTAACGTACAGTTATCGAAAGCTAGTGGATAGGTACAAAAGTCATTTAAAGAATGTTGGCCTTTGTGTTCCAGCCTTCTTGAAAAAAAGGAATAGATGGTGTGTGACAGTTGTACAAACCTTAGTTTCCATTTAAAGAATTGCAGTTTGTTCTGGACATTGGTTCTCAGGAAGGATAGATCTGTGCAGTACAGAATAAAACTGGCTCTACAGATTTTCCTTCAAACATTCCCAGGGCAGGGTACAGCATGGATTAGAAAGTAAACTCACTTCCTTTGTAGAAACTTCATCATTTATTAATGAAATGGCCCTCCTGTCATAATAACATCAGAACTGAGACTTTAATTTTGGAAAGTATTGTTTTTGAGCTACTTTGAATCACTTTGAATTAAGGTTGATTCATCCATCAGATCATTTGAACTAGGTAGACAATCAGAACATAACTGCAAGTTATGAAAGCATGACTATTACATTAGATGCCAGAAAGTAGTTCAACACACATCTATCAACTTCTACAACAGGATGCAGAACACACAATTTCACATTAGATAACAAGCCAATTGCGACATTTGATTATTTTTACAGTCCTCTTGTAAGGCATTGTTCTAGGTAACCTTGCACAGCCTGCAATTTTTCTGACTGTTTACTGCACTTGTATGTTTAGAAACTTACAATTTAATTAAATATAAGAATAGTCTTCTGCTTATCTGAAACAATTTAACTAATTTCGTGCTTTTAAACATTCGTCTGAAATTCCGAGGAGTTAGATGGATAATGTTAAAGATGTCACTGAACTAAATCGTAAACACCAGAGATAAGAGAACCACACAATGACGATATTGGAAAAGAATAAAATTGTATACTCGTCCCCCACCACTCAAGTCCCTTCAAATCATACTGCAGCTATGCTATTTTTTGTTTACTCTTCCACTTCTCTACTAAAGGCTTTCTCCTTTCGATAAGTTTCTTCATATTATTTATGCTGAACTGGGTCAGTCGGAGCCATCCTGGAAACAGCCTTTCGAAGAAGAAATGCTAGACAAACAGTTTTAAAAACAAAAAAAAACTTATCAGGATAAACTGACATCTGGTTCCAACACAATTATCACCCCTACTCCCTCCATTCACATACAAACAATATAGAGCAGGTCCTTCTACTTGTGAAACCTGCAGGTCATTTTATGTTTCAAAGACTGGAATGTGAGAGTGAGAGTGTCATATGTCAATCACTCCTTCAAAACAAAGCTCACTTCAATTCCTTAATTGACATGCTCCGGCCAAGATTATGATTCTTTCCATCCCCTGTAGTGTCAGGAATAAGTATAAATGTAGAGAACAAGGTGCTATGTTCTACCAGTCCATCCAGTAGTATTAGTGTTGTGCTATCATGTGACATTTTCATTTCACCCAGTAATCTCCCTGCCTCTCCAGACCAATTGATCTTTGCTTAGCTGTTCCAGAATACCTTATATAAAATGGCCTTTCATACCAAGGTACACTACTGCTATTAATTTAGCATTTACCTGCAGGGCATGGGACCAGCAGCCATTTGTCTTCTCTCTCAGCCCAACAGTATTCAGAGCTTCCCGGGCATAGTCATCAGCTTGCTTCACAAAAATATTGGTTTCTACATCATGTGTCAAGTTGGTGGAGACCATGAGAGGCAACACAGACTGAAAAAAATGGTTAGACTCGGGCATATGTTTAAACATACAAATTAGGACTGTTGCTTGTATTTTCTTAATTCTGCTAAGATTTATCACTATTTAGATTTAGTACAACAAAGCAGGTTAAATATTCAATTACTCCAATCATACTTTGGCCAAACTCAGACTTGCACTCATCAAAACTCCATATCTTCACTCACACCAAGTTCTATTCATGCATCACTGCTGACCTCACTGACGTACATTGTGGTGTTGCTTGACCTGGAGCCAAAATTTAAAATTCATTTTCTCATTTATAGATCTCTTGCTAATCTTGCTGCCTCCTGATCTAACTTCCTCCAGGCCTATAAGTTGGTTATTTCTGCATTCCTCCAATTCTGACTCTTGCGCATCCTGAATTTCCCCTCGCTGTTCCATTGCTAGTCAAGTCTACTTCCCTCTTTTATTCAAGACACAGGGCGGCAAGGTGGCTCAGTGGTTAGCACTACTGTCTCGCAGTGCCAGGGACCTGGGCTTGATTCTGCCCTCAGGGGACTGTCTGCAGGGAGTCTGCACATTCTTCTCGTGTCGGCATGGGTTTCCTCCAGGTGCTCTGGTTTCTTCCCACAGTCCAAAGATGTGCAGGTTAGTGGATTGGCCATGCTAAAATGCCCCATAGTGTGCAGGCTAGATGGACTAGCCATGGGAAATGCAGGATTATAGGGTGGAGAGAGGGGTCTGGGTGGGCTGTTCTTCAGAGGATTGGTGTAGACTTGATGGGTTGAATTGCCTTCTTCCATATTGCAGGGATTCTACGAAGACATGCGTTAAAAATCTTCCTCTTTGACTAAACTTTTGGATGTCTGACCAAATAGATCCTCCTAGGTATTGCATTTGATAAAACTCGTGTGGGGTGCTTTGGGGTGTTTTATTATATTATAGACGCTGTATAAATGCATGTTGTCATCTAACTCATGATCAAAGGTATTATTTGAAATTTCATCAGCTGGTAACCTCACGGATAATATGATTGCATTTGATCAAGCATAAAGCACCATTTGCAATAGCATGGACTGGATGAAAAAGAAGGGAAACTTTGTTCTTGAGACATTCCCAAACACTAACAAATTACTTTGAAGTATGAATTATGGCTAGACAAGCAAACATGTCATTGCCACAACTATTCAATTCAATAAATGACCAGTTGAAGTTCTGAGGAAGGATCACTGAACCTGAACTGTTAACTCTGATTTCTCTTCACAGATGCTGCCAGACCTGCTGAGCTTTTCCAGCAATTTCTGTGTTTGTGTTGGTAATGACCAGTTGATCTGTTTTTGATAGTATTACCCAAATGAAAACTGTTGGCCAGGACACCAAGCAAACTACCCATCTCCCTATAAATGGTGACAAAGTGAATAGGTGATGAACCTTCAGTTTAACGTCTCATCTGAAAGACAGCACCGGTGATAAAGCATCACTCCCTCAGCATTGCTCCAGTCTGTATTACGTATTTGAGTGAAATAGGGTTTGCATCTCAATCTCACAACTCAGGATAAATTTACTATCAATTGAGCTAAAGCTTTTGAGTGTAATGGTCGATTGACACATTTTTTTGAAATTGATTCATGTGGGCATCACTGACTAGAGAATATGTATTCTGGTCCTTAGCTACCCTTGAAACAAGTGGCGAGCTGTCTTTCTGAACTGCTGCAGTCCTTGGGGTATAGATGCATTTTAAGGGATATGAGGAAGGAAGTTCCAAAATTTTGACCTAGCAAGAGTGATGGATTAGTGACATAATTCCATATCAGGATGATGTCTGGCTTGAAGGAGATCTTGCAGGTGATTGTGTATTTGCTGCCGTCACCCTTCCAGTTGGTAGAGGTCACAGGTTTGGAAGGTACTATTGAGGGAGGCTTGGTGGCTTTTGTTTGAGATTCAGAACAGAAACAGCTAAATCAACCCAACTGGCCTGTGCCAGTTCATGCTCCACAAAAGCCTCTTCCCATCTTAACTCACCTAACCATAACAGCATATCAACCTAATGTTGATATAGAGGAACTTTACTCCTATCAGTTCAAGATAGATACTGACTTAAGTCCTAGTCAACCAGCTAATCACCTATCTCAAACACACCAGGGTCATTCTCTCTTCAACATCTTTGCCCTGTCTGAAATGGACCAGAAACCCATAAGTAACAAGCTTGTGGTATGAAAACAAAAAGAGTAATACCAAACTCAGATGTTTAACTCTGTTTCTGTCTACACAGATGGTGCCAGACCTGCAGAATTTCTCTAACATTCTGTT
This sequence comes from Rhincodon typus, assembly GCF_021869965.1. Taxonomy (NCBI): domain Eukaryota; kingdom Metazoa; phylum Chordata; class Chondrichthyes; order Orectolobiformes; family Rhincodontidae; genus Rhincodon; species Rhincodon typus. The sequence continues at coordinate 2,059,651 of NC_063376.1, forward strand.
TGTTTCAGATTTCCAGCATCTGAAGTATTTTACTTTTGTTCCCATAAATAACAAGCCCAGTTTGCTATTTGCCATATATGAACCCTGGCAGATGGTGTCACTGGACTAGTTTAATGGCCATAAATAAAAAAAAAAGTTGCATTATATGTTATAACCCTGGTGAATTTAAAGTGCTTTACAGCCAATTCAATACTTTTGAAGGTGTAGACACTATTGTAATGAATGGAAATATAGCAACTAATTTCCACACAGCAGGTTCCCACAAACAGCGATAAGATAAATTGCCACATATCCTCGGTTATCGATAATGTTTTGGGGTTAGGTATTGTTGAGGACACCAGGGAGATTTCCTCTGTTGTCTTTTCAAAATAGTGACAACATATCTTATGAGCAACCTAGAGGGCAGACTGTGTCTGTTGTAAATCTTATCTGGAAGATACCATCTCAAAAAGGACTGCACTGGAGTGTATGCGCAATAAAGTTCAATTCTTCAAAACGGAGCTCAAAACCACAACCTTCTGATGTTCATCTAATGCCATCAGCTCAAAATAAATTAGAAGAAGCATCACTATGTGATATTAGGCAAAGTATGAGTAGCTATTTTGGTCATCTGACAATACTAGTCATCCTCTTAGTTGTGAACTCTATTCTGCTATTCTAATCTTAGCTTGAGCATTTTCAGTCACAGCAAAAAAAGTAATTCACTTTGTTATACCTGTACAATAATCCCATTTGGCTTGTACTCTGCATTCAGTGCTTGAGAAAAGAAATCAACAAAGGCCTATGGGGAGAAAGAAATAAAATTAGAGTCTGAACTGTCTATTGACTAATTATCTATTCTATTGCCCTGTGACCCCCTTCATTTGTCATACAGAACATTCAAGTCATGCTAAACCTGTGCAAAACCCCTGGTTTGTATCCATCTTGTGAAGAATGTCAAGGCCTGGGGAGAATGTGCAAATTTACTAGAATCTGGAACTATAGACCTCAACTGTAGAGAGACTGGAAGAGTTGGGATTATTCACCACAGAACAGAGACAGACAAAGGCAGAATTAACTGAGATGTTCAAGGTTATGACAGTAAACAAGGAAAAACTGTTTACTCTGGCAGACAGGTTGATAGCCAGGGGGTAAAAAGACAATTGTCAAAAAATTCAGATGAGACAAAAAAAAATGCAGGTAGGTGTGATTGGGAAGAATGGTGGAAGGTTTACTTCAAACCTTTATAAAAGTAAGTGACATGGAAGGGGTAAACTTTTCAGAGCTATAAGAAAAAAAGACAGGTGGACTAGGACAAACTAGAAAACTCTTTCAAGACCCAGCATTTGGATTGAGTGGCCTCCTTATATATTTTAAGATTTTATGATTCTGATTCAGTCAATGATACTTATACTCAACAAACACAATTATAAATGATGGGTTTACTGTACAGTCTCAAAACTGGGGAACATTCACTGAGCATCTGTAGTCTGTCAAACTTCAGTTTCACAGATTGTCGAAAGGACAGCACCTTTTGATAACATATTTACCAGGGCATCAGCCTATATTATATCTCCAGTCTCTGGAGCAAGGCTCTATTGAGTGATCCTTTTACTCAAAAGACAAAAAAATTCTCACCTAAGACAGTTAAAAGAATAATATTACAAAATACCTTAGTAGCTGAATACATGGTGATAAGTGGATGTGGGTGAGTCCCAGCTTCTGAAGAAATGTTGATGATGATGCCCTTTTTCCTGCCAAGTTCAAAACAAATACATAAAAATCGAAGCAGTTTTTGTTTTAGGACTCATGGTAGGACACTGATTAGAAAGGGTGGGAGAAAAGATTTGAGGCGATTTATTAGGGCACAGACAGGAGATAGGGGGCAAGACTTTAACTTTGCACTTAAAGATTGTGCCTCCAGAAGTACAATATTCCTTTAATACTTCAGCCTCTGAGGCTGCAGGGAAAATAGCTCCACTCTATTCAGCCTCTCCCTATTGCTCAAAATCTCCAGCGTTAGCAACATCCTTGTAAATCTTTTATGAACCCTTTCAAGTTTCACAACATCCTTCCTATAGCGGGAGACCAGAATTGCATGCAGTATTCCAATTGTGGCCTAACCAATGTCCTGTACAGCTGCAAGATGATCTCCCAACTCCTATACTCAATGCACTGACCAATAAAGACAAATATTCCAAGCACCTTCTTCACTATCCTATCTACCTGCAACTTCACTTTCAACAAACTATGAACCTGCACTCCAACATCTCTCTGTTCGGCAACATTCCCCAGGACCATACCATTAAGTCCTGCCCTGATTTGCCTTTCCTAAGTTTTTTTTTCATTCATGGGATGAGGGAGTCACTGGCTAGGCCAGCATTTATTACCCATCCCTAATTGCCCAGAAGGCAGTCAACCACATTGCTGTGGGTCTGGTGTCATGTGTAGGCGAGACCAGGTAAGGATGACAGTTTCCTTCCATAAAAGGACATTAGTGAACCAGTGGGTTTTTCCAACAATTAGGAATGGATTCACGGTAATCATTAGAATCTTAATTCCAGGTATTTATTGAATTCAAATTCTACCATCTGCTGTGGCAGGATTCGCACCCAGGTCCCCAGAACATTACCTGGGTCTCTGGATTAACAGACCAGCACCTCACATTTATCAAAATTAAACTCCATCTGCCACTCCTCAGCCCATTGGCCCATCTGATCAATGTCCCATTGTACTCCAGAGGTTCTTCGCTGTCCACTACACCTCCAATTTTGGTGTCATCTGCAAACTTACTCAACATATCTCTTACGTCCACATCCAAATCATTTACGTAAATGATGAAAAGCAGTTCCTAAACATACTTAGGCCGAGCAGAGAGTTTGAGTGGATGGTTTTCCAACTTTGCACAGATCTGAGGATAATTATTTTTTTAAAGAATTTTAAAATATATAAATGTTTGATACAGTGCCCTTAGAACCTGAGAGGTGAGGAGATTTTGTTTTGTCCTTGATGCAGTGAATTACCACGATCTGGAATATCCTTGAATGAAAGGGCACTTAAAAGAGAGATTCAATAGGAAAAATAGTTTGCTGTAAACTCAAAGGAAACTGTTGCAAGGCCATGGGCACAGAGCTGAGCTGTGGCATTGTTTAGAACACTGTGCAGGATAATGGGCTGAATGGCCTGTTGTCCTGTAAGCCTTTGCGCTTTAAGATGGTACTTGGGTGTTGTATATGAATTGCAACTAGTATCTTACAAATCATAAGACATTGCTTTAATCTTGGATTCTGTTCCTGAGTATGTAGTTATTTAAACACTACACCAGTGAAACAGTCACAATTTAGAAAAGCAGTTATATCCATAGTGATGTTGGTCATTAACAAAAAGGAACTTTATATAGTTCTAGGTGCTCTGGCCTGTAGGCCAATGGATGGAAGAGTTTAATTTAAATAAATGTGAGGTGTTTTGATTTTGGTAAGGCAAACCAGGGCAGAACTTATACTGTCGATGGGAGGGCCCTGGAGAGTGTTGCCAGACAAAGAGATCTAGGGGTGCAGGTGCATCGTTCTTTGAAAGTGGAGTCACACGTAGACAGGGTGGTGAAAAAGGCGTTTGGCATGCTTGCCTTTGTTGGTCAGTGCAAGGATGTATAGGATGTTGCGGCTGTGCAGGACATCGGTGAGGTTACTTTTAGAATACTGCATTTGATTCTTGCTGTAGAAAAGTTGTTGTTAAACTTGAAAGGTTCAGAAAATATTTACAAGGATGTTGCTGGGATTGGAGGGGTTTGGATTGTAGGGAGAGTCTAAATAGGCTGGGGCTTTTTTCCCTGGAGCATTGAAGGCTGAGGGATGACCTTAGAGGCTTATAAAATCATGAGGGGCATGGATGGGGTGAACAGACAAGGTCTTTTTCTCAGGATAGAGGAGTCCAAAACTAGAGGGGCTCAGGTTTAAGATGAGAGGGGAAAGATATAAAAAGGATCTGAGGGACGACTTTTTTTTTTAGAAAATGCAGAGGGTGGTGAGCATACGGAATGAGCTACCAGAGGAAGCAGTGGAAACATTTACAACATTTAAAAGGCATCTGGATGAATCCATTAATAGTAAGGGTTTAGAAGGATATGGGCCGAATGCTGGCAAATAGGACTGTACTCAATTTAGGTATATGGTTGGCGTGGATGAGATGGACCCTAAGGTCTGTTTCCGTGCTGTATAACTCTATGACTCTAAGCGGTAGTGAATGGATGCCATCCAAATGCAGCTTCCCACTGAATTTCTGATTGCCAGAAAGTAAACGTGGTACGCAAACTGATTGCGAAAAATCAGAATTTTAACAATTGGTTCAATTTACTTTGATATCTCATGACATGAAACGGACATAATTAATTACAAGTAGTAATACACATCAAACTGAACACCTGTCTCCACATCAAGCCCCTCTGATTACATTTGATAATAATGTAGCTTATGAAGTAACAAGCTGCTGCTGTACCTTTTCAGTAGGTGAGGCAGGACAATTCTTGTCATCTAGCAGAGAGGATAGAATATGAATTGGAAATTACACACACATAAGAGACATTACATGATATGAACACCACACTTTAAATTAAACAATGCTACAATTGTTGAAAACTGTGAACTCAAAATAGCCTCCCAATGTTTCTTTCAATACCTTGCTGTTCTGTGAGACCTGAGAGAAAGTGATTTAGGGAGGGAATTGAAGAATAGTGGTAGGATGTAGGAAGAGCTGAGAAGATTACAGGGATAAGGAAGGGGAAGGCCATGACAGGAATTATAGACAAGGAAACAATTTATAAAATTAAGGCATTACTGGACTAGGCCAGGAGATGGTGCAAGTCAAAGTATAGGATGATAACTGAATGGTACTGGGTATGTGTTAAGATATAGAGTTTTAGGTGAGTTCAAGTTTATGAGTCAAAGAAGATGGTATCATGTTATGGCAGTGGATGCTGTCAATTTTGGCGATGTAATATCCAGAGTGTGCAGCATATGCCTGTCTCTTGTCAATCAAATGGTCCTGGCAAGGACTGCTGGTTGTTATAATTGTGGGATCTGATCATAATGATGGAGTACCTATAGATTTTTACTGCTGGAAATGTCATTAAATCAGGCAAAAAATGAGTCAAAATAAAATTACAAATCCATAATAAGATTTTCAGCTTGAATTGTCAGAGGGAGCAAAAAGAAACTAACTATCCCTGTGTGCCAGAGGAAGTATTGTTGTCACAATACATAATGATGATTTTCCAAAATAGCAGAGAAATGACCTGTTATCATTGCTGTGTGGATCGTGGCTTTGTACATCACTGCCACGCAGTTCCTGATTTGAAGCTCAGTGCTGTAGGTTGCAACACACCAAGACTCAGCAGTGTCCAGCAAAAACATTGGGAGTAGGTAGGGAACACATAGTGAAGCAAATAGTAAGAAGAAAATTTGGAATACTACCTTGCCACAGTTTGACAGTTCAAAACAGCATTTGATGTAGTTTGGAAGTGCAATTGCTATTTTGTGAAGACTTTAGTTGAGAAGGACAAAGAAAGAGAGGGTACAAACTTATTTTAATTGAGGAGAGGGAAAATTAATGCCAAGGATGAACTTTTTTTTTTACACAAGCACTTAGGCACACACTTGCTTCAAATGAACCAAGTTTCGGGGGAACACATCCATGTGGAGATGAAGGCTCCCTCTATCTGGCCCTACAACATATTTGATCAATAATTTTAGAAGGACGTCTTCTTTTGTAGTAGTGATGGCAATATTAATTTCTGCCAACTGCTTTAAGATCACCAAGTAAAACAACTACTAAAAGAAACAGAAAGACCTGCATTTCTATAGCGCTTTTTATGACCTTGGGACGCCCCAAACTGTTTCAGTCTATAAAACTACTTTGAAATGTAATCACACAGGAAACACAACTGTGAATTTTTCCACAGCAAGCTCTCAAAAATAGTAATGAGTTAAGTGACTAGATAATCTCTTTTGCAGATGCTGCGAGATAAATACTGATCTGGACGCCAAGGAGAACTCCCTTCTTCTTTGAAAATAATAAGAAGGGATCTTTTAAATTCTCGACAGCAGTCATGTTTAGCATCTCATTTGACAACCAGCGCCTCCAACAGTGCAACTCTGCCCCAGTACTGCATTGACACATTAGCCTTGAATTATATGGTCCAGTCTTATCAGTTGGATTTGGACTTCTGACTGAGATGCTGAAAGGGCTTGCCACTGAGCCAAGGCCAACATCAAACCAGTGCTAAATTACAGGTATTTTACTCCTGTAGGTCCATATTCAGCAAGATGTCTGGGACCACTACCATTGAGAAGGACAAGGGCAGCAGATACTTGGGAACACCATTACCTGCAAGTTCTACTTCAAGCCATTCACCATCCTGACTTGGAAATAAAACACCATTCTTTCAATGTGGCTGTGTCAAAATCCTGGGACTCCCTCCCTAATGGCACTGTCGGTGTACCTATACCTGCAGCTTCTCAGGGGCAATTGGGCCAGTATTTATTGCCCATCCCCAGCCAGCAAATACCACATCCCATGAACTAATAGAAAAAGAACTGAATTTAGATTTCTTCTTTGTAGGATCAACCTGATAGAGGTGTATGCAATCCATTAGTCAAGGGTGGATTTGAATCCAGCCATCAAAGGTAAAATACCATTGACTAAATGCAATATGAAGTTTCCAGATAGCAAGATCAAGCTCCCCAGTAACTTCCTCAATTGGGCCACACCAATAGGTTTCAGAGGGTCCCAGTGAAATGAGCTGAACAAAGTTGGGACACTAATTTGGACCCAAAATTGGTTCAAGGCACCAAGATGCCTTCTCTAGGAAGGAAAAGAAAATCACTGCACTGATTTGCCTTGCTCTTCTGTTGACAACTTCAGTGTGGCATCAGGTGAGGACAGGTTCATATTGTGACCAAGTACTATAAGTAGTCAATCATTGTGAATTTAACGTTAGAAAAGAATCAGCAGGTGAAGGGGGGTAGAATTGGACAAATAGTGATAAAAGGTCAATCACAAATAAAACATTATGCTAATTATGACTGAGAAACGTTGAGCTAGGAGGACTAGAAAGCAAATTTTAGGGATTTCAAGACATCCATAAGAAAAAGGTTATCTCAAGTAGGAAGAACGCTATCACAACAGTTTCTTCTACAGAGCACATGCCAACTAATTGAATGAACTCAACCCATGTTATGTAACCTTCTTTGCCTAAGTTACAAGAAAACTTGCAAAGTGATAAATTTATCCCAAACTACTTCAAAAATTTGTTCATGAGACATGAGCATCACCAGCTACGGCAGCGTTTATCGCCTCTTTCCCCTTGAGAGACAGTGGTGATTGCCTTCATGAACCTCTGGGGGCTGGTATACCCACAGTGCTGTTAGGAAGGGAGCCAGCAACAGTGAGCAACAATAGCCCCAAGTCAGGATGGTGTGTGGTTTGGAGAGGAACTTGCAGATGGTGGTGATGCCATGCATCTGTTAGACTTGCATTTTTAAGTGATGGAAGTTGCTGGTTTTTAAGGTGCTGTTGGAGGAGCTACGTTGAGTTGCTCCAGTGCATCAATCTAGACAAAACTATTTTTAATTCTATTAGTCTTGCTGCAATTAGTGCATTTGACTCAAGTTTATCTTCTAAAGGCAGAACAACTTTGAGGGGCTGAATAACCTGTCTTGCATCCCTAAACCATTCTTAACAAAATACTCATCTAGCTCCTTTTTGGACAAGTGTACAATTTTACCATTAACTTGTGGGAGGCTATTTTGAACCCTGACTGGATGCAAATATTTATTCTAAAACTCTTGAATGTATTACTGGTAAATCCCATGCTTCAGTTTTAGTGTGTGTTTGAGTTTCATTCCCTCTACTGTTGTCTGAACCTCCCAATAGTCCTGGATCATGTGCCCCTTCACTGCACTGGGGTTGGGTAGTATTGTTTTTTTTCCTGGAATTATTGGGGCAGCTTGAGCTTGTGAAACAATCAGAACTAGTCCATTCTGTCTCTTTCATCAAAGAAGTCTCTCACTCCAGATAGGACACTACATTACAACATTAATTGTATGATCATCTGCAGACAAACACAGGAGAGTGCCTCTTTAATTAAACACACTACTTTAATATTTAAATACTCACCATCAGTACAGAGAGTACATTGCAATTCATTATATCAAGAATTTCCTAAAAATATAAAAACAATAATAATTCAGAAATTTCTCCCTAGAAGCCACCTGATTTTACACACTTTCTTAAAATTTGTTCTCCAATTTCACACTCTATCTTCAAGCCACTTACTCCTGAGGTACAATTACATGGGAACCAAGGACATTCTATATGCATGCCCACACCGCAAGAGCTGGGACTGTTTATCATTCAGTTATACCCAGTTCTTTAATTGGACATAAACATGCACCATTTCCACATGGTTTACTAGGTAATGATTTGGAGCAGGGACCTTGGCTGATTTCCTCACCTTTGCCCTGACAAATTAGTACAGGTCAAACTGGTCTTAGCCTGGGTGTTTCAAGCATCAAAAATCAGAAATTAATCCCAATTCTTTGATTTGTTCCTCCACATTGGCAGGCTGCCCTCATATAAAATAGTACATGTCTTCTTTTTTAAAAGCACTAACAAGCCATGGTGGAACTAAAAATGACAGGAACATTACGTCATGCAACACACAAAGTTCAGTTGTGCATGACTGTATGTGACCCTTCTGGATCAGAGGTCAGATACTTTGAGCAGGCCCTTGGGCAAATTGAAGAGAACAATCATGATAGTCTGTACACCTTCTGTGTCTTTTATTTTATTCATTCATGGGGCGTGGGCATCATTAGCTGGCCATAATTTATTGCCCATCCCTAGTTGCCCTTGAGAAGGTGGTGGTGAGCTGCCTCTTGAGCCACTGCAGTTCAGCTTCTGTAAGTTGTTCCACAATGCCCTTAGAGAGGAATTCCAGAATTTTGACCCAGTGACACTGAAGGAACAGCGATATAGCCTTTGACCTGCTCCTGTAACCACTGTTTATGTGGTGAGTCCAGTTGAGTTTCTGGTCAATGGTAACCCTAAGGATGTTGATAGCGGGGGAAATCAGTGGTGGCAACACTGTTGAATGTCAAGGGGCAGTGAATACCTCATCTCTTATTGGTGATGTCATCGCCTGATCATGATAATAGAAATTAGGTAAACAGAGCTAGCAGCACTTAAGCATACCATTTCTCAGACAGTACACAAAATGCAATGAATAGACTATGGTGTAATTTGCTCTAACCCCAAGGGGTTCAAATCTCACCTGCTCCAGAGGCATGTAATAAAGTCTGAGCAGGTTGATTAGAAAACACATGTTCTGACCCTTTCCTCAGGTCTTCCTCAAAGACCTCTGGTGTGTTTACGGCTACCATCTCTGGTTGCATTTATTGCTGGAGGATTTTCCTGAGACGATGTCCTGTCATGGAACTCTCCCCATCCAAACAGCCTGTCCGTCTCATCTCCAATATTTTCCAAATTAATAAAATTACTCCACCCACCTCCTACCCCTGAAGTGCTTACAGTAATCTCAGAGGGCCATAGGCTACTCTCATTGGAGACACATAACTGGTGGTGAGTTTAACCTGAGGAATCTTAGGTGAGGGGTGAAGGTAAGAAGACAAGGCCTTAGTAGTCACCGCAATTAATCCTGTAAGGTGACAACCTTAAAACCAGCCCCAGAAGAAGCACACAGTATAAAAGCCATTTCTCATTTCACACATGCACCTTTTAGCCTTTATTCTTTTGCTGCTGAGTTAGATCATACTTTGTGTTATGGGAACAGGCCAACAAAAGTTCCAAACTCAAATTTACCACTGCCCTTTATAACCACACAGATAAGGAGTTTCATTCCAACAACTGACTTCCTGACAGTGAATGTTCCAATTTGATGACAAAAAACAGACCTCACAAGGAGGATTAATTAGAAAAGGAGAGTCGGAGATCTGAGGAAATGTACTACACCTTTTCGACATCTGGGGCATCTAGGAAGTAACACGGAAGGATTTGGTAGGTTTTACCAACATTGTTCACTGAAACAAATAAGATTTTAAAAATTACAATTAGAACTGAACCAAAACAAAATATCCAGCTCTGTGACCCCACTCACCCAGTTACTTGTATTACAGTTTGTACCCAAATTAATATAATCAACTCTCTCTCAATGTTGTAATGTAACACTACCCTCAAATCCTTTGTGCTATTGATTATATCCAATAGGCTTGTTGTGGAGCTTAATTCTGAAGTGTTCTCTGATTAACTTCTCCCATTTTTTAAATAATACACAAATTACAGCATATACATTGATGACCCTTTCCTTTAATCTTTGAAATCTGTTACATTTCCTGAAAAGTCTGAACTTGAGGGATGAATGAAGAAATCACCCAGGATTCCAATGTTCAGATCCTTCAGCGCTGCTTCAATTGGCCCATAGATCTCAGCACCATGATTAAAATCAGCCTGAAGAATCTTGGTCCTCTTGCCATACTGCTGTTCTGCAATTATCCAGAAAGGAACGTGTCAGTATCTCACAGCTTCCAGTGTCACTCATAACTCCCTTTCATCCAAACATAGATGATGCAGCTCACAAAGACCAATCCCTGAAAGATGATGATAGTGGAGACCACAAACATACTGAAGATGGTGAATTATCCAGAGAGAAGGGAACAGAAGTGTGTGATCAAGAAAACATACAAAGCTCAGCCAACTAAAGGTAAACATTATAAAATAAAAACCAAAAGAACTGCAAATGCTGTAAATC
>NC_063376.1:2070551-2073487 GCF_021869965.1 Rhincodon typus
TGGAAAAGCTCAGCAGGTCAGGCAGCATCTGTGAAGGAAAAAACAGAGTTAAACGCTTCGTGACCCTTCCTCAGAACTGATTGTAATGTTTTCCCAGCCGCAATCAGTTCTGAGGAAGGGTCACTGGACCCGAAACGTTAACTCTGATTTTTCCTTCACAGATGCTGCCACACCTGCTGAGCTTTTCCAGCAACTTTGTTTTTGTTGTTGTTGCTGTTGTAGTAAAGGTAAGCATTGACATTTCCTTAAGCACTCTAAAACTTTTCATACTAGTCTTTGTGGAATGCAGTGAAATAATTGTTTACAGAGTGGCAAAAGTACTAAGCAACAATTTTGTGGTGGTCCCAGACCTTGGGTATCAACTTTCAAACATGTAGCACCAGACTGACGCGTACACATTTATATCTGTAATTATGCAGTTATCAAGTCATCTAGGAAATTACTGGAGTATCTGGTGTTAACTCCTGTCATTGCGGATATTTCTCCCAAATGAACAGCTTTAGTAACCAGTCGGCAGAATTCCATGCAACAATGAATACATAGGTCATCATCAGGTCAATGAATATACAGCATTATTCCAATGACATTGTTGGCTGGCTTTGTGTAGCTTTTGACTCAGAAGATTAGAGTTTAATGCTTTACTGCAGGAATCAGCTGACATTTCGGTGCAGTATCTATTCTGGTTGGGTATATGAATAGTAAGGGTTTAGAGGGATATGGGCCAAATGCTGGCAAATGGGACTAGATTTATCTAGGATATCTGGTCGTCATGGACAAGTTGGACCAAAGGGTTTGTTTCCGTGCTGGACATCCCTAAGACTCTGTTGATATGAGATGATGCTTAAACTGAAGCTCTGTCGGTTCAGATGTCAAAGTTGGATACATTTCAAAGAACAGGATAGAAACACGACCATCTATTCCAAGCCTCCAGCCAGTTCTACTATTCATATTGATCAAGGACGAACTGATCCATCCTCCCATCTTGGTTCCATATTACTTAATATCCTTTGCTAGCAACAATTTATGATCTCCGATTAAGTATTATTACGACAGTGAGAGTGGTAGAGACAGAAACTCTCATGATATTTTAGAAATATTTAGATGTGTACTTACGATGCCAAAGCATACAAGGCTATGGGCCAAATGCTGGAAAATGGGATTAGAATAGTTAAATGCCTGTTTTTGACTGTTACAGACTCAATGGCTGAAGGCCTTTATCTATGCTGTAGACCTTTTTGACTCTAGGACAAGGCCGTTCAAACTTTATGGTTAGTCCCACATCCTTATCTCTTGTTTGATGGAATTAGGTCCACCTCCCTGCTCTTTCATCATACCTACACAATTTTTTTACCTTTCAACTACTTGTCCAATTTCTTTTCAAAAAAGTTATTAAATTCACACTATCGAAATGACTTTGAATATCTCTAGAAAATTTCTTCTTAACCTTGTAAGCTTGGAGAAGAACAACTCCAGCTTCTCTAGTCTCTCCACGTAACTGAATGTCCTGTCCACTGTTGCTATTTTGGTAACCTAACCCTGCATCCACCTTAAAGCTTTGACATCCTAAAGTGTCATCCTAAAACAAAGGGAGAAGTCACATGACACCAGGTTAGAGTCCAAAAGGTTTATTTGGTCATCTGACGAAGGAGCAACGCTCTGAAAGCTTGTGATTTCAAATAAACCTGTTGGACTATAACCTGGTGTTGTGTGACTTCTAACTTTGTCCACCCCAGTCCAACACTGACATCTCCACATCATAAAACATAGGGAACAGTTGTTATAGAGGCTCGGTGTAAAATACAAAGGTTTGCCATTTCAATAAACCTTGCCAATGATAATATTTTGATCCTGGGCCTGCTGCAGTGCTCTAAAGAAGTACAAAGCAAGTTCGAGGAATACCGCCCCATTTTCTACTGAGGCAGTTTACAACCCCGAGGTCTAAATATTGCATTCCACAACTTCAGAGCCTGACTGCATGATGACTGGTTTTCATTTATTTTAAATTCTTTCATCATACATATACACACATGCACATGCATATGCATGCACGTACAAGCGTGCACACGCACCCGCGCACATGCACACACACCTTATTTGTCAAAAAAACCGAAAGAACTGTAGACGCTGGAAATCAGAAACAAAAAAAGAGAAGAAAATCTCAGCACGACTGGCAGTATCTGTGGAGAGAAATCAGAATTAATGTTTCAAGTCCAGTGACCCTCCTTCAGTCCTGCTGAGATTTTCCAGCAATTTCTGTTCTTGTCTTATTTGTGCCTTGTTTACTTTGCTGTCAGTAAAGTGACTCATTCTGTCCATTACACACCTTCATTTATACCCATTTTACATTTTCATTTCTTTTACATCATTAACATCTCCTTTGTCTTTTACACTGGTCCTCTAAACCATCTGTTCCTTTTGCCCCTTCTCAACTCTGTCAAAAAGTATGTAAATGAAATTCCGACACTTTCCAATTCTGAGGAAAACTCATATCATACTTGAAATGTTAACACTGATTTTCTCTCCACAGATGCTGCCAGACTTGCTGAGCATGTCCAGCATTCTGTTTGTTTGACACGCGACCACCATCATCTGTAAGGCCCTCTCCAAGCCACACACCATCCTGACATTGTTTCCACTGCAGTGGGGTCAAAGTCCTGGAACTTCCTCTCTAAGAGCTCTGTGGGTATACCTGCACCACATCGACCACAGCAATTCAAGGAGGTCACCATCGCATTTTCAAGGATAGTTAGGGATGGGCCAAAAAGGCATTCACACTCACATCCCATGAAAAAATTTTAAAAGCTATAAAACTGTTTACTCTGATTGAGATGCAAACTCTGCTTCAAGCTCTAGCATGGCTTTGTGATGGGAAATCATGTCTTACAAATCATGTAGATAGGCCAACAAGAGGCGAGGCCACATTGGATTTGGTACTG
>NC_063376.1:2078487-2096545 GCF_021869965.1 Rhincodon typus
TGCACCTTGTTGTCTCGGATTCTCCAGCATCTGCAGTTCCTACTATCTCTGACTCTTATGGACCCAATGCTTTGCCTGAAAAGGCCAATCTTTAAGAGTGCAGGCAATTTAATGGGGAGGGGGGCCATCATATCTGAGCATATCAGCACCAGATGTTTTTACCACTAGTGCCCATTGGATGGTAAACAGCAAGGGGAAGTTGGCTGATTTTTAAGCCCTTTGTAACCCACCAGCACTGGGAGCAAATGCAAACACAAATAGCCATTCATTAGTCACGATCATCAGAAATAATGCAGAAAAACCATAGCACTATGTGACTCAGCACCTCTGCCTCTATAGGCCTATTCAGTGGGATTACTTTTGCCTTGCTATTAAGTGGAACAAACACATAACGTTAAACTGCCACCTAATGGGCGAAAACACTGATGTTTCTTACCAATTTCATCTGCTGTGGCTCTCAGCTTCTCCAACGACCGACTGATCAGCATCACATTGAGTCCTCTTCTTGCCAACTGGAAGTCAGGGAAAGAACTAGTTAATCCTCTGCCCTACTGATTGAGCAAGGTCACATATGCCAAGCAGACCATCAATTGCACCAGGAGCATAAACGACTGAGAGGAGATTCTGCCATGATCATAATACAGCGTACAATGAAAACAAATAGTTCTCCAGTAGCTCAACAGCTGATTCCACTTCCCTTGTGTGTAACCGATACAACCTCTGAAACATACCCCAAATACTATCTTAGCTGTTCTGAACATTTTTGGAGAGGTAAAGAAACACAGCCAGGCTTTCCACTTCTGAACACAGTCCTGATTCCTCTCCAGAGTGATGACTTGATAGCTGAATCACCTGCTGATACCCTCAAGCTGGGCTATCATGAAAAACTGCCATTTGATAAGTACTGAAGGAAGGCCATCAGCAATGGGCCTGTACTCTAACAGGACTCTGCTCTTTCAGGAGAGTCGGAAAGAAAATTTTGGAAATGCTACAGCATTTTTCATTAACATAATGCTTCAAATGTAATAAACATTCCAAAGCACTTCTTGGGAATGTTGAGACAAGGCGGCATTGTGGCTCAGTGGTTAGCACTGCTGCCTCACAGCACCAGGGACCCGGGTTTGATTCCACCCTCGGGCGACTATCTATGTGGAATTTGCACATTCTCCCCATGTCTGCGTAGGTTTCCTCCGGGTGCTCCGGTTCCCTCCCACAGTCCAAAAATGTGCAGACTAGGTGGATTGGCCATGCTAAGTTGCCCGTAGTGTTCAGGGATGAGTAGGTTAGGTGGATTACAGCAGGAATGGGTCTGGGTGGGATGCTGTGAGGGCTGGTGTGGACTTGTTGAGCTGAAGGGCCTGTTTCCACACTGTAGGGATTCTATGATAATTTAAAAGCAATTTGATTATTAGGAGAGGAGACCAAAAAGTCGGTTGGAGGCAAGGTTTAAGGAATGACTCAAAGAGAGAAACTTAGAAGGGTACTCAAGATCTTGGGCCTAGACAGCTGAAGACACAGCTGCGAATGGTCAAATGGAGGGAAAAACAGAAGACATAAGAGGCAAGTTTGAAGAACACAAATATCAAAGAGTTGTAGGGCAAGAAATTAGGAATAGTGAGGAGAATTGGTCATGGAAGGATTTGAGAACAAAGTTGAGAATGAGTAGGCCAGTGATCAGAGGTAATGGGTGAAAAGAATTTGATTCAAATTAGGATTTGGCTGGAGTTATGGATAACCATGAGTTCACAAAATGTATCAGATTGGCAGAAGGCTGCGAGAGGGTTATGTGTGTATATATATATATACACATACACACACACATATCACTGAACAAGCCTCTATCACGACCAATTAAAAAACAGAATGTAAAATAGCAGGGAATTGGAATTAACTGGAACAAATTGTCAGAAAAGAATACCAACAGAATAAAGATAAATTTTAATTGCACATATTCATTTTAGGTTGTGCCTGCTGATTTTTTAAAAAATTTGAATAAAAATATAAGTTTTTTTTCTCTTCAACAATACATATTATCTTTACATTTTTAGGCATTTGTAATATTATTAACACCCTTTATTTCAATTTAATGCTGACATTTCACTGCTACAGCATGTTAAAGGGTGTCTGCATGCAATGAGCTGAAAGGTATCCTTCTGTGCTATACCATTCTTTGAATATAGAAAGGATTTCAGAGTAAAGTGGAGATCTGTATTACCTCATGAGCGTAAGCTTTTCCAATCCCAGCAGTTGCACCTGTCACAACTGGAAAAATTAAGTGATTAAAGATCCATCTTATTGATGCATAATGACTGAGAGAGACATCGCCAAAGCTTCTTGTATTGCATTAGTCAGCACAAATGCAAGAATGCTAAAGTTCAAACAATAATTTATATTACAGGAGTAAAAAGGTGCTGATTGGTTGGCAAATTGACTGATTGGTCAAGGCACTGTTTTGGAGAAAACACAAGAAATTATAAGCTTGAGCAATCTGGTACATGGATTTCAGTGCCATTGTGATATCAGGTACATAGACCATGCATTGCAATGATTAGCTTATTGAACCAAATAACATGTTCCTTTGGTTGTTGTAATAGGCACAGTACAGACTACATCAAATCAACTAGCCCAACACTGTCATTTTTAAACCTTGACTGTTTATCCTAGTTACTCTATACCATGTTAAAAATCGTAACAGAAAGACACACCTCAGGAGACTCCAAGCTGAAGGATAGATGCTGTTTAACAATCATAGAATCCCTACATCGTGGAGGCCAGGCGCCAACTCTGACACCTCCTCCTGCCACCCCCTTGATTATGGCCCTATCCCAACCCCCAAACCATCGTCTCTCAGACCATTCATACTCATCACCTCAGGTAACCTCCCACTCATAGCCTCCAACCTCATCGTTCCCCAACCCTGCAATGCCCATTTCCCAAAATCCACAAACCTGACTGCCCCAGCTGACCCATTGTTTCTGCCTGCTCCTGCCCCACTGAACTCATCTCCACTTACCTTGACTCTGGATTTCCGCTCCCCCCAACCCCACCCCCCGGTCCAGGAACTCCCCACTTACGTCCAGGACATCACCCATGCCCTCCACCTCCTCCAAGACTTCTAATTCCCTGGTCCCCAAAACCTCATCTTTACTATGGACATCTAATCCCTGTACACTTGTATCCCCAACACAGATGGCCTAAAAGCCCTCTGCTTCTTCCTCTCCCACAGGCCCAACCAGTACCCTTCCACCATCACCCTCATCTGCTTAACAGAACTTGTCCTTATCCTGAACAACAACTTTAACTCCTCCCACTTCCTCCATACTAAGGAGGTGGCTATGGGCACCTGTATGTGTCCCAGTTATGCCTGCCTCTTCATAGGATACGTGGAACAGTCCGTTTTTCGCTGTTACACTGGCGCCATCCCTCACCTCTTCCGCCGCTATATTGATGACTGAATTGCGGCATGAGGAGGTTGAAGAGTTCAACTTTACTAACACCTTTCTCCCCAACCTCAAAATTACCTGGACCATCTCTGATACCTCCCTCCCCTTGCTGAACCTCTCCATGTCCTTCTCTGGTAATCACCTCAACACCAACATCTATTTCAAATCCACCAACTCCCATAGCTACCTGGACTACACCTCCTCTCACTCACCCTCCTGCAAGAATGCAATCCCTTACTCCTAATTCCTCCACCTCTGCTGCATCTGATCCCAAGATGAAGCATTCCACTCCCGGACATCCCAGATGTTCTCCTATTTCAAGGACCGCAAATTCCCGCCTCCGGTGATCAAAAATGCCCTCAACTGCATCTCTTGCATTTCCCGCACTTCTTCCTTCAAACCCCCTACCCCCAACAAAAATAAAAGCCAGAATCATCCTGGTCCTCACATACCACCCACCCAACCTCCGCATCCAGCATATCATCCTTTGCCACTTCTGCTACCTACAATCCGACCCCACGATGAAAGAGAGATTTGCCTCCCCACCCTAATCTGCCTTTCGTGGGGACCACTCACTCTGCGACTCCCCGTCTGCTCCACATTCCCCACTAACCCCACCACACCAGGCACCTTTCCCTAGCAGGAAGTGCTACATGTGCCCCTACACCTCCCTCCTCACCTCCATCCAAGGCCTAAAGCAAACGTTTCATATCCAACAAGAGTTCACCTGTACATCCTCCAACCTGGTCTACTGTATCCGTTGCTCCCGATGTGGCCTCCTCTACATCGGTGAGGCCAAGCGCAGACTCGGGGATCATTTTGTGGAGCATCTGTGCTCTGTATGTGATAATCAACAACACCTTCTAGTCACCAACCATTTTACTACACCTCCACTCCCCTTTTGATATGTCCATGCTGGCCTCCTCGACATGCAAGCTGGAGGAGCAACACCTCATATTCCGCCTCAGGAGCCTACAGCCCAATGGCCTTAACATGGAATTCACGTGTTTTAAAATCTCCTCACCCCTGACTTCATCCCATATCCCCCTCTTCCTTGACCTGACACAACCTGTTCATCTTCTTCCCTACCTAACCGCCCCACCCTTCCCACCGACCAAATCCCCACTATTCCCTACCTGCATCCTCCTATCACCACCCCACCTACCTTTCCCCAACCTCACCTGTCCTCCCTCTCCCCTCCTAGACCTGACACAACCTGTCCATCTTCTCTCCCATCTATCCACCCCACCCATTCCACTGACCAATCCCTACCTGCATCCACCTATCACCACACCACCTACCTTTCCCCAGCCCCATCCCTCCTCCCTCTACTTATTTTCCAGTTCCCTTCCCCCTCCCCAGTTCTGAAGAAGAGTCCCGACCTGAAATGTCAACTTTCCTGCTCCTCTGATGCTGCATGACCTGCTGTGTTCCTCCAGCTCCACACTGTGTTGTCTCTGACTCCAGCTTCTGCAGTTCTTACTATCTCCAATGGATTTTAATTTACCATCTCGTCCAAGAAAAGGTGACAAATCTAACAGTGCATTTTCAGTGGTGGAATAGGGAATGGCAGCCTATTTGTTGACCCATAAATGATAAAACCCAACAGCATTTTTTTTTTCCTTTTTTGGTCACTTGTGCACAATTGTAGTGTCTGAATATGGGAGGAAGTTGAGAGAAAGAGCCAGAGGAGCTGCATTCCACATGCATCTCACTCTTCGCAACAGAGACCTTATCCCAAAGGCAGTTTAACAAAAGAAACAGTGTTGGTGGTTCCCATGTCAATATTTCTGCTTTAGGCCCGCTGAAGAGCTCCAGCAAGGCTCAATGCAAGCTGGAGGGACAACACCTCAACTTCTGCCTAGGTACTTTACAGCCTTCAGGACTCAACATTGAACATGAACATCCTCTTCCATGTATGTTAACTACTCTGACACTCCTAGGTCCTGTTTTGTATGGGTTGCTCCCAGCACAACCAATCCCTTTTCAACCATTTACACTTCTCATTAGCATTCCACACAGTACATTTTTCTCTCTCTCTGCTTATCATCAGCAATCTCCTTGCCTAAAAAAAAAGGAACTGTGGATGCTGGAAATCTGAAACACAAAATAAAATTGCTGGAGAAACTCAACAGAAGAAGGGTCATTGCACCTGTAATGTTAACTCTGCTTTCTCTCCACAGACCTGCTGAGTTTCTCCAGCAATTTCAGTTTCTGTTTTAGCATAAATACCACTTTTAGCCAGTTATCTTCATTGCTAACGAAGGGTCACTGGACTCGAAACATTATCTGTTTTTCTCTATACAGATGCTGCCACACCACCTGCGTTTCTCCAGCACTATTTTTTGTTAAGAATGTAAATTTTTTTTTGTACTAGACAAATCTGAAGTTCTGTCTCATCGCAAGTTCTCAAAATCCTTTTATTACAAAAATATACTTCATTCATAAAAAAATCTTTATCTGCATACACAGTTACTAAAGCAGTTCTGTGCAATCTTTGTACATGAAGAACAAAAACTGGAATTTGGCATTGCCTACAGTTGCAAAAACATTTCTTGCTTATGCAGGACGCTATTCACGTACACTTGCAGCACCAAAGGAAATTAATTAATGGAAAAACATAGTTTTGAAACATCTATGGGGGCCTCTCTGTGAATAGTCACGTAGCAACTGTTGCTGGGATTAGTTTTCCATTTTACAAACCCAAGTACACAATAAGAAAGAAATCCCAGAAGCTGCAAATCTCTACTTCGAGTAGAAGTTCCTGGGAACCTGATAACATTTCCAAATATCCATATTTCTGACTATCTTATAACGCCTGAAAAGCTAAATCATGGCCAATTTCGAATGATTTTGGTTCCATCTTGATTTCAAATTAGTAGGAAGATCTTCCATAAGCCTATAGTTTCAATAGTTCAATTTCATCAACAGGAAACCCAGTGGACCATGAGAAGTCATTGCATTCTTTCCTTTGATTTTACCCTTTGGAGGTCAGGGGTGTCTTTCCATTTTTCCCTCTTTCCTAAAAGCCTCTGCAGAGACTATTAACTTTATATTTTGAGAGTCTGCCTGTGTTTAGGATTGGATGGGCGGGGGACATTAAGAGTTTTAATTCTGGATTATAGTGTAAATGTTGATTAATATTTGCCAATTTTTCAAGAACAGGTTGGTCTTATAACAGATTATTTTGACTTCATTTAAAGTAGCCAGGTGAAAGTCTCTTTTACGCTGGACAATAATATCAGAGAAGCATTTGGCCATTCTGGTGATTCAATCATAAAATTAATAATGATGGTGTAGTGGATGTAATTACCAGCATATTTCTCCTGTCAGTCATAACTAGATGCACATCATTGTTTTTAGCATTTAAAAGTATTTTTAACCAATATTTAATTTCCTTTGTCTCTGATTTTAAGACTGGAAGAATGCCAAGTTTGGAATTATTGATTTTAAAATCGCATATGAAGCAATAGGGGTTTGGGCATTTACACAGCTGTTCACATGACTGTGAGCTAGAATTGTGCAACTTTGATAACAGCAACCTCTCTATAGTGACCTTCAGAACTTTCTTTCATTTTCAGAGGCATGGTTTTTGTACTTACGATATGTGGTACAGCACAGTTCCACAATCAGGCACGAAAGAAGGACCAAATATACTGTTGAGGATTATGTTGGCCATGACACTTAGGAAAACTCCCTTGCTTTTCCTCAAATACCGGCATGCAACCTTCAACGTTCATACAAAAGGGGAGATAGTCTCAATTTAACAGTCTCATCTGAGTGATGGACTCTTGGAGCATCGCTTTAGATTTTATAATCAAATCTTTATAGTAAGTGGAATTTGAAACCATACCTTTCTAACTCAGAAGTAAGAGACACTTATGGCTGACTACACCGGAAATTCCAAATACCTGCATTGAGATCAATTTACAGACATTTCAAAGGAAGCCTGAGGTAATAAGTACGTTTGAACATGCAAAACAATGCACAGACAGCACCTACTTAAAGATTATGTTATTTTTATTCTGCAGTGGTGTCCCAAATAAGTTACAGTAACCAGAGCTCAGGAAACAAATTAATCTCAAACATTTTGAGAATCATTCAGAAACTCTTCCTTGGTCGTATACATGTGCGTAATGTGAAGGTCACGAGGGTGGGCAGTAACTACACATTCCCCCTGACAATTTGCACACACAAATGTCCATGCACAGGACACAGCAATGTGAAGGGACTGTTGCCACAAGTCCAGAACCAAAAAAGTATCAAGCAACAGCAAAATGACATGCAAGAAAATTCGAGCAAAAAACAAACCACGACCTTACCAGCCCATTCCCCATAGAATGTCAGGTTTGTCCTCCAAAATTTTGCCAAAATGTAAATCCTGATACCAACTAGGAGCTCCCAGCCATACTTAATAAAGTAATACAGACAAGTTAGTGTGCCAATTAATGCCAGAATACTATTCATCAGATCATCTGTAAAAAACATGGTCAGCATAAGCTCCATGAAGCTCAAAGTCTAAAGTCTTCTCTGACGGCTTTCTTTCGGCTTCTATACTAGGTGGACTGAGCCCTGCCCCTTTCATATGATCTAATTGGGCATCTCAAAACTGATTGACAGGCCAGTCCTGCATTCAATACCTTGCTCAACTACATTATTAGATTGCAGCTCTGAGCCAACAGCAGTTCAATTTGAATTGCAGTTTCTCTGCACTTTACACACAAATATCTCATCTAACACTTACTGTCCTTCCCCATACTGGAACTTACATCTATTTGAGCCAAAAGCTTTTGAACGTACTTCAAAACAGTCTGTGTTTTGTGAGCCTCATCACTGATGTTTTTATAATTGTTATGACTATACTAACCCAAAAAAAACAAAATTTTTCCAAAGATTGTAAATTAAACTCAGCCACAAATCAGATGCAATGCCACGTATGAGTTGCTAATCAGAGCTATAACTGATTATTTACATACAACAAGTATTAAGGTAGCTGTGCTTCAATGAGTAGCATTCATTGTTTTCGTTAATTCACTTCAGAAACTTGAGCACAAAATCTGGACTGACATCCCAGTGCTGAATAAGGAAATGCAAGGCTTTCTTCCTAAAAGCTTCCCACAGCTAATGGTGTTCATATAACTTGTGTATAGCCAAGAAGTTCCTTGTTGGTTGTTTATTAATGAGGCATTCATTCTGGATGATAGTCATGGGTCACATTGCAGAAAAGAATCAACATTATCAGGAGACAACAACACAATCTGAGCTGAAAACAAACTTCCAGCCCAGGTTTATTGCAAAATTTAGATAGAATGCAAATCTTGATGCCAATTTGGAGCTCCTTTTGATTTTATTTCTTTTACTATTGTCACATGTACAGAGATACAGTAAAAAGTATTGCTTTGTGGGATGCCCAGACAAATCATACCTTACATTAGTACATCAGGGTAAAAGAATAAAATGCATAATACAGCTGCAGAGAAAGATTAACTCTAATACATGAGGTCCATTCATAAGTTTGGTAACAGTGGAGAAGAAGCTTTTGGTATATATTTTCAAACTTTTGTATCTTCTGCCCGATGGAAGAGGGTGGAAGACAGTATAACCGGGCTGGGAGGGGTCTTTGATTATGATGGCCACTTTCCCAAGGCAGCAAGAAATGTAGATGGAGTCAATGAAAAGAAGGCTGGTTTTTATGATGGACTGGACTGTGTTCATGATTCTCTGCAGTTTCTTGTGGTCTTGGGCAGAGCAGTTACCATACCAAGCTGTGATGCATCCTAATAGGATGGTTTCTATGGTGCATCTATAAAAATTGGCAAGAGTCATTATGGACATGCCGAATTTCCTTAGCCTTCCGAGGAAGTAGGGGTGTTGGTGTGCTTTCTTTACTGTAGCACAATATGGATAGACCAGGATAGATTGTCAATGATATTTACTCCTCAGAACTTGAAGGTCTAGACCACCTCCACCTCAGGACTGTTGATACAGACAGGGGCATGGCCCCCACTCTGCTTCCTGAAGTCAATGGCCAACTCCTTCATTTTGCTGACTTTGAGAGAGAGTTTGTTGTCTTTACACCATACCACTAAGCTGACTACCTCTTTCCTGCACTCTGTCTTGTCATTGTTTGAGATCTGACCCATCCACCTAATTTGTAATTGGAGTTAGACCTGAATTTGGCCACACAGTCATGAGTGTGTAATGAGTATAATAAAGGGCTCAGTACGCAGTCTTGCCGGCACTGCTGTTGAGGATTATTGTGGTGGAGGTGTTGTCGTCTATTCTTACTGATTGCAGTCTGTGGGTCAGGAAGTCGAAAACCCCATTGCAGACAGGGGAGCAGAGCCCTAGGTTTCTGAGTTTTTTTTTCTTTATTTATTCATTCATGGGATAAGGGCATCACTGGCTAGGCAGCATTTATTGTCCATCCCTAATTGCCCAAAGGGCAGTTAAGAGTCAACCACATTGCTGTGGAGTCACATGCAGGCCAGACCAGGTAAGGATGGCAGTTTCCTTCCCTAAAGCACATTAGTGAACCAGATGGATTTTTCCGACAATTGACAATTGATTCACAGTCATCATTAGACTGTTAATTCCAGATATTTATTTCTATAACCAGGAATTCAAATTCCACCATCTGCCATGGTGGGATTCGAACCCGGTCCCCAGAACATTAGCTGGGTCTCTGGATTAACAGTCCAGAGATAATACCGGTAGGCCATTACCTCCCCTGAGTTTGGTACTTAATAAAGTAATAGAGGCAAGTCACTGTGACAATCAAACCAGCACACCACTCTGCAAAGTCTGCAAAAAACAGCATTATTACAACAGTGCCTGCAAGATTCAATGTCTCAAGTCTTTTGTGATATCCTTTATGGGTTTTTTGTACTGGGTGAAGTCAACCATGCCCCTGTTACTTGAACTAATAGGACACTAATTGGGTGGCACGGTGGCACAGTGGTTAGCACTGCTGCCTCACAGCACCAGGGACTCAGGTTCAATTCCACCCTTGGGTGACTGTCTATGTGGAGTTTGCACATTCTCCCCACACCTGCCCGTATCATACCCTGTATATCCCATTCCAGGTCATTAATTGATATCAGAACAGCAATGGAATTAATACTGGTCTCTGGGGACCACAACTAAATCATCCCTCCAGTTTGAAAAATAATTGGTTATCTCCACTCTATAATTTCTATCTGTTGTCAATTTTGTATGCACACTGCCACCATACCTGGGCTTTCCTAACAACTCTACTACACTGTGGGATCTTTCAAATCCACCTGAGAGGTTAGAAAATTGCCTATGAATGTCCTGTACACAAAAAGTACAACAAATCCAATTTGGCTAATTACCCTGCCACCAGCCTATTCTCGATCAACAGTAAAGTGATGGAAGATGTCACCAACAGTGCTATCAAGGAACATCTGTTTAGCAATAATCTGCTCAGTGACACCTAGTTTGGGTTCTGCCAGGGCCACTCAGTTCCTGACCTCATTACAGCCTTGGTTCAAACATGGACAAAAGAGCTGAATTATAGAGGTGAGGTGAGTGACAGCTCTTGACATCAAGGCCACATTCGACTGAGTGTGGCATCAATGAGCCCTAGCAAAACTGGAGTCAATGCATATCAGGGGCTGGTTGGAGTCATACCTGGGAAATAATAAGATGGTTATTATTGTTGGAGGTCAGTTATCTCTGTTCCAGGACATCTCTGCAGGAGTTCCTGACTATAATGTCCTAAACCCAACACACTTCTGCTGCTTCATCAATGATCTTCGCACCATCATAAGGTCAGAAGTGGGGGCATTCGCCGTTGACGAGACTTAAGTAACATTCACACCACACAAATGCCAAGCAATGACCATCTCCAAAAGGCCATCTCCACTACTCTTGACATTCAACAGTGTTATCATCATTGAATCTCCTACCATCAACATCCTTGGGTTACCATTGACCAGAAATTCAACGGGACTCGCCACATAAACAGGTCAGAGGCTAGAATACTGCAGCAAATAACTCACCTCCTGACTCCCAAAGCCTATCCATCATCTACAAGGCACACACCAGAAATGTGATGGACCGCTCTCCATTTGCCTGGATGAATGCAGCTCCAAAAACACTCAAGAAGCTTGACACCATCCAGGTCAAAGCAACCCACTTGCTTAGCACATCCACAAACATCCATTCCCTCCACCACAGATGCTCAGTAGCAGCAGTGCAAACTATCTACAAGATGCACTGCAAAACTGCATCAAAGCTCCTTAGACAGCACATTCCAAACTCAAAACCACTTCCATCTAGAAGAAAAAGGGTAGCAGACACCATGGGAATACCATCACCTGTAAGTTCCCATCCAAGGAACTCACCATCCTGAATTGGAAATATATTGCTGTTCCTTCACTGTCACTGGGTCAAAATCCTGGAATTCTCTCCTTAAATGCATTGGGGGTCAGTCTACAGCATGTGGAATACAGTGATGTTATAAATGCTCTAGGAAGGATAGAAGGGGAGGCAAGAGAGGAGGGAGAGTGGCATTTTTGATTAGGGAAAACATCATGGCAGTACATTGAGAGGATATTCCTGAGGGATCATCCACTGAAGCTAAATGGGTGGAATTGAGAAATAAAAAAGGGGTGATCACTTTGATGTGATTGTACTACAGACCCCTCAGTAGTCAGCTGTAAGAATAATAGGATTGTAATAGTAGGATATTTTAACATTCCAAACATAGATTGGGACTGCATTGTATCAGGGGTTTGGATAGGGAAGAATTTGTTAAGCGTGTTCAAGAAAACTTTCTCAATCAATATGTAGATGGCTCTACAAGAAAAGGTCAAAATTCAACCTCCTTTTGTGAAATAAGGCAGGGCAACTGACTGAAGTGTTAGTGGGGGAGCACTTTGGGATCAGTGACCTTAATTCTATTAGTTTTTAAATAGTTATGGAAAAGGATAGATCTGATCTACTAGTTAAAGTTCTAAATTGGGACAATTCCAATTTTGATGGTATTAGACAGGACCTTTCAAAAGTTGATTGGGAGAGGCTGCTCACAAGTAAAGGGACATCTGGAAATTAGGAGACTTTCAAAAGCTGAGGATTCAGGGACAGCATGTTGTGAAGGGCAACGTTGGCAGGAGTGGAGAACACTGGATGACTAGAGAGACTGAGGTCCTGATCAAGAACAAGGAGGTGTTATATGTCAGGTATAGACAGTTGGGATCAAGTGAATCCATTGAGTAGTATAAGGGATGCAGGTGTACACTTAAGAGGGAGAAGGGCTAAAAGGGAACATTGGAGAGCTTTGGCACATAAGGTAGAGGAGAATCCGAAGAGATTCTGCAAGTATATTAAGGGCACAAGAGTAACTGGGGAGAGTATAGGCTCCCTTAAAGATTAACAAGACCATCAAAACACAGGAGATGGGTGAAATACTAAAGAAATATTTTGCATCAGTTACTGTGGAGAAAGACATGGAAGCTGGGGAAATAGTGATGCCTTGAAAAGAGTCTACATTATAGAAGAGGCGGTGTTGAAGGTTTTAAAAAGCGTGAAGGGACCTGTTCAGGTATATCCCAGGACATTGTGCAAAGCTAGGGTTGAAATTGCACATCCCCTAGCAGAGATACTTGTATCATCGACAGTCACGGGTGAGGTGCCGGAAGACGGGAGAATGGCTAATGTAGTGCCATTATTTAAGAAAGGCTGCAAGGAAAAACCGGGGAACTACAGACTAGTGAGCCTGACATCAATAATGAGTAAGTTGTTGGAAGGGATTCTGACAGACAGGATCTACATTCTTTTGAAAATGCAAGGACTGATTATGAATAGTAAGCATGATTTTCCGAAATTGTGTCTCACAACTTGATTAAGATTTTTGAGAGGTGACCAAGAAGTTAGATGAAGGCAGAGCAGTAGACCTTATCCACATGAACTTTGGCAAGGCCCTCAACTAGATTCTGCATGGTAGGCTGATTAGGAAGATTACAGATCCAGGGAGAGCTGGCAAATGGGATACAAAATTGGCTTGATGGTAGGAGACAGAGGGTGGTGGTACAGGGTTGTTTTTCAGACTCGAGGCCTGTGACCAGCAGTGTGCCACAGGGATCAGTGAGGGGTCTACTGTTGTCCTTCAGTTATATAAACAGTTTGAATGAAACTATAGGAGGCATGGTTAGTAAATTTGTGGATGACACCAAAATTGGTGGTATGGTGGACAGTGAAGAAGATTATCTAAGTGTACAACAGGATCTTGATCAACTGGGCCAGTGCGCCAAGGAGTATAATTCAGATAAATGTGAGGAGTTGCATTTTGATAAGACAAACCACAACGGTTAATGGTAAGGGCCTGGGGAGTGTAGTCAAACAGAGAGACTTAGGGGTGCAAGGAACTAGATCCTTGAAAGTGGCACCATATGTAGACAGGGTGGTGCTTGCCTTCATCAGTCACAGCATTGAGTATGGGGATTGGGACATCATTTACAGCTGTACAATACATTGGATAAGACCACATTTGGACTACTGTGTACAATCCTGGTCGCCCTGCTTTAGTAACGATATTATTAAACTACAAAAGGTGCACAAAAGATTTATGAGAATGTGACCAAGACTGAAGGATTTGAGTTATGAGGAAAGGCTAGACAGGCTGAGACATTTTACTCCTTGAGCACAGAAGACTGAGGGGTAACCTTGTAGAGATTTATAAAATCATGAAGGACATAGATAAGGTGAGTAGCCAAGTTATTTGCCCAAAGGTAGTAGAGTCCAAAACTAGAAGACATAGATTTAAGGTGAGAGGGAAAGATTTAAAAGGGCAACGTTTTCACAAAGAGCTTGATGTGTATATGGAATGAGCTGCCAGAGGAAGTGGTAGAGTACAATTATAACATTCAAAAAACAATAGGACAGGTACATGGATAGGAAAGGTGTAGCAGGATATGGGACAAATGCAGGCAAATGGGACCTGTTCATTTTAGAAGCCAGCTGAGCTTGGACGAGTTCAGCCAAAGGGTCTGTTTCCATCCTGTGTAAGTTTATAATTCTGTGACTCAATTTATCATTTCATCTACAAGAAACTGTTTCCATGGACAATGCAACATGGAACTGAGGTTGAGAGGGTGGAGAGCATCAAGTTCCTTGGTGTGACAACCGACAAACTGTTCTGGACTTCCCATGTAGATGCAACAGTCAAGAAGGCACAACAACGCCTCTTCTTCCTCAGGCGGCATTGTCCATAAGGACACTCACCAGCTTCTAAAGATGCACTATTGACAGCATACTGTCTGGGTGCATAACAGTCTGTGTTGGCAACTGCTCTGCCCAGGACCGCAAGCAACTACAGAAAGTGGTGTGTACAGCCTAGACCATCATAGCAGCCAACTTCCATCCATGGACTCTGTTTACGTGGCTCGCTGTCGCAGAAAGGCTGCCCACATCATCAAAGACCATCGCACCCAGGTAATGATCTCCTACAACCTCTTCCATCAGGCAGAAAATACAGAACCCTGAACACATGCACCAACAGGTTCCAAAAGCTTCTTCCCGGCTATTATCAGACTGATGAACAGACTCTGTAGCCTCAAATAATGCTGATCTGGGTAACACTGATCTTACAGAGCGCGCACCCTATGCTATGTAACCTGTACGCCTCTGTCTAAGTCTTTTTGATATGTACACCCATGCTTTTTTTAATATTCATTCATGGGATGAAGGCATCACTGGCTAAGCAGCTTTCATTGCCTATCTCTAATTGCCCAGTGGGCAGGTCAGAGTCAACCACATTGCTGAGAGTCTGGAGTCACGTGTAGGCCAGACCAGGTAAGGATGGCAGTTTCCTTCCCTAAAGGACATTAGTGAACCAGGTGTGTTTTTCCGACAATCAAGAATGGATTCACAGTTGTCATTAGACTGTTAATTCCAGACTTATTTTATTGAATTCAAATTCCACCATCTGCCGTAGCAGAATTCAAACCCGGGTCCCCAGAACGTTATCTGGGTTTCTGGATTAACAGTCCAGCGATAATACCACTAGGCCATTGCCTCCCCACGCTTACTATGATCTGCTTGTACTGCTTGTAAACAAAGGTTTTCACTGTACCTCAGTAAATGAGACAATAAATCAATCAATCAAACAATCAATCAACACCCTGAGAACTGCAGTGGCAGCGTCAGCCTGGATTTGTGCTGGAGGTTGTGCAGGAGGATTTGAGCCCCTACTATCTATCTTGCTAATTGAGGATGATACCGAAATAGTCATCCATTGCTGATATCTGATGACTGGTGCTCTGGAGCAGAGTGGAAAAAACTGTAAAATAGTGAAAGGAGAAGTAAAAGTCTTGAATTTAAAGGGTTAATATTGCAGAAAACCGAGGACCGCTTATGTGCAATTTACCATTTTACTGAAAGTTGCTGTTTTAAGTTTAAAGTTTCTTAGAGGCTTGGGCCAAGGCTAACCATGAAAATCAGGTAAAGCAGGTGAGATCATCCAGTTTAGTAACTAACATAACTGTTTTCTGTAATTGCCTGTTAGGAAAATAATCTGAATTACAGTTATATAAATAGGAGAGGTTATGTACCTAGTCACTGATGCAAAATGGAAAGACTGTGCATTAGTGAGCGAGGCAGAAGTTTATATCCCCCTAAACTCTATTATATTGTTACTAATATTTAAATTTATATTCATAGCATATAATCATAAAATGATGACAGCATAAGAGGCCATTTGACCTATCATGTCTGTGCCACCTCTCCCTCAATTCACCAGTTCCACTACTGAAATAACTGTAGATGCCAGTATCCCGTCACCAAGTCACCCCTTATTTACTTGTGCACAGTACACTGGCAGTGGCCAGCCAGCTCAAAGTCAGTCCCCTAAACTGAGGAGATCGTTCCCTTGTTCACATTGGTCAGCCAGGGCTTCCAGATTGGCCCAGGTCAACAACCCCAATCAAGGATCTTATAGCCAACAATATCCATCTGGTTCCAATCATTACAACTACCGTGCCTTTCTCAAGTAGCTATGCGAATTGTCCCTCTTTAGATAATGATCTAATTTGCTCTTGAAAGCCATAGTTGAATCCATCTCTACACACTCTCAAGCAGTGCATTCTCAATTCTAGTCACTGTCTGCAGAAAGACATTTTCCTCTTGTCACCATCACTTCCCCTCAGCTATTCATCAATTATTCAATAATTAAGAGGCACAATGAAGTTAAAAAAAACTTTACAAACAATGAGAGGTTAGGATCTGGAATACACTGCCAGAGAGTGCTGCTTCAATAGAGACATTCAAAAGGAAGTTAGATTGTTCTTTGAAAAACAGGAATGTGCAGGATTTATAATAGTGGAAAGAGAAGGGAACTGCATGAGCTGCTTATCTGTAGAACTAGCACAGATGTGCTAAATGGCCTCCTTCTAAACAGTAACACTTCTGTGACTTCAACTAAATTCATTTGTGATTTCCATTGTGCCACTGCTATTTTATCTGTGTCCCTACGTAAACAGTTGCAGGATATTATTCCCATCCAAGGATCTGTTCTGGTATTCTGAGACCCATTGTGCCAGATGGTTAAACGATGGTAGGAAATGTTCACCATATTTACCAATTGCAAAATGAAACAGTGGAATTGACATAGGGAGAGAGAAAGAGAGATGCTGGATCCAAAGGTCTAACGTGAATCATTTAGCCTTTCAGGTGTTGGATATATCTTATCAATGAGAGTCATGGTTAGTTCAGTGGATTGGATGGCTGATTTGTGATGGGAGTGATGACAACAGCATGGGCTCAATTCTTGCACTCACTGAGTTATCACAAAGGGCTCTCCTTCTCAACCTCTCCCCTTGCCTGGGGTGTGTCAACACCTCAGGTTAGACCACCACCAGTCATCTCTCTCTCTCTCTCTAATGAGAGTAGCCCTAAGATGCTCTGGGGCTATAGCAACTTTACCTTTTACTTTATGTCTTACCAACATATCATCTTTTCTCAATTTTGGATTTGTATTCATTTATTCTCTTAATCTCACATTTTTCTATTAAGAAAGAACTCCAGATAATAAAACTAAACAACATAGCTGAATAAGACCAAGTGCCAAATCCCCTGATTCTTTGCACTAACCCACATGCCAAGGAAAAGACAACAATCTCTTTTCAATAAAACAAAGAACTGCAGATGCTGGAGATCTGAAACACACAAAAACAGATATTGATGGAGAAACTCAGCCTGTCTGGCGTCATCTGCGGTGAGAAAACAGAATTATCATTTCAAGTTCAATGACCCTTATTCTGAACTAATGGCAGCTAGGTAAAAGTGATATTTATGCTCATGATAGGAAAGTTGGGGGAGGGATAACGATTGGAAAAATGAGTGAGCAGATGGGTAGAGAGGGAGCTGGGAGAGAAAAAAATGTTAGGCAGTCAAAGAGATTGCTTTCTCTCCACAAGCTGGCAGAGCTGCTGAATTTCTCCAGCAATTTCTGTTTTTGTTGTGGGATCGAGATGGTAAGGCAGGGAAGAAGCTAGATAGGTGATAATGGGGGCTACGAGTGGGTGAAAGCAACATACATCATGCAGGGATAGTAGGAACTGCAGATGCTGGAGAATCCGAGACAACAAGGTGCA
>NC_063376.1:2096945-2114770 GCF_021869965.1 Rhincodon typus
TAGGCCCGAAACGTCAGCCTTCCTGCTCCTCTGATGCTGCTTGGCCTGCTGTGTTCATCCAGCTCTGCACCTTGTTATCTCTTGATTTGACTTGATTTGCTTTGTTATTGTCACGTATACCCAGGTGCAGGGAAATGTGTTTTGCATGCAGTACAGGCAGATCATACCGTACAAAGTGCCTAGAGTAATAGCACAAAGTGAAGAATATAACTTTACGGTTGCAGAGAAGGTGTGCAAAGAGAGAGATCAACAGTAAATTTAAAATTTGAGAGGTCCATTCAGAAGTCTAATAACAGCAGGGAAGAAGCTGTTATTGAATCTTTTGTTCCATTTATTTAAGCCTTTGTATCTTCTGCCTAATGGTAGAAGTTGGAAGTTGTTATAACCAGGGTGGGAAAGGTCTTTGATTATGTTGGCTGCTTTTCCTGAGGTAGCGATAAGTATAGATGGAGTCACTGAATGGAAGGTTGGCTGTGTTCACAAGTTTCTTACAGTTCTGGGTAGAGTAGTTGCCGTATCTAGCTGTGATGCATTGGGAGGGAGAAGAGAGAAGGGGCCGAGGGAGGGAGAGGCTGCAGGGGAAGAGGGGAGAGAACGGTGTTGGAGAAGAGAACAGGAGAGAGGATGAGCAGGCGACGGATGAGGAGGAGGAGGTAGTGAGGAGGAGGGAAGGTGAAGGAAAGGGGGTGATCTTATTGAAATATGCAAGAAACTGAGGAGATTTGACAGGGCAGATGAAAAGAGATCTCCCTTGTATGAGATGAGAACTAGGGATCACAATTTAAAAATAAGCAGTGTTGTATTTAAGAAGCAGACAAGGACTTTTCCCTCTCTGAGAGTCACGACTCTTTGGAACCAGCTTTCCCAGAAAGTGTTGGCGGCAACCAGCCTTTCAGAATCACAGAAGTCTTCTGGCACAGAAAAGAGACTATTCGGCTTGTCATAAGTGCACCAGCTCTTCAAATTATCTAGTGCTAATCTCTGTTATTGGCCGAGGAGTGGCAGATGGAGTTTAATTTAGATAAATATGAGGTGTTGCATTTTGGAAAGGCAAATCAGGCAGGACTTATGCACTTAATGATAAGGTCCTGGGGAGTGTGACTGAACAAAGAGACCTTGGAGTGCAGGTTCATAGTTTCTTGAAAATGGAGTCACACTGCCTTTATTGGTCAGTGCATTGAGTATAGGAGGTGGGAGGTCATGTTGCAGCTGTATGGGACATTGGTTAGACCACTATTGGAATACTGCATGCAGTTCTGGTCTCCCTGCTATAGGAAGGATGTTATGAAACTCGAAAGAGTTCAGAAAACATTTACAAGGACGTTGCTGGGGTTGGAGGGTTTGAGCTATAGGACGAGGCTGAATAGACTGGGGCTGTTTTCCCTGAAACATCGAAGGCTGAGGGGTGATCTTATAGAGGTTTATAAAATCATGACGGGCATGGATAGGGTAAATGGACACAGTCTTTTTCCTGGGTTCAGGGAGTGCAAGCCTAGACGGTATAGGTTCAAAGTGAGAGGAGAAAGATTTAAAAGGGACCTAAGGGGCAACTTTTTCACGCAGAAGATGGTGCATGTATGGAATGAGCTGCCAGAGGAAGTGGTGGAGGCAAGTACAATTACAACATTTAAAAGGCATCTGGATTGGTATATGAATAGGAAGGGTTTAGAGGAATATGGGCCAAATGCTGGCAAATGGGTCTACTTTTATTTAGGATAGCTGATTGACATAGAGGAGTTGGACCAAAGGGTCTGTTTCCGCGCTGTATATCTCTATGACTCTATGTCGTTATTTTTATCTAAATAATTGTTCAATGCCCTCTTGAACGCCCCAATTCAACATGTCTCCACTGTAGTGATTGCAACAAGGTCAGTCGGGTGCAACTCATAGAATATGAGTTCCCTAATTGGCGCTGTTAATCTGGTCCAATCAGGGAGCCTTGGCTGACAGATATAATGTGTCAGAAGTTCTGTTCTCTGAGAGCTTGCCCTGAGAAACCTGGATCAGTGTCAAGGACTCTCCACGTGGAAATAAAGGGTGGCTTGATGATGGCATACTCGCCTCTGTGGAGTTATTTCATCCACCACATTGCCAGCCAGTACATTCTACACCCTAATGATTCAGAGTGAAAGTGTTTTTCTCTTATTACCCTTGCTTTTATAAATTTCTTCTTGTTCGTGTTCCTTTTACAAATGGAAACAGTTTATCCCTATTAGTTAATACTTTTAAGGCAAAAGTAGAACTTTCTTGACTAACAAGAAAGTCAGAGGGTGTTGTGTAAGGGGCCATGTGTGGAAATGTAGGTTTGAGACTACAAGCAGATTAGCCTTGATCTTTTTGAATGGCAGAGCAGACTGGAGGGGCCAAATGGCTGCTCAGTCCTCCTAATTTTTATGTTCAAACACCAGGTAATGAGTCATCTGCAGGTTCTGCCACATGCAGAGGAGATGGTGTTTTAAAGATTGAAAAGATGGGTATTTTGGAGGTTTGTGATTTGTGCATAACCTGCACACCTGGATTCTGCCCCTACACATTCTGGACTAAATTCCCATCTGATTGGTGGAAGAGACACATTTTGCATCAGTCACGATCCAGTGTCTCCATCAGCTACTGGGTTTGTTTGACTTCTTCCTGAATACTTAGAGGGTGTAGCACTTAGAAGCAGGAGTAAGCCATTCAGATCTTTGGACTTGCTGGTTGATTCAATAAGGTCATGGCTGATCTGCTTATGGTCTCCTGCAATGACTTGTTTCGGAGTAGGGCAGTTGCTTTAGTAGTCTACAAGTATATCACCAAATAAGGCATGCGGGAACAGAAATAAGCCAGTGCTGACAGGCTGCTCGGATTTGGCTCCTAACTATGGGCAGCGATGTAGATGAATTTGTTTCCCCTTCTGAGCTATTATATGTTAGGCAGGGGTAAAGGAATTTGTGAGAATCAAAGAATTATTTTAGAAACCCTTAGGTAAAATCTCAATAGAGTTCAGGCTATCAATCTGAATAGGGATAAGTTGATATTTGAGCAGAACTGAATGAGTGCTGCATTGATGCCAGTACACGAGGTGTCTTGTTTGGGTGAAGATCAGAAGATTTGAACAGGTGAATTAACATGCTTTAAATCCACGTGATTACTCTTTGATTTGCAGTTGTTGGTTATGCAAGTGTAGATGTGAGTTCTTTCTCATTAACTTATATTGATCAAGCTAGTGAGGGGTTACATTATATCCTGTTGGAGTGCAGTTAGTCATTAAATAGTTTATGTAAGGAAGAAGTCATTTGGCCCAGGTCAGAAAATAAGGTGTACGATTTTATTTTCTTACAGCTTAGGCTAATGTAATCTTAGGTCAACAAATGAGAAAGCACAAATGTGACAGCTATTTCCTCTACAATCATATTATAATTGTACACTTCAACTCTGACCAGCTGTGTTCTACATCAGCAAAGTAGACATTTTTCCAGTTAGTATTTAAAGTTGGCATTTTTTTATTAGATTTTTTTTCTCAAATGAGTTTCGTGTGACATTATCTGTTTTTTGATGTCTTACGTCTTTTCTCCAACATTGTGGTAGAATTTGTTTTAGGTATCATTTGTCATCTTGTGACTAAGCTCGCAGACACCTCTCCTTTTTCTGAAGAAGGGTCTAGGCCCGAAACATCAGCTTTCCTGCTCCTCTGATGCTGCTTGGCCTGCTGTGTTCATCCAGCTCTACACCTTGTTATCTCGTCCTCTCCACACTGACCTTTTTTGACTTGACGTGCCTCAGGCCATTACAAAGCACCTACAGTGAAGGAGTCACATAAATGTCAGAATCAAATATTTTGTTTAGACACTACAACCAGACTCTTGTCACACACCACCATGATGCTGCTTCTTCTTCAGCTTCAGCTATTTATCCTATTTTCTCTACAAAACATACCATGATATTTTTCTCGGCTATTTCCCGTGAGAAAACATTCTATTATCCAGCAAGTCTCAACCACAGTCTTAGTTTCAGTTTTAAATTGGTCATGACCCCTTGTTAGTGACAGTCCAACCTGATCACTTTATCAAAACTCATCATTATAAAAGCCTACATTAAATCTCCCAGCTAATGCTACATAGTGGACATAGATCTTGTATCCAGGTGTCTCCTAACTATAGTTTTGTTTCCCTGATATTATTCTGGTGAACCTAAACTGTATATTCTCTACGACTTTTAATCTACCTTCTGTTATGGTGCATCAGAACTACAGACTGTGCTCTAACTGTGGTGTATCAAAATGTTTTGTACAAATTTATCATTAATTCTTTACTCTTGTACTCATTGGCCCTATTTATAAAGATCAAAATGTCTTTAGATGTTTTTATGACCTAATGAAACTTCACTGATGCTTTGAAGAAATGAAATACTTAATCCCTACTGATTCTAGTGATCCAAGTATTTTGCTAGCTTCATCTGCATGTGAGATCTCATCTTTGCTAAGATTTAGATTCACAGATGTCTACAACTATTTGACATGTTGCTCCATGCATCTCTTGTCTATATATGCAATTTGTTCCTGAAACCCTAAAACTGAGTCAGCTGCTAACTTAGTGATAACGATCATTTTCAGCAGTGGTTCACGAGTAAGGGTTAGGAATGTGAAGCCTGTGTGATTTGAAGATTTTAGTTGAAAAGGGTGGAGAGAGTCATGTCAATACTCCCATGCCAGCTCACCATCCAGGGACCCTACTAGAAAACATGCATGTACACACATTGGGTGAGGACAGGATCAGGCTCTGTTATGAAACTTCGCATTTACCATACAAACCCGTATAATTGAAAGATCCCAGATGAAACAGAGTAGCCATGCGATACAATGCACAAGAGAATGAATGCCTTATGGAAGAAAGCCAGCAGATTATTCAGATTCAACACTAAATCTGGGATATTAGTTTATCATTGGCCCTTATTATTGAAGTCACAGAAGCAAATTCCAGATTGTATCTTCAAATGAAAGCAAAATACAGTATGTGCTGGAAATCTGAAGTTTTTTTTGATTTGATAAGGTGCTGCACGAAAGGTTAATACACAAAGCAAGACCACATGGGATTAGGGGTAATTTACCTGCTTGGATAAAGGATTGACTAATAAACACAAAGCAGAGAGTCGGGATAAAGAAGTCTTTTTCTGGATGGCATGATGTTAAAAGTGGTGTTCCACAGGATTCAGCCCTGGGGCCACAGTTGTTTATAATCTATGTTCATGACTTAGATGTAGGGGTGGAAGGTACTATAGTCAGATTTTTAATTAAACTAAAATAGGTGGCAAAGTAAGTTGCATTGAAGAAATAAGAAACTCACAAGTGAATATAGATAGGTTAGGTGAATGGGCTAAACTTTGGCACATGGAATTTAACATGGATAAGTATGAGGGTATGCATTTTGGTCAGAAGAATAGAAAGGAAACTTATTATCTGAATTAAAATCTTTAGACTGCTTTGGTGCAGAGGGATCTGGGTTTTCTCGTCCATGAATTGCTGAAAACTAGTATGCAGGTACAGCAGTTAATGGAACTTTGGCATATATTACTAAAGGAATAGGGTATAAAATCAGGAAAGTGTAGCTGCAACTGTACAAGGCTGCATCTTAGTGAGACTGCATCTGGAGTACTGTGTACAGTTTTGGTCCCCTTAATTGAGGAAAAATGTGGTTGCATTAGAGGCAGTTCAGAGGAGATTTAAGGTAGTGGATTTAAAATGACAATATAGGGTGTGAATACTTGGAACTCAGTACCTTAGAGTGCAATGGATGCTGGCACATTTTGTCAAATTTAAGGAGGAGATAGATTTTAAATTAGTAATAGGTTGAAGGGTTATGAGAAGCAGACAGGAAAGTGGAGTTGAGGTCATATTGAATGGCAGAGTAGGGTTCAGTGGCTGAATTGCCTACTCCTACTCCTTTTTCTTATGTTTAAACACAAAGAATGCTGGAGAATCTCAGCAGATTGAGGTGGATGCTGGTACAGTGAATACCTTTAAGGAGGAGTTAGTCAGATATTTAATTGGCAATGGGTTGAAGGTTCGTGGGGAGAAGGCAGGAAAATGGGGATGAGGAGCATATCAGCCATAATCGAATGGCAGAGCAGACTTCAATGGGCCAAATGGCCTAATTCCACCCCTATATCTTATGAACTTATGAACGAAGACTCAGTATCGTTTGTAGAGATGGAAACAGAGTTAACGTTTTGAGTCCAGTATGACTTCTTCAGAATTGAAAAGTGTTGGAATTTTTTTGATGTACTCTTGACAGATGAAGAGGAAGAGCAAGAGGGCAATTAATACAGAGGCCCACTGCAAAAGACAAAGGGGTTGTTAATAGTGGTGAAAGAGGAAAAGAGATGTAAAATAGGTGTAAATTAAGATGTGGAAGAAAGAGAATGGGTACTCTTTACTAAGAGCAAAGTAAACAAGACACAAGGAAAATTCTAAAGAAGGGACACTGAGCCTGATAACTTTACTTTCTGTCCACAGATACTGCCAGGTCTGCTGAGTTTTTCCAGCAATTTCTGTTTTTGTTTCAAGCAAGCCAAGCCTGTGTGGAGTTGAGGGAAGAATGTAAGAGAAATGGAGAACAAACACAATAAGGTCATCTTCTGAAGTTGTGGAATTCACTGTTGAGACCTTGAGGCTGTAAAGTGCCTAAGTGGAAAATGAGTTGTTGTTCCCTGAATTTGTGTTGCGCTTCATTTGGAACATTGCAGCAGGGCCAGGACAGGAATGCATCCTTGGTCTCATGCTAACACAGCAGTGACACAAATGTACTCTGAGTGGAGGATTTCAATGTCCATTGCCAAAAGTAGCTTGGCGGTGCCAGCACTGACTGAGCAGGCCAAATCCTAAAGATCATAGCTACTAGATTGGTCTGTGGCAGGCAGTAAGGGAACTAACACATGGGAGACACGTACTTGACCTCACCAGTTTACTTATGAGAGGTGTCTAGTGATGACAGTATCAGTAAGAATGATTACGGCACAATCATTGTGAAAAAATAAGTTCCATTGAGTTGTGGCACTACCACCATGCTACATGGGACAGATCTAGTAACTCAAAACACAGATCCATGAGGCACTGGGCTGCCAGTATTCAACCACGTCTGTGAAGTCTGGCCTATTTGCAGCACTTCCATTACTATCATGTTGGGAGATGAACCCTGGTTCAATGAAGAGTGCAGGAGGGCGTGTCTGGAACAACATGAGACTTACTAAAAAAATGAGCTATCAACCTGGTGAATTTACAATACAGGACTACTTGCATGCCTAACAATACAAGCAGTTGACATTAGACACAGCTAAACAATTTCAAAACCAACAGATTAGACTGAAGCTCCGTGCTTTTTCTGCAGTCATGAACGGTGGTGGACAATTAACCAAATAACAGGAAGAGGCTCCACCAGGATTCCCATCCTTAACAATGGGGGAGCCAGTACATCAGTGCAAAAGACAAGGCTAAACCATTTACAATCAGCTTTAGCCAGAACTGCAAAGTGGATGACACTTCTTGGGTCCTGCACATCATGGATCCCAGGCTGCAGTCAATTTGATTCTTTTCCTGTGCCATCGAGAAATGGCTGAATGCATTGGACACTACGAAGACTATTGTCCATGATAACATTTTCGCAATATTACTGAAGATGGGCACTCTGGAACTAACTGATCGCTAAGCAAGCAGTCCTAATACACTTACAACACTGGCATCTATCCAACAATGTGGAATTTGCCCAGGTATGTCCTGCATACCAAAAGGCAGGACAAATCCGACTTGGCCAATTGCCTCCCTATCAGTCTGCTCTTGAACATCAACAAAGTGATGAAAGGGGTCATTGACAGAGCTATCGAGCGTTACTTAAAAAGAAATAAAATGCTTATCGGCTTTTAGTTGGGATTATACCAGTGTCATTCAGCTTTTGACTTCATAACAGCCTTGGTCCAAGCACAGACAAAAGAACTGAACTCCGGAGGTGAGGTGAGGTGAGAGTCACTGCCCTTGACATCAAGGTCGCATTTAACCAAGTGTGACATCAAGGAGTTCCATTGGAATCAATGGGAATCATTGGAATAGGAAAACTCTTTATGGGGTTGTAGTCATACCTATCACAAAGATAGGTGCTTCTAGTTGTCATCATCTCAGCCCCAGGACATCACTGTAGGAGTTCCTAAGAATAGTTTCATAGGCTCAGCAATCTTCATATGCTTCATTGATGATATTTCCTCCACCTCAGAAATAGTGATCCATGCTGAACGTAATTACGCAACACTCAGCACCATTTGCGATTCCTCAGTTACTTAAGCATCTGGTGCAGTTTTGGTTACATCTGGAATATTGTATGCAGTTTTGGTCCCCTTAACTGAAGAAAGATGTTCTTGCTTATGGAGAGAGTGCAGCGAAGGTTTACCAAGTTGATTCGTGAGATGGCGGGACTGACCTATGAGAAGGGATTGAGTCAGTTAGGATTGTATACACTGGAGTTTAACAGAATGAAACCTAGAAAATTCTAACAACTAGACAGGTTAAATGCAGGAATGACATTCTGATCATGAAGGAGTCTAGAACCAACTCGCTGAGCTGGCTTGTTCTCGTTCAAACATTTCGTCACCATGCTAAGTGACATCATCAGTGGAGTCTCCGATGAAGCGATGTTATCCTACCCCACTTGGAATTTATGGTTCGTTATGGTGAGTAGTGTCATTTCTCATTTTGATCTGTATGGGTTTGTATATAGTGTCCAATTCTGTATGTTTGTTTATTGCATTACAGGTGGAGGACAATGCCTCTAGGAATTTCTGTGCATGTCAATGTTTGGCTTGGGTTACTATAGTTACCTTGTCCCAGTTAAGCTGATGGCCTTCATTGTCTGAGTGTACCAATATTAAGGAGAGTTCGTCGTGTCGTATTCTGATGGCTAGTTTTCTTCCTGTCTGTCTGATGTAATGTTTGCGGCAGTCATTGCATGGTATTTTGTAAACCACATTGGTTCTGCATGTTGTAGGAATGGGGATTTTAACCCTTGTAAGTGTTTGTCGTAGGGTGGCTGTGGGCTTGTGGTCCACCATGATTCCAAGTGTCTTAGGAGTTTTGTTGTCGGTTCCAATCTGTTCTCGATGTAGGGCAGTGTGGCCAGTGTGTTAGGGCGTACTGTGTCCTCCTGTTGTTGTCTGTTTAGTAGGCATCTGCGGATGAAGTTGCGGGGATATCCGTTTATAGCGAGGATTTTGTATAGGTGCTCTTCCTCTTTCCTGCGTAGTTCTGGGGTGTTGCAGTGGTTGAGGTCAAAGCTTTGTGTTTTCAAAAAGGAGGTAGATATGGCTCTTGTGCCTAAAGGGATCAAAGTATTAGGGCGGGATTAGGGCATTGAGTTCAGTGATCAGACATGATCATATCAAATGGCGGAGCAGGCTTGAATGGCCTAATCCTGTTTCCATCTTCTGTGTTTTTATGTAAAGCATTCTGTATTGATATACAGCAAGAGCTGGACTATAACCAGGCTTGGACTGATAAGTGGCAAGTAACATTCACACGGTACAAGTGCCAGGCAATGACCATCTCCAATGACCAAGGGAGAATTTAACCATTGGCCCATGATATTCAATGACATTGCCATGGCTGAATCTTCCACTGTTAAGATCCTGGGGGTTACCATTGACCAGAAACTGAACTGCACCCGCCATTTAAAGGCTGTGACAACAGAGCAGGTCAGAGCTTTTGCAGCAAGTGACTCACTACCTATCCGCTAGCCACATCTACAAGTTTTACAACAGAAGTACGGTGGAACGCTCTCTACTTACCTGGGTAGGTCAGTTCAGCAGCACTCAAGAAACGTGACACTATCCAGGAGAAAACATCCAGCTCGACTTCCACCCCATTAAGTATCTGTGCACAGTGGCAAAAATGTGTACTGTATACAAGGTCCATTGCAGCAACTCACCAAGCTTCCTCCCATAGGACCTTTTCAAACCCACAACCCTTACACGTGGAAAGACATGGGCAGCAGATGCATAGGAACACCACCATCTGCAAGTTGCCCTCTAAGCAACTTAGCATCCTGACTAGGAAATAAATCACCATTCCTTCACTGTCACTAGGTCAAAACCCTGGAACTCCCTTCCTACTAGGACTGTAGGTATCCCTGAGCCCCAAGGACTGTAGAGGTCAAAATGTCAGCTCACCACCATTCACCATTTTCTCCAGACCGCAGCTGGCAATGCCCATATCCCATGAGCAAACAAACAATTCCCTCAATGTTTCACAGAAGATGTGATAATGAACCTTGTGTATGTTCTATCATGGCAGCCTGAAAGATGATGATAGTGGAGACCATGAACATAGTGAAGACAGTGAATTATTGAGAGAGAAGGAAACAGAAGTGTGTGATCAAGAAAAGATACAAAGCACAGCCAAACGAAAGGTAAGCATTGACATTTTCTCACACACTCTAAGACCAGAATTATCACTCTACTAATTGCAGAATGCAGTGAAATTATTATTTACCAACTGGCAAAGGTACTGAGCAAGAATTCTGTGGTGGTGGCAGATCTTGTGTGTAGCTTTGAAATATGTAGCACTAGATTGATGTCACATTGATGTATATCTGTAATTCTGCAGCTATCAAGTCATCTGGGAGATTATCGAAGTATCTAGTGTTAAGCCCTGACATTGCAGACATTTCTCCCATATGAACAACTTAGTGTCATAAAGTCATACTGCACAGATGTGGAGGTGCCGGTGTTGAACTGGGGTGGACAATGTTAGAAATCATACGACATCCTCATCCTCATCAGTGGTGTGAACCTTTGATCTTTTACTTGTAAATTCTGTGTCTGATACTACCTCTCTCACTAACACCTGAAGAAGGATAGAGGCTCCGAAAGCTTGTTTTTTCAAATAAACCTGTTAGACTATAACCTGCTGTCATGTGATTTCTGACCTCATACGGCACAGAAACAGATCCTTTGGTCCAACTCGTCCATGTTGACCAGGTTTCCCAAACTAAACTAGTCCTAATTGTCTGCGTTTGGCCCATATCCCTCTAAACCTTTTCTATTCATGTACCTATCCAAAGGTCTTTTAAATGTTGTAACTGTATCTGCATCGACCACTTCCTCTGGCAGTTCGTTCCATATATGCACCACCTTCTGTGTGAAAAAGTTGCCCCTTAGGTCCCTTTTAAATCTTTCCCCTCTCATCTTAAACCTATTCCCTTTAGTTTTTACCTCCCCTACCATAGGGAAAAAACTCTTGCTACTTACCTTCTCAATGCTCCTCATGATTTTATTAACCTCTATAAGGTCACCCCTTAACCTCCTAGGCTTCAAGGGGAAAAAAATACCAACCTATCCAGCCCCTCCTTATAACTCAAATCTTCCAGTCCAGGTAACATCCTTGCAAATCTTTTCTGCATTCTCTTCAATTTAATAATATCCTTTCTATTGGCAAAGTGATAAAGAACTGTATGCAGAGCTCTCAAAGTGGTCTTACAGTGTCCTGTAAAACTGCAACATGACATCCCATCTCCTCTATGGGAGACAATGGCCTAGTGGTGTTATTGCTGGACTGTTAATCCAGAGACCCGGATGATATTCTAGGGACCCAGGTTCGAATCCCACCACGGCAGATGGTGGAATTTGACTTCAATAAAATACCTGGAATTAAGAATTTAATGATGACCAGGAATCCATTGTTGATTGTTGGAAAAATGCACCAGGTTCACTAATGTCCTTTAGGGAAGGAAACTGCCATCCTTACCTGCTCTGGCCAACATGTGACTGCAGACCCACAGCAATGTGGTTGACTCTGAACTGCCCTCTGGGCAATTAGGGGTGGATAATAAATGCTGCCTAGCCAGCGACGTCGTCATCCTGTTAATGAATAAAAGAAAAAAAAAAAATTCAATACCCTGACCAATGAAGGCAAGCATTCCAAATGCCTTCTTGACAACCCTGTCTACCTTTGACACCACTTATGTACAATTATGTACCTGGACCTCTAGGTTGGTGTTTGACAACACTCCCCAGTACCCTAAGTCCTACCTATTCATCTAAAATACCACGCTGGACTTTAGAGGATATGTTTCCAGCACTAAGGCTCAGACCACATCAATGTACAGCAGAAGTATTGGAACTTTCTTGTTTTTTTAAATTGTTTTGGAACACAGACTGTCTGAAAAGAAAATGTTCTATCCATCAGCTGAATAAACTGCATAAAAGAAAAATGGAAAAGTTTGTGTATTAATTAAACACAAATTAAACTTTTTCTAAAGTGAATAGTCACAACATTGAGATTAGATACCAGTCGGCAGAATTCTATGTACCAACATGGTATGTATACAGATCATCCAGCATCATTCAAATGATTTATTGTCGGCCAGCTCTGTGTAGCTTTTGACTCAGAAAATTAGAGTTTAATACCTTACAGCAAAAATCAGCTGATGCTTTGGTACTGATATGAGCTGATGCTTAAACTGAGGCTCTGTCAGTTCAGGTGTCAAGGTTGGATACATTTTGAAGACCAATAAAGAACCTGTTCTACCATTCACACAGATCAAGGATGATCTGTGTCTTAACTCTATCCACCTTCTTGGCTCCACATTACTCAATATCTCGGCTAGCAATAATCTATGATTTCAAATTGAATATTATGTGTGAGGATGGTAGAGACTGAACCCCTCATAACATTTAAGATGTATATTTTAGATGTGCACTTGCAATGCCAGAGCATACAAGGCTATGGAACAAGGTAACAAATTTAACAAACAAACATTCATTTTTAATTAAA
Source organism: Rhincodon typus (assembly GCF_021869965.1). Lineage (NCBI taxonomy): Eukaryota > Metazoa > Chordata > Chondrichthyes > Orectolobiformes > Rhincodontidae > Rhincodon > Rhincodon typus. The sequence continues at coordinate 2,109,733 of NC_063376.1, forward strand.
ATATGAAATCAAAATCAAATAGCTTAGGAAGGCGGGCATGGTCTAGGCATTACACAAGTGGTGAAAACCATCCTCTATCCTGCAAATGATGTGCGGTGTTAGACTAGGGTGGACGAGGTCAGGAGTAACACGACACCAGGTTAGTCCAACAGGTTCATTTGAATTCTCAAGGTTTCAGAGTGCTACTCCTTCGTCAGGTGAAGTCAAATTCCACAAATAACTAATCTAGTATAATAATCCTTGCACCAAAATTCAAATACGCAGCCAAACTTAACTTGAAAAGCAATAAGTTTGACCAACCTGGAACATTCTGCATACAAGGGTTCAGTACAGCAGCGTTAGTCGTGGCATCTGTACAAATAAACCTCACTCAGAGTTTGACTTTATAGCTACTGTATGCACTTGGGCAACTTCAAATGTAAGATCCCACGTTACATCACAGGAACATTATTAATAGTCTGATATAGAAGATAATGGGATTGGTGAAAGATAGAGATTATCCTTACGCCAGTGATCTGAAAATGTTTGCTCAACGTGTGGCTACAGTTGGTCTTGATAACTCAGTGCTTTTCTTCACTGATGATGTTTTCTAAAAGCAAAAATGTTTGGGAGGTTTGAATAGACTATAAATAGTACATTTCTAGTGTCAGATCCATGACAGGATAGACATCTGTAGCATAGCCACACGTCATCCCATGTACAGGACCTAGTACTGATGAGTACAAGACCACTGGAAAGTTGCTGTAAATGTAGAGTAAAAATACCACTTTTGGTAAACAAGTGCAGTTGACGAAATTGAATGCAAGGCTCCGGGGAGTTCAAAGAAGATGTAAGGAAGTGTTTTATTTTTCTACTGCCCTCTCTACAAGAGTGGTTCATGCTCAAAAAGCAAGGAACTACTGAGCATCTAATAATTGGTTATGATCTTTTATAGTTTTAAATCTTATTTAATTTGGGAAGGTGAACATTACCTAGGGTGGGAAATGAGGGTCAGAGAAGAGATGGGGAAAACATTGAGTGGGTTCCGAATATTTGGGATTATATTGCATTCAGGGATATTAGGAACATTAGAAAGTGGAGACTGATGATAATTCTTCAATGTTGACTTGTTTCAGGGGATCAGGATGTAAAATCACTAGTGGTAACTGTCCCTCTAGCAGTAACATATAATAGTGCTTTGTATTTTAACTACTTGGGCATGAAAGCTGAGCTATCCTTAGCATTGCAGGGGCAAGATAAAGATATTCCTATTGTGAGAATATCTAAAAGACTATGACCCATAATTAACTAGTTGGGCAAAGCATTAGAGTGGCACGGTGGCTCAGTGGTTTGCACTGCTGCCTCGGGCCGAGGTTCAATTCCAGTCTCGGGCGACAGTGTCGCGTTTGCACATTCTCCCAATGTCTGCATGGGTTTCCTCTGGCTGCTCCGGTTTCCTCCCGCAGTCCAAAGATGTGCAGGTTAAGTGGATTGGCCGTGGGAAATACAGGGTTACAGGGATAGGGTAGGGTTGAGTCTGGTTGGGTTGTTCAGAGAGTCAGTGTGGACTTGTTGGGCCGAATTACCTGTCTCCACACTGTAGGGATACTGTCACTGTGAAATGCTGCAGTATAGGGCATGGTGGCACAGTGATCTGCACTGCTGCCTCACAGCGCCAGGGACCTGGCTTCAGTTCCAGCCTTGGGTGACTGTCTGTGTGGAGTTCACATGTTCTCCCAACGTCTGCATGATGCCAGGTGCTCCGCCTTTCTCTCACAGACCAAAAATGTGCAATTTAGGTGGATTGGCCATGGTAAATGTGGGCTTATGGGAAAAGGTGGGGGTGAGTCTGGGAGAGATGCTGTTCAGTGGGTCAGTGCAGATATAATGGGCCAAATGGCTTCTTCTGCACTGTAGGAATTCTGTAGCACTGTCAAGATGCACTGCAATAACTCAGTCAGTCAGTCTCCTTTGACAATACATGTCAACAAATTCCCCTCCAAGGTCACACCATCCTGACTTGGAATCGTACGACCTTGAGACCACAAGAAATAGGAACAGGAGTACGCCATTCGGCCCCTCCTTACCTCAGTCTTAAATTGGTGCCCCTTTATTCTGAGACTATGCCCTCTGGACCTAGACTCTCCCATGAAGGGAAACATCTTCAGAGCAATTACCCTGGGGCCTATGTTCACTTTGACCTCTCTCTTCTTTTTTATATATTTAAAGAAGGTCTTATTGTCAGTTTTTGAATTCCTTACTTGTTTGCCTTAAAATTGATTATTTTCTCTGTCTTTATTATCTTTTTATTCCTCCGTTGCTGGATTCCAAATTTATCCCAGATTTCAGGGCTGTCATTGACTTTTGCCTGCTTTTACGCTTTTCTTTCAACATAATAACTCCTTAACATCCTTGGTTAGCCATAGTTGGCCTATCTCTCACTTGGAAACTTTTTCTCCTTACTGGGATGTATTTTTGCTAAAAGTCGTGAATTACCTACTTAAATGTCTGCCATTGCTTATTACAGTTATTTGTGCTAATATATCCAGCCAGTTGACTTTAGCTAACTCTATTCTCATTTCATTGTAATTCCCTTTATTTAAGTTAAACACAGTTGTTTCCGACCTAAGTTTCACAATCGCTTGTATTCCTGTTCCTTCTGAGTCATAGACTCATACAGCACGAAAACAGACCATTCGGTCCAACCAATCCATACCGACCATAATCCCAAATGAAACTAGTCCCACCTGCCTGCGCTTGGCTCATGTCTCTTGAAACATTTCTTATTCATGCACTTACCTAAACGTCTTTTAAAAGTTGTAACTGTACCCGCATCCACCACTTTCTGTGGAAGTTCATTCATGGAAGTTCATGAACCACTCTGTGTAACAAAAAAAAAAAAAATTGCCCCTTATGTCTTTTTAAAATTTTTCTCCTCTCACCTTAAAAATATACCTCCCTAGCCTTGAAATCCCCCATCCTAGGAAAAAATGCTGTTGGGTCAACATTCTAGAACTCCCTTCCTAACAACTTTACTGGTAATGCTACATAGCAAGGCCCGAAGCAGTTCAAGAAGATGACTCACCACTACTTTCTCCAGGGCAATTAGGGATTTTTTAATTAAAATATCTCCACAGAGGCTGCTCTCCTGTCATCAAGTCACCCTTTAGTTACACATGCACAGTACGTGGACTCTGACCAGCTAGGTCAGAGCCAGTCCTTAGAGTGAGGGGAAGCCCTGAGATTCCTGTTTATAACTGTGAACCAGGACTCCCTGATTGGACCAGGTTAATAACCCCAATCAGGGATCTCATACTCAATGAGACCGACCTGGCCAACATTTTCAAATCACTACATTAATAAATGCTGGCCTAGTCAACAATGCCCAAATGCCTAAGCAAATAAAAAGCCTCAAAGTCTGCACCTCCTCAACACCCCTTCCTACTGCCTAACCAACGGGTAGATAGCTGTCTCAGCAACAGGCAGCTTCCAGTTCCTACTACTAGTCTCAGCAAGAAGGTTATCTCCAGCCCTAGCTATATAGGAGCAAGCTTCTATACCTTGTCCCCGCACATTCCCTTACCAGACCTCCTTCCATCACTCCCATACCAACCTCAGAAAAGTGGCAACTGTCCTCTAGTCTTTGACACTGTTGCGCTCCCCAACTTATGAGGGTGACTTTTATCTGATTATTTGCCCAGTGAACAAATTTTCCTTGGTGTTTTGGCAATTTTTGTAGGTGTATTTTCCACCAACCCCATATGTTTTGAACACTTGGAGGAATAATTATTTTCTGGGGCATTAACTGAAACCTATCCTCATCTTCCTTAAAAAATTGCTAAACTGCTATAATTCAAAACCTTGCATTGACTGATGCAACAACTGAAATAACGTTATATTATTGGATAAACACATCTCTTATTGTCAATCTCATACTCCTATTATTGTTTCAAACTCAAATTGTACTTTCGTGGGATCACCATACTGAATGCAATTTTATCTAAGTTAATCATTCACTTGAATTTTGTTAAACATGAAACCAACTAAATTTGATTCATCTGCAAATCAGATGCCAAAGTACATGGGAAGATTGACATTCTTAAAATATACTTTGAAAATCAATGACGAATTGACATACTGCCAATTAAACAGGTGTTGAGCTGGGGTTGGGGATTCCCAAAGCCCTAGTTTATTGTGACCCAATGTACAGGTATTGCAGGATTGTCATCTGAGATCTGGCATGCCAGTTGACTCAATGCTAGATGCAGAACATGACCTGGATTATGGCCAAATCCCTGCATGATTAAATAGTTTTAAAACAGTATCTTCTTATTAGAGGGAACATCCACATGCTGTTTGCAGCTCTCAATTCTTAACCACAAAGATACAGTATAAACACCAAGTGCATTTCCATGGTTTAAAACTTCTCTGTTTATCCATGGAAATTTTAATTAGTGTTACGAAAGTCCCAGGGAATCTTGCATCAAGTTTGAATTGTTAAACAGCATAAAACAGGCTGTTCAGTCTTAATCGTCTATGCCATCATTTTTGTTCCGCATAAGCTGCCTCCACTTCTATGTCTGATCCCATTAGGATATTCTGTATTCCTGTTCCTCTCTTATGTGCTCATATAACTTTCTCTTAAATGAACCCAGAGAATTCTCACCTCAGTGCAGTGTATTCAACATTCTCACACACTCTGGGTAAACAAGTGCCACCTGAATTCTTTATCAGATTTATTGCTGACCATCTTGTATTTGCAGCCCCTAGTTCTGATTTCCTTGACAAGTGGAAACATCTTTCTAATATCTACTCTCTCAGACTTCTTCATAAATTTTGAAACATTTTTGGGTCACCTCACTTTTTATAGATAAGAGTCCAAACCATTCAGCTTTTCCTAAAGTGTATACCCTCTCAGTTCAGGTATCATCCAGGCAAATCTTGTTTGCACCTTTCCAGCACTTCTAAATTATTTTTGTAATATAGCCCTATTTCAGTAGGATCCCTGTCTGTGTGTGTGAGTGACAGTGTGTGTCTGTGTGTGAGTGACAGTGTGTGT
>NC_063376.1:2114780-2178321 GCF_021869965.1 Rhincodon typus
GTGTGTGTCTGTGTGTGAGTGACAGTGTGTGTCTGTGTGTGAGTGACTGTGTGTGTTCCAGTTTGTCTCTTATTATCCTCGCAATGTGTGATCTCTTATTGTCCTGCTTGCCTATATTGAAACTTATTACAAAAGTTTTGAACAAAAAAGAATGATTATTTTGTGAGTTTGCTCATGTTATTTCAGGTAGTGTTGCTGCTCTTGAGCTGTTCACACTCTCACTATCTGGTCAATGCAATGATGCCATTTGAAGTGATAGAACATAGATCAGTGCACTGAATTCCCAGAATTAGCTTGAGACACTGATCAGAGGCCAACTGCTTCCTCAAAGGAAAGTGTACATGGCAAACTAACCTGTCCGGCTCTTGGATCTCTTATCCATACTGTAGATTGTATAAAATTCCTGAAATAAAACAAAGAATAGAGAACAAGAGGCATTCAAACAGGCACCCTTGAAGGCCAGTATCCAGCTCTGAAAGCTCAAGCAACTCACAGCTATATTTATAGATTCAAGGTAATTGCAAGGGAACTAGAAGCAACTTCATCTCCTTATTTGAGGAAGGCTGCTATAGCTATTGAGGGAGTTCAAAGAAGGTCAACCAGACTGATCCGTGGGATGACAGCACTGACGTAGGGGGAGGGACTGGATCGGTTAGGACTGTATTGGCTGCAGTTTCAAAGATTGCAGCGATTGGTGGTTGGGGAATGTATGTGTGGAATCTCATAGAAACCAGCACAATTCCAACAGGATTTGACAGCATAGATGCAGGAAAGATGTTTTCAAGACCAGGGACTCCAGAACTAGGGGTCACAGAGGACGGAGATGAGGAGAAATTTCCAGGAAATTGTTGAGGCCAAACATTGAAGACTTTCAAGGAAGCTGTAGATATAGTTCTCAGGTTTAAAGGGACCAAAGGATATGGAGTGAAAGTGGGAACAGGGTACTGAGTTGGTTTATCAGCCATAATCATGCTGAATGGCAGAGGAGTCTCAAAGGCTGAATGACCTACTCCTACTCCTATGTTCAGTGCTTCTATGTAACACAAGGGGAAAAACTGGCACTGCCTGAAAGAGTGGTAAAAGCAGTGGGAGGCGATGGCCTAGTGATATTATCACCGGACTGTTAATCCAGAGACCCAAGTAATGTTCTGGGGAATCGAGTTTGAATCTTGCCATGCCAGATGCTGGAATTTGAATTCAATAAAAGTCTGGAATTCAGAGTCTAATGTCAATTGTTGGAAAATTGAACAAAATTCGAATTGTTAGAAAGACCCATCTGGTTGACCAATGCCCTTTAGGGAAGAAAACTACCATTCCTATCTGGTGACTCCAGACCGACGGCAATGTGGTTGTCATTTAACTGCTTTCTGAGCAATAAAAATAGTGACACCCTCATCACATAAATGAAAAAAAATGCTCAATGACAACATTCAAAAGAGAATTAAATAAATACATAGAATAGTACAGCAATGAGGCAGTAATTTGGTCTCTTGAGACCATTTGACTTTCTTGAGAGTGACTTCAAAAGGTAAGATGTTGCTAAACTTGAGAGGGTGCAGAAAAGATTTACAAGGATGTTGCTGGGACAGGAGGGTTTGAGTTAGAGGGAGAGGCTTAATAGACTGGGGCTATTTTCCCTGGAGCATAGCGGGCTGAAGGGTGACCTTATAGAGGTTTATAAAATCATGAGGGCATAGATAGGGTGAATAGCCAAAGTCTTTTTCGTATGGCGGGAATGTCTGAAACTAAAGGGCAGAGGTTTAAGGTGAGGGGAAAGATTTAAAAAGAACCTGAGGGGTAACTTTGTCACGCAGACGGTGATGTATGTATGGAATGAGCTGCTAGAGGAAGTAGTGGAAGTGGGTACAATTCAAATATTTAAAAGGTATCTGGATGGGTACATGATTAGAATGGATTTAGAGGGATGTGAACCAAATTCTGGCAAATGGGACTGGGACAGATTGGGATGTCTAGTCGGCGCAGACGAGTTGGACCGAAAGGTCTGTTTCCATGCAGTATTACTCTGTGACTCAGTCTTATCCATTTCTGTGCTCTGTAATAACTTTAAAAGGAATTAGTGAAAAACGTTTTTAAAGAACAATACATTTAATCCCACTCCTCTGGTCTTTTCTCATATTCATGCAGTTGTTTTTGGTTTCTATATATTTATCCAATTTCCTTTTATTTAAAAGCTACTGTTGAATCTTTTTACCTTTTTACCCTACTAGGCAGCATTGGGGTAATTCTCCTGTCACCACTTCTTGTTCTGCTAATTATCTTAAAGCTTTCTCCTTTGGTTACCCACCCTTCAGCCGTTGGAAATAATAAAGAAAACTATCTAAACTTTTCATGATTTCAAACACAGCAGTATTCTCCTTTTTAATCCCTTCTGTTCTAAGGAGAACCGTAAATACTCCAATCTACCCACATGACTGTAATGTCTCATTACCAGAACAATCTACCAGGTTTCTTGTGTACCGTCTCCAAAACTTCCATGTACTTTCTAAAGTGGGGTGACCAGAACTGAACATAATACTCAATCTGGAACTGAGCTAGTATTTTATGTAAGACTTGTAAAACTTTCTTGCTTTTGATTCTCTATGTGTAGTGATTGAAACCAGGTTGACCTCATTGACTATGAGGTCGTTGATTGGGGTTGTTAACCTGACCAATGTAACTAGGAGAAGATTTAGAATCTCCTTGGCCCAAAAAAGTATATAACCAAGAGATTAGAATCTCTTCAGTTCAGGTGACTGACCCCGAGCTGGCTGACCACAGCTAGTGTACTGTGCGCTAGTAAATAGAAAAGAAAAAAATATAACCAGGAGAAGATTTAGAATCTCCTTGGCCCAAAAAAATATATAACCGAGAGATTAGAATCTCTTCAGTTCAGGTGACTGACTCCGAGCTGGCTGGCCACAGCCAGTGTACTGTGCACAAGTAAACAAAGTGTGACTTGGTGACAGGATACTGGCCTCTGTGAGTTATTTCACTCAGGTTTAATGAACAAAAATAACCAGGAGAAGATTTAGAATCTCCTTGGTCCAAAAAAACCCAGGAGATTAGAATCTCCTCAGTTCAGGTGACTGACTCCGAGCTGGCTGGCCATGGCCAATGTACTGTGCACAAGTAATAAAAGGGTGACTCGAGGATGGAATATTGGCCTCTGTGCAGTTATTTCAGTGACAACGCGAGATACCAGGACATGCCTGAAGAATATTCGCTTGCAACAGTCATCTTGGAGTTGGAGTAAGCGTTTCCGGCATCATGCCTTTATTTGGGAAGCTTGACTCATTTGAACCTGCTGTCAAAGACTGGGCCCAGTATATGGAAAGAATGCAATATTTTTTCCAGGCAAGTGACATCGGGGCAGATGAAAAGCAACGAGTCATCCTTCTGACTGCTTGCGAAACTGCAGGATTTTTGATTACAAGGGGCTTAACTTTCCCAGAGGCACCAGACATTAAAACTTTCCAAGAATTGAATGGAGTTGGTTAAGGAATATTATAACCCCATGTCTAAGGCTGAGACATTATTGGTTTTATTTGGCTGTTTAGAGAACCAGGGGAATCTGTATTGGGAATTTTGACGAGGTTGAGACTACTGGCAGAGGCATGTGATTTTGGGTTAACACTGAGTAAGGTGCTGAGAGACCATTTGGTATGTGGGATTAATGACATAACCATGCAGAAGCCCAGTTGGACTTCAAACAGACATTACAACTAGTATTGTCATTAGAAAATGCAGCAAGTGGAGCATGGGAGTTACAGGGCATACCAATGGAAGTGGACTCCATCACCTGTCCACCTGAACTTGAGGAACACCACTTGAGTGTAGGCAATCGCAGAGCCTCATGCAGGGCATATCCTGAGCAGAGAGACACCAGGCCAGCCCACAGCAGAACCCCACAACAAAGCCAAGCTTCGGCCAAGTGGCTAAAATGTTCTTCAGGATCTAGGCTGGCAAGCCATTGTAGTTGCTGCCGGTATGCAGACTCAAGACAGCAAAGTAGTCCTACATGATATGACTTGAGTAAGAAAACTCACAGGCCGGTACCCACAAGAGTGCACACCCTGAAAAGTCCCCCTACATGTGGGTTGGAACAATTGAATTGCTTAGTGACATCCAAATTGGAACTGATTAAAATTAATGTTTGGTGAAAAGGTCACCCAGTTCCTATGGAGGTTGATACTGGTGCAGGTATGTCTATGGTTGCAGAATCTCTCTTTAACAAGATTCTTGGGACTCTAACCCTTAAGTTTGCACAAGACCTCAGCCAGACTGAGAACATATAATGGGGAACCATTACAGATTAAGGGTACGACTTTTCGGTTCCGGTCTTCTATGAGAAGCAGTTGGTGCAGTTACCACTGATGGTAGTAAAAGTCTCGGGCCCAAGCCTATTGGGGCGGAATTGGTTGAGAAAGATTTACTTAGATTGGCTCAACATTTTTCACTTAGAAAATCACTGCCTCAGTGCAATGCTAGTGAAATATGCAGGAGTATTTCAGGAAGGACTTTTTGGACTATCAAAGGGGCCAAAGTCACTTTACCTGTTGATCAGGAAACAATTCCAAAATTTTGCAAGGTTCACCTGGTGCCATTTGGCTTGTGCGCAAAAGTAGAGGCGGAAATCAGGAGGCTGGAGAGTGAAGGAATCATCAAACCAGTGCCATTTGCAGAACAGACAGTACTGGTCGTACTGATTATGAAGCGTGACTGTTTAGTTCGCCTTTGCAGGGATTTTAAGCAAATGGTAAGCCGCTTCTTGCAGCTGGATAAGTACCCAATCTCTGGCATAGAGGATGTGTACGCATAGTTGGTGGGGAGGGCTATCCTTTACAAAACTGGATGTGAGCCATGCCTACCTGCAATTGCGACTGGATGAGTAATCCCAGAAGTATGCTACAATTAATACCCATGGGTTTATATCAATATACAAGACTGCCATTTGGGGTATCGTCAGCTTGCACCCTTTTCCAGCAGATCATAGAGAACATTTTACAAGGGCTACCCCAGGTTGCCATTTAACTGGATCATGTACCAATAACAGGGAAGATTGGTAAGTTGGAGAACTTGGACGTAGTGTTTAAACGTTTCTCCCAGGCGGGCGTAAGCCTTAGAAGGGAAAAAGGTGTGTTCCAGGCATCCCAAGTGACCTACTCGGGTTACATAGTTGACAAAACCAGGTTACACCCGTTGGAATATAAAGTGAGGGCGATCAAAGGAGCTCTGGCTCCCACGTCTGTACTGGAGCTTAGGTCTTCCGTAGGGTTAGTGAATTATTACGGAAAGTTCATACATAACCTGGCCTCCATCTTGGCACCCTTACACCTGATATTGAAAAAAGGACAGCCTTGGAAATGGTCATGTAGCCAAGAAATAGTCTTTAGAAAAGTGAAAAAGCAACTATTGTCATCTAAGGTGTTAACTCACTATGATCCAAAGCAAGAGGTAGTGCTGACATGCGATGCCTGCCTGTATGGTATCATGGTAATGGTGGCTCACCAGTGGCCCAATAGCATATGCTTCCTGGACTTTGGCTGATGCTGAACACAAATATGCCCAGATAGAGGAGGAAGATGTGACGGTCATCTTTGGTGTGAGGAAATTCCACCAGTACTTTCACGGACAGGAATTTGTCATAGTTAAAGATTGTAAACCCCTGCTAGGGCTATTGAAGGAAGTCAAGGCGATGCTGCCCATAGCTTCCGGTAGAATTCAGTGGTGGGCCCTTATTCTCAGAGCGTACAAGTACAAGTTATAACACCATCCAGGAAGCCAAGTGGTTAATGCAGATGCCTTGAGCTGCCTGCCACTGGCAGATACTGCACTGGTGGTGCCTCCTGGAAGAGCCCATTTTGGTTTTAAACTTCCTGGACACGCTTCCAGTCACCCCTGACAATATCCGACTGTGGACACAAAAAGGTTCTGTCCTAGCAAAACTGGATCCAGAGAGACCAGATCACCATAAAGGACAGCATATTACTATGGGGAGCAAGGGTGATTGTCCTGAGCAAAGGTTGTCACCAGATGCTGGCCGAACTCCACCAGGGTCATCCATAGGTTTCCAAAATGAAGATGCTAGCAAGAAGCTATGTCTGGTACCCGCGGTTGGATGCTGACATAGCTACATTGGTGGGGCAGTGCTCAGAGTGCCTACAAGGACAAAAATTGCTACCAGTAATGTCCCCACATTTGTGGGAATAGTCAGCAAATCCTGGACTCAGTTGCATGTCGACTACACCGGTCCTTTCATGGGCTGAATGTTCCTGGTCATTTAGACACCCAATCAAAGTGGTTGGATGTACATAAAGGTCTTTCAGGAAACTCAGGGTTGACAATTGAGAAGCTGCAAGCATCGTTCGCAATACACAGACTCCTGGACGTATTGGTCAGTGACAATTGGACGCCATTTACCAGCAAGAAATTTGAATATTTCCTAAAGTCAAATCGCATTAGGCACGTAAGGACATCATCCAATGGTCTAGCAGTCCAAACATTGGAGGCAGGCTCAAAGAAGCAGCCTACAGTGTCAATTGTTATCAAACTGTTCCGGTTCCTGTGACAACAGGGATAGCTCCAGCAGAGTTGCTGATGGGGAGAACAGTCCACACCAGGGTAAATCTGATATTCCCAGACCTCGGGGTGGGGGTTGAAACAGCAACAGAAATGCCAGTGCTGGCCACATTCCTCCTCTAAGTGAGATAGAGGGTTTAATTCAGAGGATAAAGTTCAGTGCCGGAACCATGGAAATGGTCCTGTATGGGTACGAGGCAAGGTTGACGCAAGGTCAAGTCTTGTCACTAACAAAGTTCAGGTAGTGATACAGTCCTGAACAAACACATGGATCACCTAAAAGCTGTTACCTCGCAAACACAACAGGAGCAAAATGTACCTCGCCCCTCAGAACAGCCAGAATGCCTGTCGGAAACCATAGGTTCTCCCCCTCCGTCTTGTGTCAATAAAACCTCAGAGTCCAAGATGGATGCAGCCTTGATACCATTACTGCGAGAAGAAGAGGAGGAAACTCTCCTGAGATGTTCCGAATTCAAGAGGCAGGCTATGGTCTGGTACACGCTGCTCGTCTCAGAGTCCAAATCAGAGGAACCAGACTTAGGGCGAGAATGTCGCAGGAAAAGCTACAAACGAAAGACAAAGCCTACATCCCGGACTTGGGGGTAGGGATGTAGTGATTGGAACCAGGTTGACCCTGTTGACTATGAGGTTGTTGATTGGAGTTGTTAACTGGCACCAATCAGGGGAGCCCTGGCTAACCAATATTAACAGGAGATTTAGTATCTCCTCAGTTCAGGTGACTGACTCCGAGCTGGCTGGCCACAGCCAGTGTGCTATGCACAAATAAATAGAGGGTGACTTGGTGACAGGATACCGGCCTCTGTGCAGTTATTTTGCTATGCCTTACTTATTAATAGCATGATCATATAAGCGTTATTAACTCCCTTGTTAGCCTGTCCTGCTACTTCAAAGGTTAGGCACAAAGAATCCAATCTCCATATGTTCTTATATCCCCTTTAAAATGGAGAAGACACAAGACAACTTAATTGGTACAATGTTCCTACCAAAATGTAACAAACCCAATGGAGGAAAACATTCAGGATTATAGGGAAAGAGCTGGGAAAATTGACTAATCGGTAGCTTTTGAAAAGAGCCAACATGAGCAGACAGGGCAAAAGGCCTTCATTTGTTCTCTATCTTTCTGTGTTTCTTATTCATTGTTTTATCTTGTTTCATTTTTTTGGAATACGGCCTAGACTCCTGCTTCATTGGCATTTGAAACAATCAAGGATACAATCATCTTCTAATACCTAGGGGAGGTGATGGCCTACTAGTATTATAAGTGGACTATTAATCCAGTGACCTAGGTAATGTCTTGGGGACCAGGATTCAAATCCTGCCACTGCAGATGATGGAATTTGAATTTTTTTAAAGTTAAGAATCTAACGACGACCATTAATCCATTGTTGATTGTTGGAAAAAACCCATTTGAACATAGAACATACAAAAGTATAGCACAGTACAGGCCCTTCGGCTCACGATGTTGTGCTGACCTATTATCCTACTAAGATCAATCTACCCTGCATACCCTACATTTTACTATCCTCCATGTGCCTATCCAAGAGTCGCTTAAAAGTCTCTAAGGTAACTGACTCCACTACCACTGCCGACCACTCTCTGTGTGAAGAACCTACCTCTGACATCTCCCCTATACCTTCCTCCAATAACCTTAAAATTATGTCCCCTCATAATAGTCATTTCCACCCTGGGAAAGAGTCTCTGACTATCCACTCTATCTATGCCTCTCATCATCTTATACACCTCTATCAAGTCACCTCTCATCCTTCTTCACTCCAATGAAAAAAGCCCTAGCTCCCTCAAACTTTCCTCATAAGACCTGCCCTGCAGCCTAGGCAGCTTCCTGGTAAATCTCCTCTGTACCCTCTCTAAAGCTTCCACATTCTTTCCTGTAATGAGATGACCAGAACTGAACACAATATTCCAAGTGTGGTCTAACCAGAGTTTTATACAGCTGCAGCATAACTGCGCGGCTCTTAAACTCAATTCCCTGCTAATGAAAGCCAACACACCATATGCCTTCTTTACAACCCTATCAACTTGGGTCGCAACTTTGAGGGATATATGGACGTGGACCCCAAATTCCCTCTGTTCCTCCACACTGCCGAGAATCCTGCCATTAACCATGTATCCTGCATTCAAATTTGACCTTCCAAAATCAATCACTTCACACTTTTCTGGGTTGAATTCCATCTGCCACTTCTTTGCCCAGCTCTGCATCCTGTCAATGCCCCGTTGCAACCCACAACAGCTCTCCACACTGTCCACAACTCAACCAACCTTCGTGTCATCAGCAAACTTGCTAACCCACCCTTCCACTTCTTCATCCAAGTCATTTATGAAGATCACAAAGAGCAGAGGTCCCAGAACAGATGCCTGTGGCACACCACTGGTCACCGAGCTCCAGGCTGAATACTTTCCATCTACTACCACCCTCTGACATCTATTGGACAGCCAGTTTTGTATCCAGACAGCCAAATTTCCCTGAATCCCATGCCTCCTTGCATTCTGAATGAGCCTACCATGTGGAATCTTATTGAATGCCTTGCTAAAATCCATACACACCACATCCACTGCTCTACCTTCATCGACGTGTTTTGTCACATCCTCAAAGAATTCAATAAGACTTGTGAGGCATGACCTGCCCCTCACAAAGCCATGTTGACTATTTCTAATCAAACCGTGCTTTTCCAAATAATCATAAATACTATCTCTCAGAATCCTCTCCAATAATTTGCCCATCACAGAAGTAAGACTGACCAGTCTGTAATTTCCAGGAATATCCCTATTCCCTTTCTTGAACAAGGGAATGACATTTGCCATCCTCCATTCATCTGGTACTACTCCAGTGGACAGTGAAGACGCAAAGATCATTGCCAAAGGGGCAGCAATCTCTTCCCTCGCTTCCCATAGTAACCTTGGGTATATCCCGTCTGGCCCAGGGGAAGGGTCTGAAGAAGGGTCTAGGCCCGAAACGTCAGCCTTCCTGCTCCTCTGATGCTGCTTGGCCTGCTGTGTTCATCCAGCTCTACACCTTGTTATCTCAGACTTATTTATCCTCATGCTTTTCAAGATTTCTAGCACATCCTCCTTCCTAACGTCAACCTGTTCGAGCATATCTGCCTGTTTCATGCTGTCCTCACAAATGTCAAGGTCCCTCTCACTGGTGAATACTGAAGTAAAGTATTCATTAAGGACCTCCCCTACCTCCTCTGACTCCACACACAAGTTCCCTCCACTATCCCTAATTGGCCCTAACCTCACTCTGGCCATCCTCTTGTTCCTCACATAAGTATAGAACGCCTTGGGGTTTTCCTTGATCCTACCGCCAAGATTTTCTCACACCTGCTTCTAGCTCTCCTAAGTCCATTCTTCAGTTCCTTACTGGCTACCTTGTAGACCTCTACAGCCCGATCTGATCCTTGCTTCCTTACCCTAAAGTAAGCTTCCTTCTTCCTCTTGACTAAGTTTGGTTCACTAATTTCCTTCAGGGAAGGAAACTGTCATCCATACCTGGTTTGGCAGACATGTGACTCCAGACCCACAGCAATATGCTTGATTCTTAAATTAGGGATGGGTAATGAATGCAGCGTGAATGTATAAAAAGAAACCTGCGGTTTGAGATGTATACATACATTGTGTACAGGACCGCAGGGTTCTGTGATACACAATTAAAGTCTATGTGGAAAGGAGGTAAAGTTTAAAGTGCTGTTGATTAGTTTTGCTGATTATGCTTTATACAGGCAGTGACACCTGGAGCTGGTGAGCATCCTCTACAGTATAACTACACCTTCTGGTACTCCAGGCGCACACCAAGCAGGCCAGCCAACACTCAGAGCTATGAACAGAACATTAAACAGATTGGAACAGTCGCATCAGTAAGTAAGCTATTAAGTCATAAAAAGTAGAATTTTATTCATTATAAATACAATATAGCAATGACATCCAACATATGGAAAATATCATAAGCTAATATTAAGGATGTTATAACAGAGTATTTTGATAAGTTTAAGGTAATCAAGCAGAGCCAACATGGTTTTGCCAAAGGGAAATCATGTAATTTATTGGAGTTCATTGAAGAATGGGAATCAGTGAATGTACTGTACTTAGATTTCCAGAGAAATTTGATAATGTGCCACATCAAAGGTTATTGTGGAAAATAAAAGCTCATTGTGTAGGGGGTAACGTATTGGCATGGATAGATGATTGGCTTGCAAACAGGTAGCAGTAAGTAGGAGTAAATGGTGTGCCATCGGGAATGGTGCTGGTCCTCAACTCTTTAGAACTTGTATAAATAAATGATTTGGATGATAGGGCTGAAAGTATGGGATGACACAAAGGTAGGTAGGAAATTGTGTTGTGAAGAGGACATAAGCAACCTACAACGTGATAGAGATAGGCTGTGAGTGGGCAACAATCTGGCAAATGGGGTACAGTGTGAAATTGTCCATTTTGGCAGAAAGAAAAGAAGCATATTATCTGAATGTTGAGAGGTTGCTTAGAGATCTGGCTGTCCTAGTGCCAGAATCGAACAATGTTAGTATGCAGGTACAGTAAGTAATCAGGAAAACTAATAGAACATTATGTTTTTATTGTGAAGGGGATTGAATGCAAGAGTAGGGAGATTATGTTTAAGTCATGCAAGGCATTGATGAGACCACATCTGAACTATTGTGTGCGGTACTGATCACCGTACTTAACGAAGGATGTTAATGTATTGGAAGCGGCTCTGAGAACATTTACTAGATCAATAACTAGAATAATCAGATTGTCTTATGAGGAAAGGCTGGATATGCTATGGAGTTTGGAGTCAGTGGCGACTTAATTGAAATATATAAAATCCGGGGCAGTCTTGATTGGGTGGGTGTCAAAAGGACATTTCCTCTTGTGGAACAATCTAGAACTAGGCATAGTAGTTTAAAAATAAGGGGTTGGCCATTTAGAAAGTACAGTCACTATAGTCTTACCAGACCATAGGGCTGCTTTCTCATTAGAGGGAGATGACTGGTAGTGGTTTAATCTGAGGGCCACCACAGGTAAGGCAAAGGGAGAGGTTGAGACGGAGAGTCCTTCATGGTATCCTCCCTCAGTGCAGGACTTGAACCCATGCTGTTAGCGTCACTCTGCACCGCAAACTAGCCATCCAACTAACTGAGCTAACTGGCCCCCAATTAAGGCAGATGAAATAGTTTTCTTTCAGAGGGATGAGAGTCTTTGGAATTCCCTTCCTCAAAAGGCATTGAATGCAGAATCTATAAATATTTTTACTAAGGAGATGAAAGATTATCAGAGATGTGCAGGAATGTGGAGATGATGTTAAAATCAGATCAGCCAAGATCTTATTGAATGGTGGAGCAGGCTTCCTTGCTTGTCTTATTAGGAACAGGAAGAGGGAATCAACACACTCATCTGTAGTAAATTGTGTGACAAATAATGCCAAATCAGATGACACATGGTTAAATTCTGGATTTGATTTTGAGACACTTAATCAGTGACATGTCTTTGAACTTAAATAAACAACTCATATTGACTGAAGGAAGCAGAATTCTCTTGTCAGAGTCAAAAAGTTTAACTCTTATTAAGAGTAACATGTCATAATATATACTTTAACAAAATACTGATATGCCACACCTTCTATTCTGGTACACTTGTGTAGCGATGAGCTAATGGTTGAATTGCCTCCTTGCAACCATGAATTGAACCATAGTAGCCTCCTCCAGAAGTCCCCAGCATCATAGAACCAGTCTTCATCCAATATGCTCCACATAATGTTAAGAAACAACTGAGGCTCTCGATACTGCAGAGGCCATGACAACATTTCAGCAATAAGTATTGTAGACGTGCTCCAGAACTCATTGTACCCCACCCAAGCTATTCCAGCTACAATACAATGTGGAAAATTATTCTGGTATATCCTGTACACACAGGACAGGACAAATATAATCCAGGCAATTCCCAAACAATCATCTACTGTTGATCATCAGTAAAGTGATGGAAGGTGTCATCAACAGTGCTAAGAAGCAGCATTTGTTTAGCAATAACCTGAGTACTGACATTCAGTTTGTGATCAGCCAGGGTCACTCAGCTCCTGACCCCATTACAGCAGTGGTTTGAATATGGACAAGAGAATAGAATTTCAGAGGTAAGGTGAGAGTGACTGCTCTTCAGATCAAGCTGTACTTGACCAGATGTAGCATTAAGGAACCTGAGCAAAATTTGCATCAATTGGAATTCAGGGTTGGTGGGGGGGTGGGGTGGGTGGGAGTGAGGAATTGCTCTGCTGGTTGGAGTCGTACCTGTCACAAAGGAAGATGGCTGGAGGTCACTCATCTCGGCTCTCGGACATCACTGCAGAATGTTCTGAGGATAGTATCCGAGGCCCAGCCATCTTCAACTGCTTCAACCTTCTCTCCATCATAAGGTCAGAAGTGGAAATATTTGTTGGTTAAATGTTCAACCCTACTCTCATCTCTACTGATACTGAAGCAGTCTATGTCCAAATGCAACAAGACAATATCCAGATTGGTGCTCACAAGTGCTAAGTAACAATTGGGCCAGACAGGCACCGTGCAGTGGCAGTCTACAATAAGAGAGAATCTAATCATCGCCTTTTGGCTTTCGATGGCATTTACCATATCTGAATTTCCCACTATCATAACCAGGGTGGGTTGGGGGAGGTGGTGGGGAGGGGTTAGTGGTGGTGGGGTTTACCACTGACACATAAATAAATTGAACCAGCAATATAAATACTGTGGCAAAAACAGCAGATAAGAGACTAGGAATCCAGCAGTGACTAACTCACTTCCTGACTACCCAAAACTTGTCCACGATCAACAAGGCACAAGTCATGAAAGTGATGGAATACTCCCACTTGCCTGGATGAGTGCAGCTCTAGCAATGCTCAAGAAACTTCATACCATCCAGAATAAAGCAGCCTACCTGATTAGCATCACATCCAGAAACATTCACTTCTTCCACCACTGACACTCAGCAGTAGCGACAAGATGGGCTGAAGAAATTCAACATGGTTCTTTCCAAATCCATGACCACCACTGTATAGGATAAGGGCAGTAGATAAACATTAACACCACCATCTTAAGTTCCCCTCCAAGCCACTCACACCTGTTGCGAAGTTGGGAATAGTACTTATGGATTAGAAGGTAGGACATTAGAAATTGTTTGTAAAATGATAGGTGGGAAGAGAGTGTAGTCCCTTTAAAAGATGACACTTTTTTTTCTAGGCTTGGAGATTCATAAAAAAATGTGTGCAGGCAGCAGCAGATGCACAGAGAGTTCTTGAAATTGAAATGTATCAAAAGGCTATACTGTTAGCAGGCAAAGCAGCATTTTTACTAAGACAACAGGTTTTTGAGATTAGTCAATTAATTTAAACTAGTCCCTAGATACCAAAGCTCAACTTAATTTAAGTCTGATGGTTTTGACAATCTCGGACCGATCCTATTGTAAGAAATTAATAGGCCATCAAGGGTATAAAAGAAGAGGGCATTTGAAAATCAGTTTGAGAGTCAACTGTCATCTGCCAAGAGAACAGCCATAAAAGAAAGAATCACTGGCTCTCACAGAAATCTCTAAGCTCTCAGAGTAAGCATCATTTAAATAAAAGTACTATGGCACCCTTAGCTAATGTTCCTGCCACAAGAATTCGACGGAGGAAGGTGTTCCTGATGAGGACAGCAGAGAACATTCCGGAAGATTTTTCCTGACTGTAATTTCGAGAAATTAATTTTTAATTTTTTAAATTAAGTTTGTTTACAGAAGAGGGAGTTGTATCTATTGGAACAGCATGCCTTTAGAATTTTGTTTTATTTGGGAATAGTGTTAAGTGGGAATTATTCAGTTTGTTAGTAGTTCTGTAATTTGTTCACTGTTAAATAAATAAATTGTTATTTGTTGATTGTAGACTGACTGCTGGGAGTTCTTTCATTTAACCTCCCCTCCCTAACACATCCAGACTTGGATATGCATCACCATTCCTTCTGGGTCAAAACCCTGAAACTCCATTCCAAATGGCACTTTAGGTCAAACTATACAACATGGACAGCAGTAGTTCAAGAAAGACAGCTCATCACCACATTCTCAAAGGCAACAAGAGATGGGCAAAAAATGCTGGCCCAGTCAGTGATGTCCTCATCCCATTAATGAATATAATAAGATCTTCACAATGTGGATTCATGAATAGGTGTCTAAAGCAGAAAGGATGGGTGAACAATTCTTGACCCTTTTATAAAAACAAATGGAAGTTTGAGGATACTAAGAGAACAACGTGTTCCCATTTGCAGAAAAAGTTTGATTCTTTACTGCTGCCAGAAATTATTTTGATTAATGTCCCATGATGAAAATTATCTTTGCAGATTTTTAATTTTGTTCTTCTGCCTGCTTGAGACAAATGAAATTGATTATGGTTAAAGAGATGAAATGTTGTGACCCTGAGAATTTAAGTTCTTGTATTTGCAAGGGATGCAAGTGTTTGTGCAGCCGACCAATTTGACCTGGGAAGGGGTGTGGGAGATGCTGTGGTTGTTTGGAAATAGATCTGAATAGCAGAGTATTTTTGAGAGACCCCGAGAAATTTAGTGCTTTTATGAGAAAGTGGCAGATGAAGAAATTGGAAACATGAAAGATCTCCATCACCTTCTGAATATTGGCTTGTGTAGATTTCCAGCCTATCTTTGCTTCACTGTTGGCAGAAATGTTTAAAACTGTCTGGCACCTGAGCTCTGGAACATTCCTCTCTCCCTCAATCTTACTTTAAGATGTTCCGTAAGCTTTTGGTGAGCTTATATCTGTTTATTATGTCTTTCTGTGGCCCAGTGTCAGGTTTTGTTTCACCTTGGGACTTTTTACTATTTTATTTGGGACATTATTTGTCTTCGGAAAGAAGGACACAAATAACACCCCAAAAATGTTGGAGAGCACAGGGTCCGGTGAGAGAGAGGAACTGAAGGAACTTAAGGAAATCAGTGCAAGTATGGAAATTGTGTTGGGGAAATTGATGGGATTAAAGACCAACAAATCCTTGGGGTCTAATAATCCACATCCCAGAGTACTGAAGAAAGTGGCTATAGAAATAGTGATTGCATTGGTGGTCATCTTTCAAAGATTCCGTAGACTTTGGAACTAGGGCTGAGTGTCATTTTCCTGCTCCTCTTTTCTATGCTTCCATGTTTAACATTACAACAGCTTGCGTTTACAAGTGTCGATTGGGATTAGCTAGCTATTCCTTTTTACGCTCTTACTACACGTATCTGATTCAGTAGACTATATAAATGTCATTTAGTGTTGATTATTTACTGGTAACTTCTTCGTCCAGGTAGAACAGTTCTGGAGGTTCTACAGCCATTTGGTGAGGCCAGGTGACTTGACAGGTCACAGTGACTTCCACCTCTTCAAAGAAGGCATCAAACCCATGTGGGAGGTGAGTAGGATGCATCAAAGGGTTTAACCATTGCCTTTGTTTCATTGGCATCCAAGACAAAAGTCACATATAATATCTGATTTATCTAATTACAGGATGAGGCTAATAAGAATGGTGGCAAATGGATAATACGTTTACGCAAAGGCCTGGCATCCCGGTTCTGGGAGAATATCATCTTGGCTATGTTGGGAGAGCAGTTTATGGTTGGAGAAGAGATCTGTGGTGTTGTGGTGTCGATCCGGTTTCAGGTGCATACTTGGTGATAATGGGTTGGTTGTGGGTAAATCACCTCAAGTTACCTTTTATTCGACTGCTTAATAAGAAATCTCACAGACAATCAAGTGCTGAAACAATGATTTAAACTTTATTGCATGTAGCAACCAAAATAAGACTCCTCAAGTAAGCAAGTTAAGCCTCACAACCCAACTTGGCTATTACCCAGTCAATGAAGGAATCTGGCCAGGATTCCACCAACAGCAGTTTGCCTCTGGAAGTGTTTAGCGTTCGATCCTTATATAACGTTGTTCTCCAGTGTTCTGTAAAGGTGGAGTTCTGCTGTTTGATTCTTATACAATTTTCTCTCGTTCAAGTTTGTGGTGTGACATTATGTCAATTCAATTGATTCTTCCATCCCCAATATTGATTACTTTCTTGGAGATCTCAAGTCTGTAGCTTACCTTCCTTCCAGAAGTAGTTCCCCTGTTCCTCGCTACATTTGGCCTTAACTGTCTGTTCAAAGACACAGTTTTCCCTTGATTAACTCATTATATTCTCCAGCAGGGCAATCCTTATCCTTTATGGCAATAAAGCATCCAGTTTATCAAAAAGGTATCAAAGCAGATTTGTTTATGTAATCTCACCAAGACATGGCTAATTACTTTCAATCACTGTGTAACAGCTTGTCTTCGTCCCTTTCATCTTGAGAAACAGTTTATTCCAGAAAGAGTTATTGCTTAATCTTTCAATCCTTGAAGTTATTAAAGTTCTGAAGTCTAAAATATCAAAGGGTATTTAAGCATTGGGGGCTGTGACATAATTTGAACTGCTTTGCAAGCAGACGCAACTTTTTATAGCAAACTCCACTGGAACGCCCTGATTTTCTAACAAAAGAGCTTTGTACAGCATCTCACAGTTTAAAACACAATTGGGAGTGACTTTAGCGGATGAATCTTGCCAACTTCAAAAATATGTTTAGCATTAAACTGTTTTTAAAAATCAGTTAAAATCAAGAACTTGCCTTCATATCATAGTGCAGAAAAGGGCCAATTGTCCCATTGTGCTAGGGTTTGTAAGAACTACTTAGCTACTTGCTGTCTGTATTTGTAAAGCCAAATATCCTGTATGTCTTTTTTAACAGTCTTTTAAATTTGCACTGCCATCTTCAAAGCTGATGTACTGTACATCTCAGATCTCTGTGCCCTTACAATAGTTTAAAATGTGTTATATAGTACAAAGTTCCAAGAGAAAGCAAAGAAATAGATGCCAAGGTCACTACAGGAGAGGCTTAATGGGGTGCAGAAATGTTATGAGATCTGACATGTAGGTGCTAAAAGGACCTGCTTTACATTTGGCCCGTAGGCAGATTTCACCGTCGTGCCCCAAATTAAACACTCTTTGGTACAAGCAATTTGAGGTTCCACCGAGATGGCTTAATGGGACAGTCTGAAAGGCTTTCAGGAAGGACTAGCAATGCACTGTTAAAGGTGGATGGATGCATCGACGGAATTCAAGACTGTTTTGATTTTGGTGGATTCATGATCACAGTCACCTAATAAAGGCAATTGACAATTTGCAACAGTTTTCTGTTGGCTTATTGAGAAACAGCAGGGTAGATCGCTTCATTAGTTAATTAGACAAAGATAGGAAACATACTACCTGTGACAGATGAAAATGGATCGCAGATCCTGAATCCATACTGTAAAGTAGAGGAGTAGAGGCAGCGCACTCCCATATCTCAGATGACTTGGTAGTCTTTGGTAGCAGCTTCTTTGTTCTTCCCTTCAGCTAATGAAAGGGAATTTCTGGTCTTCCCTCAAAAAGTTGGTGACTCATCCCCCCTGCTGTTGTTTATACCCCTCTGTCTCCACCTATCCCTGTTGATATACATTATTATGGGGGCTGGCCATTGCTGCTGTTTCAATCACTTGTCCAAATCCTTTCAGCCACTGACCATGTCAGGATGACTGTTGTCTCCTTGCCCATCTCCATTTGAATATTGGTTTCCATTTCTTCTATGGAGAAAACCTTTTGTTTAATTGAATTGAATGTAAGAGACCCTGTGACAGTATCTGATGATGAACAAAAGAGTTTTTCCAATTTCTTGGGCAACAAATATTCTATAGCAATATACTAAAACAAATTAAGTGTCCAATGCCAAACTGCTACCTTTGAGATCTTCCTTTGCCCTTGGTTTAGTGATTGCACTTCAGAAAATACTTAATTGGCTGTAAATCATTTTGGGATTTGAGGTCATGAAGAAAAGCTTTTGTTTATGGGAAATTCCGTTTGGAAAATTAACTAATTTGGGAAAAATGTTCCAATTTTAACTTATCCATTGGCAGGAAGACATAATTTCGGTGTGGAACAAAACAGCCAGTGATCAAGCAACTACTGCTCGGATACGTGACACTTTGCGCCGTGTGTTGAACTTACCACCAAGCACAATCATGGAGTACAAGACGCACACAGACAGTATCAAGTAAGATTGGCTCAATGTGGATTTTTACTGAGAATTGAATGGTGGCTAACTTACTAAAAGCTTCCCTGCGGCCCTGAGTAACCTCACTGCCCCAGTAGATACAGAGCTTTGTTGATTAGCCAGGCCTCGGATATCATTCCCAGTCTGCGCTAATTTAAACTGATGTCATCCAGAATGCTTCAGTGCTTTTGAGGTATGCAAAATGGAATGTTATTCAAGGTTTCTACCCCTTAATATACTGTGTAGAATTTCTGACTGAACTGTAAGATTTTGAGGTTTGAGACCACTGTGGCCTAAAAATGGCTGTTGACCAATTGAAATAAATTTCAGATAGTTTTATTTTCTAAAATGCAACAGGTTAGATATGGTACACTAATTAAATAGAAAAGTATATTAGCCATAACAGATTGAGCGGCAAGTTCTGACCTTCAGCTGAAGGGCTCCTTGGGTCTTTTTCCTCTTCTCCAAGTCAATCTTCCATCTGAAAAAGGCAACTGACTGATGAGGATTGCTCCCAGCTCTGAGCACTTGTTGATATACACAGTTTCTAGGGTATTGCAGTTTATGCCATGTCAATCACCCAATATATGTGGGACAGCTATGCACAACATCAGAATGACCATTGCCCCCTTGCCCGCCCTCATCTTAAGGTTAGTTTTCATTCTTCTTGGAAACAAAACTATTGTTTTCCTGAACATTGCATTGACAATTTGGTATATATAGTGCCAGATAGTTCTTTGGCTTCAGGTCCTTGGAACATGGTGGCTATGGAGATCTTGGTGGCTTTTCTGTCACCTTCTCATCGTCATTGAGTTTTGGAGCTTGTTTATGTTCAGACAAAGAAGATAACTGCTGTGTCAGTAGTTTTATAAAATCTTATGCTATTCACTTTGTCCTAGTTGCATTGGTGATTCAGCGGTAGCAGTTTGCCTGCCATGTGGGAGGTTTGGGGTTGCTTCTCGGCCAATGCATGGCATTCCTTTCCTTTCCTTCTTAGCCACCATAGTGCAGAGGTGATGTCCCTACCTCTGAGCCAGAGTGTCCTGTGCTCAAGTCCCACCTGTTCTGGAGCTGTGTAATGACATCTCTGAACAGATTGATTAGGAAATAGTTCAGATATGAAAATAACAGGGTTGTTGTGGTGGGTGATTTTAACTTGCACTATATTGACTGGGACTCCCTTAGTCCAGAGGTTTGGATAGGGTGCAGTTTGTTTGGTGTGTCCAGGAAGGGTTTTTTGAAACAGTATGTGGATAGTCCAATGAGGGAGGGCCATACTGGACCTGGTATTGGGAAATGAGCCTACCCAGTGATCAAAGTTTCAGTAGGGGAGCATTTTGGGAATAGTGACCATAATTTTGTAAGTGTTTGTATACTTATGGATAAGGACAAAAGTGAACCTTGGATGAAGATGTTAAGTTGGTGGGAAGGCCAACTATAACCGACTTAGGCAAGAATTGGAGAATGTAAATTGGGAGCAGCTGTTTGGCAGTAAATCCACATCTCAAATGTGGGAGCCTTTTGAAGACCAGTTGATTAGAGTGCAAGACCGGTATGTTCCTGTGAAAATGAAAGACAGGAATGGCAGGATTCAGGAACTTTGGATGATCGGGGAAATTATCGCTCAGTCAAAAATAGAGGAAGCATACCTAAGGTCTAGACAACTAAAAACAGACGAAGTCCTTGAAAAATACAGAGAAAGTGGCAAGGAGCTCAAATGGAGAGTTAGGAGGGCTAAAAGGGGCTATGAAATGTGCTTGGTCAGCAAGGTGAGGGAGAATCCCAAGGCATTTTATACATATATTAGAAGCAAGAGGGTAGCTAGGAAAAGAGTAGGCCCACTCAAGGATAAAGGAGGGAGGTTATGTGTGGAGCCAGAGGAAATGGATGAGATCCTTAATAAGTACTTTACGTTGGTACTCATCAAAGAGAGGGACATAAGGGACATTCAGGTTAGGGAAAGGTGTGTGAATGCTCTCAGGCAGGTCAACATTATGAAGGAGGAATTGTTGGGTATCTTGAAATGCATGAAGGGATCTATCCCAGGACATAGTGGGAGGCAAGGAAGAAATTAGCTGGAGCCTTAACAAATATCTTTGCATCCTCCTTGGCCTGAGGCAAGGTTGCATAGGACTGGAGAATGGCCAATGTTGTTCCTTTGTTTGAGAAGGGAACGGATAATCCAGGTAATTACAGGCCGGTGAGCCCAATGTCAGTAGTGAGGAACCTGTTGGAGAAGATACTGAAAGACAGAATTTATTCACATTTGGAAGCAAATGGACTTGTTAGTCATAGGCAGCAGGGGTTTGTGCGGAGAAAGTCATGTCTCACCAACTTGTCTGAGTTTTTTTGAGGAGGTGACAAGAATGATTGATGAGGGAAGAGCAATGGTTGTTGTTTACTTAGTAAGGCATTTGATAAGGTACCTCATGACAGGCTGGTACAAAAGGTAGAGTCTCATGGGATCTGCAGTGTGCTGGATAGATGGATACAAAACTGGCTTTGTCATAGAAGACAGCGAATGGGCATTCCCAGAGAACTGATAAAACCTTTAGTTATCTCAGGGCAGTGAATTGAAAAAAGCTCTGGAATTTGCATATTAATCCTTTCTAACTGATTAAAGATTTAACAGCCATCTTAGGTTTGTTCAACACATTTGTGTTTGCTCTATGACCCTTTGATCTTTTCCTTATAAATTCTGTGTCTGATGCCACCTTTCTCAATGACACCTGAAGAAGGAACAAGGCACCAAAAGCTTGTGCCTTCAAATAAACCCGTTGGACTATAACCTGGTGTTGTGTGATTTTTGACCTTGTCCACCCCAATCCAACACCGGCACCTCCACAGAATTACGGGAGGCATAGACAGGGTGGATAGTCAGATGCTTTCTCCCCAGTGGAAAAGGCAACTATGAAAAGGCACAGGTTCAAGGTGAAAAGGGGAAAGTTTAGGGGAGAAGTGCAGGGAAAAATTTTTCTCACAGAAGGTGGTGGTTGCCTAGAATGCACTGCCATTGGAGGTGGTGGAAGCAGGTGTGTTAGCAGCGTTTAAGGCATATCTTGATAGACACATGAACAGGAGGTGAACAGAGGGATAGAAACCTTGAATGGGCATAGGTAGTGGGTCTAAGTAAGGATTGGTGAGCTGAAGGCCTGTTCCTGTGCTGTGTCATATTGTAGAACATACTAGAAAACATTACCAAACTTTTGGCTTTAAATGGGATATTAATTTCAATCAGACCTTCTCTGAGACAATCGAAACCAAACCAGAAGCTCATTGGACTGAATTTTATCTTGAAATGGTATTTTAATTTCATTGAAATGTTGTTTTATTATGTGCAACGTTGAACATAATTGCCTAATTAACAAGGGAGTATAACAAGTTTACACTGCACTTCTAAAGCAGAAATCAAACAGATTGAGGATCTAGTCTATTTTAGTTTATTGCTAACCTGATTTGGAACCTATTATTTAAGTTACTGCTTGTCACCAGCATCAGCTCTTCGTAATCTGCTAATGACTCTCAGTTCTCCTTTAATCAATATCTAGTTGCTTATGACTGCCTAGTGCTGTGTGATCAGTGTTTCATACTCACCTGTTGCTCAGGTAGATATTCTTTCCTGATGCTGTGTGGAAGTGTGAATGATTCTTAGTAAATAACAGCTGTTGCTGTTAATGCTTTCTGAGCAATCACTTCCAGTTCACCTAGTACTACCTGAGTGATTTTTTTCAATCACCACCAAAGTAATTGATCACATGATAGGTCACTGAATCGTTTCATTGTTTTTCTCGACTTTGCCTTGAATCACTGTTGCCTCTGTCATTTCAGGGACAACTCCAGCTTCCGGAACACAAAGATTGCAGTATAATGCAGAATTCCATGGAGCGCTACGCCTCAGTCTGGCACAACATTTCAACAACAGCAGTGGAGTGTCAAAAGGCATAGTAACGACAGATTGGTGTTAGACACCTGGTCACTATGAATTTATTTTATTGCCTATTGGGCAATTGCAAGTACAAACGAAAAACATTTTATTTCTGTGGCAGATCTTTTCCCTCTGTGGAGGGCAACGGTTTATTGTGAAACCTTTAGTGGGTTTCTTGTCAGCCATATAAGAGTTGGAAGGCACGCCTTGAGAATGGCTGTTGTTGCAGGATTTTGACTGTCATTATCCATTCTCCTCTGCTTCCATTGGCAGATCCTGACTTGATTTATCACCACGGAGTCTGATTAGCTTTTTCAGCTTAATCCTTCAAATGCTGGGCATTTAAATTTTCAGTTTCTGTGATGAAAGGAAGATTAAAATGCATATGGTCTTTTAGAAAAATATTTTCTAAAGTGCTTGAAATTATGCTATGTAGGTATTTTGTGAAAGGACTTTACACGTTAGTATTAAAGTTCTTATCCCTGGAGATCTGCTTACCCATTTAAGATAAATAATTTACCACTTTATTTACTGAATAAAGGATTGGGTATTACCAAGTTAAGCCTTTGTTTCCATAAGGTAATTTCAATGCCACTGTATCCCTCCAAAAGTTACATAATTATTGTATTGCTGCAATAAAAGAAAGTGACATTCTCCCCAGGTTAACATATTTCTGACAGTGTTTTTCTGTGCCACCATTCTTCAGTGACTTTTACTGAAGATTACAATCCCAGTCTGGTTCCCAGTCTGGTTCACGGCCAATCTCCGCAGCATTCAATTTATACAACAGAGTCAAGGGCCTGAACTCTAGATTTTTAATTTTCCATCATCTAAATGACAATTCAAGACCAGCTAGTTCCTTAAAGTCCTCTTGCTACCTTTACCTGGGAGATGACGTCAAGGTAAGGACTGTTATTGGGAGCAATCAATAATGAAAAAAAGGACCATTCTGGATCTTGGCTCTGGTAACATGGATAAAATACAAAAGTACAGGATCACGAGGACCACATGAAAATGATTTGGGCCACAAGTGATGCCTGAGCCATTCTATAAGCAGCAGCATTATCCAGAATTACAGATGCCCCTGTACTTGGTTGTGCAAGCTATTAGAGTTTGACACGCATTGTCCTCCATCCTTAATCCCGTCCAATCCATTGTTTACTCCTTTACAACGATTATTTTATTTGATGCTGGTAGGACTGGCATTTATTGTTAATCCATTATTGCCCTGAAAAGGTGTTAGTGAACTTTCTTATTGAACTGCTGTCACCCTTGTTCTGCTGTTGCTCCAAGTCAAGGTATTTTGTGATTTGAAAAGAAATTTGGAGATGATAATGTTCCCTTGACGCTGCTAATTTTATCCTTCTATGGAAAGGAGGTGTTGTCAATGTAACATTGTTCTGAGGAAGGGTCATTCGACCCGAAATGTTAACTCTGATTCTCTTCACAGATGCTGCCAGGCCTCCTGAGCTTTTCCAGCAATTTGTATTTTGAACAGCACAGAAGGAGGCAATTTGGATTGTCAAGTCCATGCCAACTCTTTATCAAGTAATCCCAGCAGTCTTTTTCCTCTCCCTTTAACCTTATAGCCTTGCAAGTTTTTTCCCCTTAAATGCCTTTTAACATGACTCACTGGAGTAGTGCACTGGAAGTCAAGCCCCACTGTTCCCAAAATCGTCATAAATGTGAAAATTTGACTAGGCTTAGAATTACCCAATTCTATCTAACTGTCTATTTTGGGTTAAAAGAATATGCACAGCAGGCTTTTCTATTCTGGGAGTAAGTAAATAACTATTTATTGCAAATAAATTGTTTTTAACCAATGGCAAAAAAGAAACATGAATTGCTGACTTATGACTCCATAACTTGAATTCTACCCCTTTTAAAAATCCCCATACACAGAAACAAAACATGAATATAAAAAGGAAAAATTGTAAACAGTTTGATTGCACTGGTTTGGACCACAGGCATCTAAGTTATTTTCTTTTTGTTCCTTTTGATTTCTTCTGACTCTTTGTTAATGACAAGAGGTTGTGGATATACCTATTCCTAGTCTTCATTCAGTGGTTGTAGATTTGCCTTTTCAGTGATCAGGGTTTGAGTGAAGATTTGCAGCTTGGGTGCTGGTTGTACATGTTGGTGTGTTCACCGAACTAGGAGGTTTGGTAGTAGACGTTTCGACCCCTTACAAGGTGACATCCTCAGAGGCTCAGAGCCTCCTATGAAGCGCTGTTGTCTTATGCCAGTTCAAATTTATGTGGTCGTTTTTGCTGCTTCCGGTAGGTGCCGGTTCCAGTTGTGCATTGTAATGATTGGTATATCGGGTCTAATTCCATGTGTTTGTTGATGGAGTCCGCAGTTGAATGCCAAGCCTCAAAGAATTCCCTGGCTGTCCTCTGTTTGGCTCGTTCCACGATGGTAGTGTTGTCCCAGTTGAAAGTGTAGTTTTTCTCGTCTGTGTGCATTGAAACCAAGGACATCTGGTTGTGTGGTTTAGTTGCTAGCTGCTGTTCGTGGATGCAGGTTGCTAGTTGTCTGCGTGTTTCACCCACTCGGTGTTTTATGCAGCCTCGGCATGGTATCTTATAAACTACATTCATCCTGTCCATGGTATCTATTGGGTCTTTAACCCTGGTCAGTTGCTGTCTTAGTGTGGCTGCCGGTTTGTATGCTGTCATGATTCCTAGCGGTCTGAGTAGTCTGGCTGTCAGTTCTGAGGTGTTTTTTGTATATTGTATGGTAGTTATTGTTTCGGGTTTTGGTGTGTCGTCTATTGGCTTTGCATCTGTGGATGAAGCTGTGGGGATAAAGACCTTGTAGAAATGTTCTTCTTCTTCCTTCTGTAGATCAGGTGTGCTGCAGTGTGTCTTTATTCATTCATGGGATGAGGGCGTCACTGGTCAGGCAGCATTTATGGCCCATCCCTCATTGCCCAGAGGGCAGTTAAGAGTCAACCACATTGCTGTGGGTCTGCAGTCACATGTAGGCCAGACCATGCAAGGATGGCAGTTTCCTTCCCTAAAGGACATTAATGAACCAAATGGGTTTTTTCCGACAATCAGCAATGGGTTCATGGTCATCATTAGATTCTTATTTCCAGATATTTATTGAATCCCGTGGCGGGATTCGAACCCAGGTCCCCAGGATATTACCTGGGTCTCTGGATTAACAGTCAAGTGATAATACCACTAGGCCATTGCCTCCCCTAGTGTAGTAGCTCTTGTGTGAGTTGTCGGTTGCTGTGATAGTTTAAGACCTGGTCAGTATGTGTAGATTTCCTGTATATTTTTGTAGTGAAGTTACACTGCTTTCTTCTTTCCACCGTCATGTCTGGGAATGGGAGTTTGTTGTTGTTTTCCTCCTGTCTTGAAAATTTGGTCCCTTGTGAGTATGGGTGTCAATGAGTCAGTGGGTGTTCTCAATTTCTGTTCTTCTTATAATTATAGAAGTGTCGCCCCCCCAGAGCTCATCCAGGGCATGCGTTAGATCTGTGGGGGGGGGCTGTTTATTCCAGCCTTTGTATGACCGCCTCACCTATCAGTCCAGAGATGGGTGAGCCCATGTGGGAGTCCCTATGATCTGCTCATATATCCTGCCGTTGAATGTAAAGTGGATTGTTAAGCATAAGTCCAGTAGTTTAAGCGTGCAGTGTTTGTTGATCTGTTCCTCGTTCTGTCGTCTGTTGTGTTTGTCTAGTAGGTTGGATGTGGTTTCTTTGGCTAGTCTGTTGGTTGATGTAAACAATGCTGTTACATCGAATCAGACCATCACTTCTTTGTATATTTTTGTGTTCTTGATGTTGTTTCCTTGTTTGCTTTAGTGTCTCACGTCCATAGGTGTGTTCAGGGTTTGAGTGAAGATTTGTAGTTCGGCTGCTGGTTGTAGATGTTGGTGTGTTCGCCGAGCTGTTTCATTGAGCCTGAAGGTGATATTTTCCCCTTTCTCTTTTACCGGGATTTGCAGAGCGAGTGGCTAATAGAGGAACCACGAGGGAGAAACCTAATTGTACGGGATTTTTCTTCTGTTTTTCTAACCAGAGGAAGGAGATAAAGAAAGATGGATGCTTTCTCTTTGCTGGCTCAAAGTTTCTGCTACATTGTCTAACATAAGGCAGTTGCCACCTGCCCTAAAACCAATCAAGAAGTTGTTATTATGTTGAGCTCTCCTGATAACCGGTACCAATTGAAAAGCCAATCAAAAGACTGTCTCTGGGCAGAATCACCATGAACACACTGTTGGTGTGATCTGTCTAGAGTTTTCCATCACTGTTTCAATAAGGCAACGTCGCGTATACAACTGATAACGTGCTCCAATAACTTGTTTCTTAAACTATAAGCATCTTCTTACACAGTTTCCTTGGTTTAAAGGCAGCATTTTTTCCTAATTCAGCCCAGAGCCCAAATGAAAAAGCGTTTCTCACGTTATTCAATTGCCTTTTGAAAGCATTGATCACTTCCGTCACCCCCATAGACAATGATTCTGCTTTTGAAAAATGTTCCTCTTTGAACTTGATGCCACATTGGTTGTCATCCACTGAGATCTTCACAAATGCACAAATTAGGAGAAGAAGGCCACTCGACCTTTCAGCCTTTCTGTACTATTCAATGAGATTTGTTCCGATAGCCTTTGATTATCTCACATGACCACAATCTATCTACTTTCTACCTACCTTTTCATAGCGTTATAAAGGATTTAGATTGTATATATTTTTGTATGTACAACAGACACTGCACTAATAATAGAAGAGATGCTCTTGTATTGAGTGTACCAATCTAGCAAACTCCTAAATCCCACATGGTATTGGTCATTTGTAGCTGCACTGTCCAGGTAAATAGTGAGTTACACATCTGATTCAAGGGAAATAAGCCTGTCATCCAGAAAGTTCTGTCCTTGTTTTGCGAGTACTGATATGGCTGATCTAGTTAAACCTCTGATTAGTGTTGCTGAGGGTTTTGGCAATTAGGTGGAACATTTTGAGATCGCCATTAACTGACACCTGTGTAAACCAGTGTCACTTACCATTCAGCAGCTCAAACCTGGCTATTAATCAGCTCTTGATGACCTGGGCTGCTTCATTACGGAAGGGTTTGTGATTGGAGCTGAACATTGAAGTTATCACTAAACATGCTGTATTTCTGGCCTTATTTGTTTTATGGCCAAGGAAAGGTCATTGACCATAAGGTCATAAGCCATGGGAGCAGACATTCAGCTATTTGACCCTCGAGTTTGCTCCGCTGTTCAATCATGGCTGATATGTTTCTCAACCTCATTCTCCCGTTCTCTCCCTGTAACCTTTGATCCCCTTGACAGTCAAGAACCTATTTATCTCTGTCTTAAATATACTCCGTGACCTGGCCACCACGGCCTTCAGTGGCAATGAATTGATGAAGCAGTTGAAGATGGTTGAGCTGGAGACCTCTTGCAGTGATGTTATAAGATTTTGATGATTTCTATCTGCAGCTGCACTATTTTCTTTTGTGCCAGATATGTCTCGAGGAAGGATTTCCATTTGATCTCTTATGTGTCTCGAGCAGCAGTTCTAACCTGCCTCCTTGCAGTTTTGATTGTCTGTAAGAAATTTAGTTTTGTTTTAGTGCGTAGATAAAGAATGCGTTTGTACTAATAATATATATGAAATACAACATCAGAAAAAATTTAAAGCTTATTAAAGGTCAAAAGTAGTCACATGAGATATCACCATAGAAAACTAGCTTGTTGTAGCCAATAAAGTTCTATCTTTCCATTTTTTTTCAAACTTGTGATTATGACCTTCATACATTTATACTGTTTCTAACTTTAACTAATCCATAGGCTCTCATGTCCATAATTATTTCTCTATATTTTAGTACTAAGTTTATTATTAAAGTGTTCCAGGTCTGCTAAATATTTGTCTCTATTCTTAAGATTTAAAAATTTCACAGGAAAGCATCAATGTTAAGAGTTAACAAGGCATTCAAGGAAGCATATTACCCAGTGTCTGTTGGTAAGTTATTGGAATCTCCAGTTAATGACAAAGTGATGAGCCCTTGAAGAAAGTGGAACCAGTTAGCAGAAGCTAAGACATTCACAATGATTCTAAATATTACTGTTAATTAAGCTCATGGAAGTCACAGCAAATTATTGACCAGGTTAGGAGACTTGTGAGACAGTTAAAGGTAGTCAAGACATTAAGCATGTACTCAAATTTAGCGGAATTAACTTGTGAACGCCAAAGGATCTGGACCAGGGCCTCAACTGTTGAATATATTTATTAATGACCCATGAAACACAATAGATAATACAAAAGAAAATGAGCCCATGGCAGTACTCCCAGGATTTAGGGATTGCAAGAATTAAGTTTTATTTTTCTAATCTCACTACTGAGCGACGAGAGGCCTATTTGCATGTGTTAGTCCCTAAACTGCAGATTTCAATCCGAGCCTGGATGGAACCTAGACAGAGAGAGATCCCAACATGAAAATTGAAGTGGGTACCTGGTGACTCCTGCTCACTGCTTGCTTTTAGAGTCATCGAATCATGGAGATGTACAGCACGAAAACAGACTCTTAGTCCAACTCATCCATGCCAACCAAATATCCTAGATAAATCTAGTCCCATTTGCCAGCTTTTGGCCCATGTTCCTCCAAACTATTCCAATTCATATATCCATCCAGATGTCTTTTAAATGTTGTAATTGTACCAGCTTCTTCTGGCAGCTCATTTCATACACACACCACCCTCTGCATTAAAAGGTTGCCACTTAGGTCCCTCTCACCTTAAACTGATGCCCTGTAGTTTTTGACTCCCCTGCCCCTCATGATTTTATAAACCTCTATGAGGTCATCCCTCAACCTCCGACACTCTAGAGAAAATAGCCCCAGCCTATTCAGCCTTTCCCATAGCTGAAACCCTCCAGCCCTTGGTACAACCTTGTAAATCTTTACTGAACCCTTTCAAGTTTCACAACATTTTTCCTGTAGCAGGGAGACCAGAATTGTGCACAGTATTCCATAAATGGCCTAACCAATGTCCTATATGGCCTTAACATGACCTCCCAACTCCTATACTCAATGCACTGACCAATAAAAGCAAGCGTACCAAATACCTTCTTCACTGTTCTATCTACCTGCAACTCCACTTTCAAAGAACTGGGCCTCCATCTTGAACAGCAGTCACCAACATCTCAGGACAGGTACTGTGCAGACCAGACACACACACACACCACCTAATCCACAGAATTTGGCATCAGCCACTTACCAACCACTCCACAATCTAATGCACTTGTTTTGGCTCATGTACAATACAGTTCTGCACTTTGGAGCTCAATAGCACCTATCATTGTAATACTGTTACCCAGGATGCGTTGCGTGCAATTCCAGGCACCCAAGTCATGTATTGAATCAGAGTTCATCTCAGGGCTCCTCCCTGGACCTCTTAGTGTTTACTTGCTTTGCACCTGCTTCAATGCTCACAACATAGCTGCCTTGTCTTGTTTTGGCCTTATGCACTTTGCATCCACAGCCAAACTTAAATACTCACCGTACTTCTCTCTTGCTTTCTAATGCAGACCATGCCAGATAGTGTGTCGTGGTTGTCAGCAATAATCAATCAAGGGTGATCATGTTCCAGTATGGTACCATGCTATATCAATATCACACCTGCAGCATATGCCAGCAGCTACTTAACAAATGCACTGAATTTCAGCCAAAAGCCATGTCTGAAAGTGTAAGGGTAGTAGTCTTCAGTAAGGTAAAGGGAGACAGCCTTTGGTCAGAGAGTCCCGACATAGTAAGGGCTGCATCTGATATTTTTTCCAGGGTCAAAAGCATAGACAAGTGGAAGACCACTCAGGGTTTTCAGGGTGGGATAGTCCATGTACTACAGACCTGGGAATGGGTCACGGCTAGTGCAACCTGTCTGGGGAGTAATGGTAAGTCAGTTAGGGAGCTGCACACAGATCAGTCAGGGCTCCTGTAACAGACCAGTTGGAGCTGTCCATCCAAAAAGTCGAGAGGCATTGCCCTGGTAGGGAGGTTGGTGAAGTCAGTTTGGGGGATTGGAGGCACCAGGTTGAGATGCAGAGGGGACAGTAATTGTGAAGGGGATAACTCAATATATGGGGAGGGGAGGGGAAGGAGATGATTATGGATTGGATGAGATGGGTTATCAGCGGTCACAACCACCCCAGCTTTAACAGGAGATAGTGCAATGAAGGGGTGGGGGGTGGGGTGCTCAGGCGTAATATTATAATTAAGTTATAATGAAGTTATAATTCAGGAAATGTGAGTGGGAGCACTTGGAAGCTCAGAATTAATGGGTTCAACTGGTACTGTATTGCAAAGAAGAAAGGAACGTGGAGGATTGGAGAACTCTCAAACTACCAGCCTGAATCTGTGAGTCACTGCCAGGCACAATCTGCGTTGCCTTCCATGCTCATGCGAGACATAACTGAGAACTGGAAATGGAAAACAACTGTGACTAGAGTAGGTGGAGTAATTTTTTCTGTCTGAACACGTGGGCTGTACTTGTGAATAATGTGAAGGCAATGCACTGCTGCCTTTCTTGGGTCATTTGCAGTTGGTAGACAAGGTTTCACCAATCATTCCAAACTTGTAACCCAATAATGAAGTTCTATTGCTTGGAAGATCTTGGGGCGTTGCAGTACACCCCACATACACCGAGCCACATAGCTGTAACATGCTGTGCTCTGCACAATTGGAGCAGGCAACGAGGGGATGTGATGGATGCTGAAGAGCTGAGAGAGCAACAGCAGTGTTCCAAGAAAGAAGAAGAAGTTATTGAGCATGCTAGAGTGCTGCATCATTGACCACAACAAGGTAGACAAGACTTAATTGACAAAAAATAATAAAGAACTCCAAATGTTGGAAATCAGAAACAAAAGCAGAAATTGCTGGAAAAACTCAGCAGGTCTGGCAACATTTTTGGAGAGAAAGTAGAGTTAACATTTCAGGTCCAGTGATTCTTGAAGAGTCTCTGGACCCGAAATGTTAAGACTGAATTGACCCCTGGTTACAGTTAATGTGCACTGGGTGCCATGATCACTCATTGACTAAATTTATTGTTGCTAGAAACTCGAGCAGGTCCTTGTCCATTGCCAGAGGCCAAAACAGTTTCTGTTTTTTTTCTTTGGTTTTGCTGTTGTTGAAAGTAAGTGGGCGTTTTCAACCATTTGAAAGGCTTTCCATTATGTTATGCTCCCGCACTGAACAATAAGAAAATGTTAGAATTCACCAGTATTTCTGGAAAAAATAGCACTCTTTTTTAGAGAGATAGTAGGAACTGCCGATGCTGGAGTATCTGAGATAACAAGGTGCAGGGCTGGATGAACACAGCAGGCCAAGCAGCATCATAGGAGCAGGAAGGCTGACGTTTCGGGCCTAGACCCTTCTTCAGAAAATGGGGGAGGGGAAGAGGGTTCTGAAATAAATAGGGAGAGAGTGGGAGACGGATAGAAGATGGATAGAGGAGAAGATAGGTGGAGAGGAGACAACAAGGTGTAGAGCTGGATGAACACAGCAGGCCAAGCAGCATCAGAGGAGCAGGAAGGCTGACGTTTTGGGTCTGGACCCTTCTTCAGAAATCACTCTTTTAGACAAGCTTTTAGAATGGAGTTATACTAAGGATGGGTAACCTGTGTAGCTTGTTTCTTAAATAGTAATACCTTTACTAATGTGAACTTCCTTTTGCAATGAAATGTCAGCCTATGTCCTTTGAGAATCATTCGTTTTTGGAACCCCTCCCATCATAGGCATGGTGAAGAGCAACTTGCAATGCCAGCACTTGTTCTGGTGCCTAACTGGACATTAAAAGTGGCACCAGTACTAGGATATAAGGAGGTCCCAGCAATAGCAAGTACTTCTACTTCTGACAAGGGAGAAGATAGGACAAGTGGGGTGGCGTGAATGCGTGGTGCAAAGTAGAGAGGGAAGTTTTGGAGAATAGCATTTTGAAATCTCACCGTGAGAAACCCTCCACAGAACTCAGAAAAGTTGACTCTTAGCTGATTTTTGTTAAAATTCAGCCGTTTTTCTCTGTGTGGTAATGTGTGAGTTGTTGAAATATGATCAAAGGTGATTCCATTTTACCATTTTTCAGCATCAAACTTTGTTAGATTGCAATTAATATTAAAATTTCCAGTCTACATGTTTATTAATATTGTTTCTCTTCTGTTAAAATTGGAGAAAGTATTTTGCCTTTTTATTTGCAGTCAGAAATCCATCCTTCATACTCTGGGTTGAGTTATCAAACAGAGAACCAAAAATAAGCACATTAAAGCCTTTTGCTAAAGATGAAAAGCAGGTAAGGAATACCCAAGGGTTTTGTCTGACCACAGAACTCTGCTTTGAGATAACTGATATGGCTGGATGAATATGTTAGCAGCATGATTGGAGAATGGGTTACATCTTCTACCTAAAGGACAACAACAGGTTATTTAATTCTCAACTAATTTTTGTAAACTACTGATCAAATACAGTAATGTTTCTGAGTCTGAATTAAAAATTGCATCATAACCTTTAATTTAATGGCAGATGGATTTCAATGCACGTGAATGATCAGAGTATTGTTTAAATGGGGAAGAGCTAGTAACAAGGGACAAAGAAACTTATAGGTTTGTATACACAAATCAACAAGATGTAAAGGTACAAAAATCAGAAACCATTGGAATGTTACCTTTTATGTAAAGGCATTGGTGATGAAATGGCGTTCACTATGAATAAACAAAACCAAGGTTAGATCACATCTGGAGGTTGCTGTCAACTATAGAGAAATGCACCTTAAAAAGGATATTTGACATGGGAATGGGTGTAGCACAGACTTTTTTAATCACCCTATCTATGTGTGACGCAAACTTCAAAGAATTTTGTACCTGCACCCCTGGGTCCCTCTGTTCTACAACACTACCAAGGCCCTACCATTAATTGTATCAGCCCTACCCTTGTTTGTTGTTACTTTTGAATATAATCAGGTAAATAAATGAACAGGTGGTTGTTAAAGCCTTTATTACAAATAAGATGGCTTATCTTTAAAGAAAACTCATGCATTTTGACTTCTGAAAAAAAACTATGCAGTACAATGCAATCCGGGGATCTTAATAATACTGGCATTAAAAAAATCTTAATATTATGTTCACAATAATTGGAGACATCATGGTGCTTATTTAGGTCCTCGCAACTTTGCATTGAGGCTTGCCACTTCTGAACGTATGTATGAGTATTGCTTTATTTTAAAAGATTAAAAGTAAAACAGATCAAAAATGTTTGAGGTTCCCAATTAGAATTAGGAAGGAAATGGATTCAAAGTGGGGTGCACATTAATCTGGTTTGTATTTCCTCGGATCTCCAGGAAACGGGAATTCTGGTGCTTGGTTGAAGTGCCCTGTGAGGAAGATTGTCACAGTGCCAATGCTAAAGAGGAGAAGTGCAATCCAGAAACAAGCCTTGTCGATAACCTTTCCAATCAGAATCCAGTTTTCATTCTCCTGAAAGAACAGAACAAAGATTTTGTTGTTGTAATTTCAGCTGTTCTGGGCCTTAAATTCAGCTGAATCCAGCTCTCTAAACACTAATACATTGATCTACTTAAATGAAAAACAGACATCCCTCACTTGAAACATTAAGGGATGGCGCTTGCTTTTCAGGTATCAAATAGTGTCTGTTACAGACTACTGACACATACATAGTGTGGTAAATGGAAATGTACAAACACCATCATTCAAAATTTACAGCTACTCTGTCCAGAACCTGAAAATACTGATTCCACAAAGTCTTCTGGTATTTTATTGACCTGTTTTTGAACTCATTCAATGCTTGCTTAAAAATAATTTCTATCTTTGTATCGTTAAACAGACACTTTGGCAGCAGGATTTCAACCTATATTATGTTCCTATTCTTCTACATCATAACCGCTTTAAAAGTATTTAATTGGATGTGAAACACTTTGGGACAGGTTGTGGAAGGTACTATCTAAGTGTAAGTTTTTTTGACCTTAGAAGAACAGATAACAGGACTGATAAATGGCATGTGCCAGGCAATCGCCACCTGAAGCAGAGAATTTAACTGTGATCCCTTGACATTCAATAGCATTACCATCATAACTGATTATTAACCATTCATTACTGAATCCCCTACTATCCACAAACTGGAGGTCACCATTGACCAGAAGCTGAACTGCACTGGCAATATAAGTCCACATCCACAACCTCCACGCCCAATGCTCAGTAGCAGCAGTGTGTACTGTCAACGAGATGCACTGCAGAAACTCACCAAGGCATCTTCAAACCCCACAACCACATAGAATATAGAATCCCTACAGTGTGGAAACGGGCCCTTCAGCCCAACCAGTCCATGCCGAACCTCAAAGCATCCCACCCAGGCCCACCCCATCTACACATCCCTGAACACTATGGGCAATTTAGCATGGCCAATCCACCTAGCATGCACATCTTTTGACTGTGGGAGGAAACTGGAGCACCCGGAGGAAACCCTCGCAGACACAGGGAGAATGTGCAAACTCCACAAAGAGTCGCCCGAGGGTGGAATCGAACCTGGGTCCCTGGCGCTGTGAGGCAGCAGTGCTAACCACTGAGCCACCGTGCCACCCCAGAAAGAAGGCTACACCTAGATTTGAACTCGGATCACAGGGTTCAGAAATCAGCGCGCTCACCATTACACCATGGCAGCCAGACCATCTAAGTTCTCCTCCAAGCCATCCACCATATTGGACATGGAAGTTTATCACTGTTCCTTCAGTGTCGCTGTGTCAAAATCTTGGAACTCCCTCTCTAATGGCATTGTGAGTCTGGACTGAAATGGTACAAGAAGGTAGCTCACAACCACCTTCTCAAGAGCAACTAGGGCTGGGCAATAAACACTGGCCAAGTCAGTGATGCCCACAATCCATAAGTGAATAAAAAAAAACCTCACTTACCAATGTCAGATCTGGAAGTATGTGCAGGTTTCAAGGTCAAATCACATTTCAGGCAACAGACTAGTATGTAGAAATTCATCGTAAGACTGAATTACAGCAACAACAATAATTTGCATTTATGAAGCATCTTCTGTACTAAGATGTCCTAGTGTGCTGCATGGATACTTTATTCATTTGAAACCAAACCGCACAAGGAGATATTAAGAAAGGTCAGAGATAAATCTTAAGTAAAATCTTAAAGGATAAAGGAAGAAGCAGAGAGGTGGAGTTTAGGGAGGAATTTCAATAGTTTAACAGCTCACCTGAAAGATGGCACATCTGACAGTGCAGCATCCCCAAGTAAATGCACTGGGAGTGTTAGCTTAGATTGTGTATTTAGGTCTCTAGAAACCTACAGTTACAAACTTATAACCATTAATATCCTTGCATTTACTCACAGATCCAAAATCATTCAGTTCTTTTGTGCTTTTGGCAATAAAGTTACAGGCATCAACACAGGTTTTTATCTCTGGGGCAAAGTGAGCCAGGTTTCTGTACAGGTCAACTGTGGTTCCAATATCAATGTCTGAACCTGAGTGATATGGAAATACAAGAATTATTATTTATTTAAAATTACAGGTTAAAAATCATTTCTTTCCCTTCTTAATCTCCCCGCCCCCACCTCCGACCCCTTAACGTGCAACATTATTAACAAGAATGGTTCAGTAATTTGCTCAAAATTATTAATTTACAGTAATTAGAGACACATAATGATTTTGAGCTTGCATGCAAAAGATGAATTTGAGCTAAGAAGCTATGCTAAGAGAGGCCCACTCTAGCAAATTCTGGGTGAATGACTTGCAAGAAATGGAGTAGAGAGTTGCCCCACCTGCTCCAGATGACACCTGGAAAACATACAGCGTAGAGGCTCATCAGATTTTTCAGTCAATGTTGAAGAGCTGCAGACAGAGTTCAACATTGGGTTGTGGCATTTTTGGAAGAGTCTCATTGAATCATGTCCTCTCCTGATGTGTATGTGCTTGCATTCACAGTCATGCTGTCACTCGCATACATTGCAGGATTACATGCGATGACTGAAACCATATCATGCACAGTAAGCTCCTCTCAAACAGCGATGTGACAATGTTTTGGTGATCAAGGGATTTAATGGATTTATGTTTGAGGGATTAATATACACTGGATAAAACTCACCTGCATACCTGAAAAATATTCCCTTTGGATGTTTCATATCTCATGAGTTACAATAGTGGTCTGCCTGAGTGAACAGAGGAGTCGAAAGGCAGACTCCAGCAGCGCAGCACTGTTTCAGCATCACACTAAAATGTTAGCATAGAATGGGACTTGACATACAATTTCCTGAAGCGAGGAAAGCACTGAACCATAGCTGAAACTAGCAACTAACTCAATGCAGACCAGCAGCTGAAGCTTTGCAGTTTGTATAACTCCAAACCACATCATGAAACTGCTGAGAAAGCTTCTAATAAGTGATACAAACAATATTTACCGACAAGCATGTGTAGCAATTGACGCAAAACTGCTAAAAGATTGGTATCTTGATTATGCTTGAGAACAAGGAGAAATTTCCTAAAGTTCTGTCATTTTGGCACTTTTCCATGTGGTCATTCACCTCTTGCTAGACATTAGATTGCAACCAATAATACATGATTTGCTTTAATTAATGGACTATTTGTGCTGAGTTAGCTTGGCTTATTTTAGAAGTTTCCAAGATAGGATGCCCAGAACATAAGGAATCCCAGCATGCCCCCCCCGCCACCACCAGGAGGACCAATTTCAGAGTAGACCTCATTAGATTACTGCATTGGTGTTACTCTCCTTTCCCTACACAAATGGAAATTGTCTTCTGCAATAATATTACTTCCCTTTAGTTAGATAATATTATCTTTTGGAGAACAAGATAGAGAATCTTCAA
Organism: Rhincodon typus; assembly: GCF_021869965.1. Lineage (NCBI taxonomy): Eukaryota > Metazoa > Chordata > Chondrichthyes > Orectolobiformes > Rhincodontidae > Rhincodon > Rhincodon typus. The sequence goes on from NC_063376.1 coordinate 2,152,294, forward strand.
GAGTGTTTCAGAATTTGCAGCATTTACTTTGAGAACATACTGATAGTTTCAGGAGATGCTCATGGGAAGCATTGGTAATTTCAGGAGTGTGATAATAATCGCAACACATCCCTGGCAATGTGTTAACACTCACAGTGGGACCCTCATAGTGTCTTTACATGTATGAGATGTCTAGGAATGTACCAGCTTCTACAGGGTATTCCCTAGGTGTATACTTGGGGTGCCACAAATGGACATTTTAAAATCCACAGTTTCTTTATTCTACTATGGTAGATAGCCAGTGCTGGCAAGCTCAGCAATTGCTGCCCATCCAGAATTGCCCTAGATTTGAGTGACTTTTCCAATTATTCCAGGAACGGCATGAGTTAAGATGAGCTAGAATCGGACATAAGGGTAGGGTTAATGAGGCACACATGGTAAGATACAGTAAGAATTCTCGCTGGGTTTCACGACGAGAATCTTTCCAAAAAGAATCAGCACAACTCACACTTAGCCAAAATAATGCAAAATTCAGCCCAATATTATTTTCTTTGGTTCCACTCCATTTTTGCCTTGCTACATTCCTGGGAAATGCCTTGGGATATCTAACTGGGTTGAAAGTTCTAAATGGAAGTTTAGGTAATTTCACTCATTTTTCTCAATTATTTTGCCCTACTGCAGTCACCCTTCAATCATGTAATTAAATAGGTTTCCCTCTGACTAAGTCACAAGAATATAGGCTGTTGCCCCTCTGCAGCGCAAATGTAGCCATTTTATGACCAGGATGCCACTTCCAGCATCCTTTACTCATGACTCTGCGAAGAGTTGTTGTTCTTTGTGACTAGAGGCATTTAGCCCAGTTTTACTCTTCCACTGCAGAAAGCAAAGGACTGTATTGGGATTCTGGAATAGCCATGCCAGTAAGCAAGTAATCCATCTCTGCAGGAGTCGCTTAGAGCCATAGGCCCAAACAGCTGCTTCATCAATGACATTCCCTCCATCATGAGGTCAGAAATGTTCATTGATGACTGCGCAACATTCAGCACCTTTCGCAACCACTTCAGCATCTGAGAAATCACGTCCCTGACGATATCCAGACTTTGACTGACAAATGGCAAGTAACATTTGTGCCACACAAATGCCAGGCAATCACCATCTCCAACAAGAGAGAATGTAACCATCAACCCTTGATATTCAGTGGCATTACCATTGCTGAATCCCCCACTATAAACATCTTGGGACTCACCGTTGACCAGAACTGAACTGGACCAACATATAAATACCATAGCTACAAGAGCAAGTCAGATGCCAGGAATCCTGCAACGAGTAACTTACCTGCTGACTCCCTAAACCTGTTCATCATCTACAAAATACAAATGAGGACTGTGATAGAGTACTTCTCACTTGACTGACTGCACTCGAGTGCAGCTCCAACAAAACACAAGGAGCTCAACACCATCCAGGGCAAAACAGTTAGCTTGACTAGCACCATGTTCATTTTCCCTACCTCCACCACCAGTGCTCAGTAGCAGCAGTGTGTAGTATCTACAAAACACACTGAAAAAATTCACTAAGGTTCCTTAGACAGTAACTTCTAACTTATGACTGATACAATTTAGATGGATAAAGGGAAATAAATACATGGGAACATCACCCACCTGCAAGTTCTCCTCCAAACCCACCATCACTGTTCTTACTTGGAAAATATCACAATTCCTCATTTTTGCTGGGTCAATTTCTTGGAACTCCCTCTCCAATGGCTGTAAAGATCATATTTGGTGCTTTATTTTTGATTATGGATAAAATGGGATAAGAATGGTCTGAAACCAAGGACTATGGAAAAAAAATCACTGCACTTTTAAAAACAAATGACTGTCCTGGAACTCACTGTCAGTTGTGTTTACATTGTTGCTTTGCAAGCAGTTGGAGAGGAGAGATAAGATGCCACAGGACTGGGATGTGTGTGCAGAGTGAGATTTGTCCCACAATAGATTTCTGATTGCTTTGTGCAGTTGTGACCAGTGGTGGATGCCAGAAGTCATCTGCCTGAAAACAACTGTCTGACTGCTTGCTGGAAAGTAAACAGCTTGAGTATTTATGATCGGGAATTAGAGCCTTCAACTGTGCTATAATTTAACATTGGACTATTCACAATAGACACTGTCCAAGACTCTCTGACCTTAAATAGATGTCACAAACAATGATCTAATACACCTTAAAATAAACAAAGAAAAACAGATGCTGAAGACCTGAAACAGGAAGAAATTGCTGGAGAAACTAAGCAGACATGGTGGCACAGTGGTTAGCACTGCTGCCTCACAGCACCAGGGGCCTGGGTTTGATTCCAGCCTTGGGCAACTGCATGTGGTATTTGCATGTCCTCCCTGTGTCTGCTTTGGTTCCCTCCAGGTGATCTGCTTTCTTCCCACAGTTCAATTACGTGTAGGTTAGCTGGGTTAGCCATGCTTTAAAATAAACATGGTGCAGGGTTACAGGGATTGGTTGGGGATGCTCTTCAGAGGGTCAGTGCATTCTCAGCGAGCTGAATAGCCTCTTTCTGCACTGTAGGAGTCTATCATTCTGGCAGCATCTGTGAAAGAAAGCATAGTTAATGTTTCAAGTCAGAATAGAACAAGGGTCATTGGACTTGAAATGTTAACTCTTCTTTCTCTCCACATATTCTGCCAGACCTGCTAAGTTTCTAGCAATTTCTGATCTAATATCACCGTTTTATGTATCAATGGGCAGTTTTGTTTGTGACTGTGTGGTTTTACAAGAGGAAGTGGGAGCTATTCAGCTGAGCCTGTTTTCCCACAATGTTAGATTATGACTCATCTGTTCCTTACAAAAGCCTTTACATTCTTACCTAACAAAATATATCACTCATTATTTCGAAACATTCAGTTAGTCCATATGTTAGTGGCATTTTCGGTTGAGCATTATCCAGATTTTGACTACGCCTTTGTGTGAATAAATGCTTCTACGTTGACATCACTCAATATGATGAAATGTCCTGTAGAACTTGAAAGCCTTAGAATCTAAAAACAGAGGACTCGTCAGCATCACCATCTAACCTGCAGATGCCTTGTTCACTCTCTTCAGTCCATGCCTATCTCGCTGTCTTTCAAACATCAGTTCGCTCCGTGGTTTTTTGAGAATATATTCCTCCGCTTTTATCATAATCCCAAAGGAGCTCCTGCGCCTTGGTTGGTGTGTGTCCAAGGAATCCTCAGGAGACTCCAAGTGCATGCCCAAATACTGAGGCAGAAGCTCCAGGAAGACCTGCAAGTAAAGCCTGTAAATCAGTGAGGTTCACCTGGTAACCATAAGCAGCTCCCTGTGGACTGAGTCAGTGCAGCCGAAAACCTTTAGGCTTTTCCAGACAGCCTTTACCATCTACTTCTTTCCACTCAGCTTGACTCTTATTTGGGGTACTGCTCCAGTACTCCAACACTCATGCCCAAACAGCTTTCACAAGCCGAAACATCCTGCTAGACGCATTCCCTTCTGAATTCACCATATATCGAAACACATATGCAGTTACTGCTTAGTGATCAGGAAAGAGAAGCTGAACTATATTTTACAGTCTGCCCCACTCTCCAATTTAAAAGCTAGGCGATTCCTTCCCCTGATCCTGCCTAAAGTAACCATCAACAGTTCTAGGCAGTGGGGCATGGAGGGGATCAAAATTCCCTACTGGCTGCTTCTCTTCCGCAACTACGCTCATGCCTCTGCGCCCCTGGAGAGAGAGAGAGAGAGCACATGGTGTCCACCAGCACCCTCAAAGCCTTTAGAGAGAGGTTGGTATCGCAGGAGGTGGAGTGTATGATCTCCCCTTCCAATGCTATTTTGATTTAGTTTTCCTCTGTTCCTTCCTCATCTTTTTTGTTTTTGTTTTTAATCATAGGATCCCTACAGTGCAGAACGAGGCCGGTCAGAGTCTGCACAACCCTCTGGAGAACACCCCACCCAGACCCACACCCCACCACCAATTCTATCCCATTTACCCTACATTTCGTGTAGCTAATTCACCTAGCCTGCACATCCTTGGACACCACAGGGCAATTTAGCATGGCCAACCCACCTAACCTGCGCATTCCTTGGCACTGTGGGCAATTTAGCATGGCCAACCCACCTAACCTGCACATTCCTTGGCACTGTGGGCAATTTAGCATGGCCAACTCACCTAATTTACACATTCCTTGGCACTATGGGCAATTTAGCATGGCCAATCCACATAATCTGCACATCTTTGGACTATGGGAGGAAACCGGAGCACCTGGAGGAAACCCACGGGGAGGATGTGCGAACTCCACACAGACAGTGACCCGAGGGTGGAATTGAACCCAGGTCCTGTCTCTGTGAGGCAGCAGTGCTATCCAAATGCCCTGCTAGGCAGAGTTTGTAAATTGTAATTAGTTTAATGAATCAAGTGGGTGATTTATTGGTGAGTTTTTCTTTAAAAAAGCAGCTAATTAAATATGGGATCATCCCTGACTTTGTGTGGCTCTACCACACCAGGAGAATCCTAGTGAATGGTTACATGGACTACAGCCACCTGGAGTTGCAGGGAAACGATGCCCTGGGAATGTGTGGTACATAACTCTTTTAAGGAGGTAGGACAAATTGAAAATATCCTTTCCAAAGAGATGGGTTTCTGAGTTTATAAACAGAGGCATAAAGGCAAGCAAGCTATGCTAAACGTTATTGAAATATTGGTTAGGCTCCAATTGTGTCAAAATCATCTTATCACATATTAGGAAGCATGTCAATAACATAGAGAGGATGCAGAGAAGATATGCTAGAATGCTACAGCATTGCAGTTATGTGGAGCAGCTGGAAAAGATGGGATCATTCTCTTTAGTATAGGGAAGGAAGGATTTTATTTGCAGTCTTCAAAATCATGATGGATTAAAAAAAAGGCAGGATGATCGATGATCAAAGGACACATGTAAAATTGTCAACACGAAGAAGATCAATGACAAACAAAAATTTTTAAATGCAGTGAGCTGCTAAAGACCATGGAAGCAGATTCAATAATATCTTCCAAAAAGGAATTGAATAGGTATGTGAAGGGGATTTTCACAGTCATTAAGACTAGGGGTTGTGGGACTAATTGGACAGCTTTTTGCAAAGTTGGATCAAATGGCTTCCTCTTGTGCTGTAAGGTTCAGTGGTATTGTAACAAATCTATGTGCCCTGGTTATTTTGTTCAGGCTGTAAATCAGAAATTCCGCTTAGAAAGGAGAGTATTGAACGAGGGAGCCATCACCTGCTCCCACTACGGTTTATAAAATCATGAGGGCCATAGATAAGGTGAATAGCAAGGGTCTTTTCCCTAGGATAAGAGAGTTCAAAACTAGAGGGCATATTTTTAAGGTGAGAGGATAAAGATTTAAAAATCTTTATCTAGGGGCAACCTTTACATACAGAGGGTAGTCCATATGTGGAATGAACTACCAGAGGAAGTGGTAGATGCAGGTACAGTTGCAACATCTAAAAGACATTTGGACAGGTACATGAATAGAGGGATATGGCGCAAATGCAGGCAGGTGGGACTAGTTTAGTTTGGGAAACTTGGTCAGCATGGATGAGTTGGACCAAAGGGTCTATTTCCGTGCTGTTATGACTCTATAATTAGAAAGTGGAATATGTGGCTGTATATTGCAATACAGCTCCAAATGTTGGACACCAGTCCCTTGTGAGGATAAAGAGAATTGGCATTTAAAGTAAAACATGCAAAAAAAGTTGACACTTGGAGAGAAAGATAAAAACTCGCATTCATAATTCTGTAAAAAAAACTGTTGTAAATGCCCTTACTTGTTTGATCTTCTCAGACATGCTGTGGGTGTTCGGTGTCCTCAAGGAGACATTTAGGACTATGACACAGTTTGTTACAATCAAAGTACAGACAATCATTACAAATATTAAATATCTGCAAGAGAAACAAATAATTTAGTTATCACATTGCTGGTGGTGGGACCTGGCAGTGTCCAAAATGTCTGCCATGTTTCCAACATTTCAAAACTGACTACACTTCAAAAGTATTTCATGAGCTGTGAAGCACTTTGAGATCTCCAGTGATCATGACAAGCTCCATATAAATGCAAGTCTTATTTTTTTTTCAAGAAAATTAGTCCAGTGGTCAACCTCAGTAACACTTCACAGATCATTGCTGGAGGAGAGGGTGGTGGAGCTGTTCACTCTTGACATAAAATGGATTACCTACTCCTAAACACTGCGACTCCTATGTGGACATTGAACAAGGATGCCATAGGATTTTGCTGAATACTGCCACACGTTCAAATATTTGTGCCGATGCAACATTGTGCTCTGTGAATCATCTACCTCTTCCTCTCTATTTCAGGTCAAAGCTAATTCAGAAGAGGTGAGCAGGGTGGAGAATGCAGGTGCTACTAAGCAGACAGGATCTGTTGATTAGCTCTGGGTGACCCCAGCAACCAACCCTGAATTGAATTCTCAAGCTGATTCCTGCATTTTTCAATTGTCCTCAAACCAATAAAATCATGAAAAGATTTACCAGGATTTTGCCAGGGTTGGAGGGTTTGAGCTATAGGGCGAGACTGAATAGGCTGGGGCTATTTTTCCTGGAGCGTTGGATGCTGAGGGCTGACCTTATTAGAGGTTTATGGATAGGGTAAATAGCCAAGGTCTTTCTCCCCAGGGTAGGGAAATCCAAAACTAGAGGGGCATAGGTTTAAGGTGAGGGGGGAAAGATTTAAAACGAATCTAAGGGGCAACCTTTTCACGCAGAGAGTGATGCATGTGTGGAATGAGCTGCCAGAGGAGGCATTGGAGCTGGGTACAATGACAACATTTAAAAGGCATCTGGATGGATATATGAATAAGAAAGGTTTAGAGGGACATGGGCCAAATGCTGGCAAATGGGACCAGATTAATTCAGGATATCTGGTCAGCATGGACGAGTTAGACCAAAGGGTCAGTTTCACTGCTGTACATCTCTGTGACTCTATGTTTCTTTCGATTTATGATGCCAACTAGGACTCCCTCCAGTTGGAGCTCCTCTGCTTGTCAGTCCCTTTTCCTTTATTCCCTCTTTTTTCTCTCCTCTTTGTGGTTTTCCCTTTCTCCCCAACCCCCCTGGAGAGAGCAGTTGCGGACCGAGTGGGTCAAGTCCCACGGTGGATTGGAGCGAGCGGGCCGAGTCCCGCAGTGGAACAGAGCGAGCGAGCCAAGACCCACAGTGGAACAGAGCGAGCAGGCCAAGACCCACAGTGGAACAGAACGAGCGGGCCAAGACCCACAGTGGAACAGAGCGAGCGGGCCAAGACCCACAGTGGGACAGAGCGAGCGGGCCAAGTCCTGTGGCAGAACGGAGCAAGCAGGTCAAGTCCCGCAGTGGAACGGAGCGAGCGGGCCAAGACCCACAGTGGAACAGAGCGAGCGGGCCAAGTCCTGTGGCAGAATGGAGCGAACACTAGTCGAGTCCTGCAGTGCAGCCAGCATGGGCAATTTGGTCTTGTGCTCTGGGGCCTGCAGGCATGCCCTGTGAGCCCCAGAACACCGCGAGCAGCGAGCCATGGAGCAGCACAGGGAAGAAGCCCCAGATCAGCACATGGGATGCAGCCTCAGAGCAGCGCACAGGCAGCGAGTCCTGGGCGTGGACGGGTGTGAGGGGACATACCTTAGAACATTGTAATATTAACCCCTTAATATTTTCCTATTTTTAACTTATTTTCAACTCTGTAATTAAGCAACTACTTCTGTTCCTCTGCTGTTTACAAGAATTGTACCGAGGTACTTGTACCTAAGATGTCACCATAAGAAGGCAGACATTGTAAGAGCTTTTCACTGTACTCCGACAATGGAGTACACGTGACAATAAAAGAATATTGTATTTTATTGCATCAGTGAATAGTGTTCCATCAAGAAAGTCATAAAGAGTCAAGAATCCAGAAACAATCCCATTGCCAGTAATGAGCTCTGCACTGTCAAATGGGTTAGCTTTCAGATGGTATGTGAAACAGAGTCACTAAATTTATAATTCTATCGTGGTATCATAGTATAGTGAATAACTACTGGACATGAAATCCACAGAATATGGTTCAATCCAGCTGCGGCATTTATTAATTTTATTATTGATGGTTGAAGGATAAATATTGATCGGGACACCAGGAATAAAAATGCCCCGCTGTTCTTCAAATTAGTGCCACAGGATCTCTTACAAATCCCTGAGAGGGCAGCTGGGGCCTTGGTTTGACATTGTCTGATAGATAGTATGTCTAAAAGTGTGGCACTTCCTCATACTGGACTCTGAACTCCTGTCCTGAATTTTCTTACAAATCCCCAGAGTGGCATTTGAAACTATGAACTGACTCATAGGATGATTGCTACTGTTACAAGTAACCTTGGTTTCCCTGAAATGGAAGGGAAATCAGCCATGTGACTTCATATCTCACACATTTGCTGGGGACAGGAAGTGATGGTTTTATTTTTCCCTCCTGCCTGGACATTCACTATCTAAACTTACAGTTATATAAGTACGATGTGGTTTACGATTTAGGATCAGTGCCAATCTGCTTACTTAGGTAAGTGAAGGATGAAATGCTCAGTGTCTGGGATCAGCTGGGATCAGCTGTCCTTTCCTGAGGCTTAATACTGCATAGAGTTGACACTATTAATAAGTTCTCTTTAAAAAAGGCATTGGAAATTGAACAGTTGTCTTTCCCCTTTGAGACTGGCTGTTTGTAACCTGCAATGGAAATGACACCTGATTGCTACGTTACGAAAGGGAAGAATATTAGTTTGCACAGTCCCTACCTTCTGCTTTACAGCATGCACAAGCAGATTGCTGAATCACTTCAGAGGGAATTAAGAGAAAATCAGGTGGCAATTTCCTACCCTGTTAAAACGTTATAACTCCAGCAGCTTTGTAAGGTCAAGTTCTGATGTTAGCTCCCCGATTACCAGATATTTTGAATTCAATTTTATAGCATGGTGGGATTATCAAATGCCTGTCTCAAATCTTTCCAAGACCTTGCACCCCTTCCCTATCTCTGTAACCTCCTGAATCACTGCAACTTTGATATCTCTGCATTCCTTCAATTCTGATTTGCATTGTTCAACCATCGGTAGCCATTCCTCTAGCTAGCTCGGACCCTCGTTCTTAACTAAACCTCTTTGCGACTCTCTCTTCCTTTGAGACACTGCTTAAAACCAAACTGTGACCAAGCCTTTGGTCACCTGTCCCAATATCTTCCTTCCTGGCAAAATCTGAATCATCTTGGGATGTTTTATAACATTAAAGCAGCTATATAAATGCAAGGTTTTTTTTCTTTAATCTGACATTCGCTCCTTCAAAAGGCTATGGATGTTAGGGTACAAGTGGGAATTGCAAGACAGACTTTTTTTGGCTAACAGTATAGATGCTGCATAGAGAAAAGTCGCAGATGTGTTATTATCTAATATAAGGCCCGAAGTCTAGAGAGCTCTGCTCCTATTCATAATGTTCCAATGCAACCATGAACCTTAAGCTGTCATTGCCCTGTCAATTTACATGGATTTCCCAGGTTCACAAGAAGACTCTTTATTCATTCCTTACATTCCCGAGGCTACAAAAGCTAGTTATGTTGCCTAAACTGTCATTGACTGATTCAGTGTCAATACGATGTGGAGCTGGAGGAACGCTGCAGACCAGGCAGCATCAGAGGAGCAGGGGAGTCCATGTTTCCTGTCGGGACAATTCATCAGAAATGGGGAGGGGGAAGGGAGCTGGGAAATAAACAAAGGAAGGAAGGGTGGGGCTGGGGGAAGGTAGGTGGGGTGGTGATAGGGGGATGCAGGTAGGGGGTAGTGGGGATTGGTCAGTTGGAAGGGTGGGGCAGATAGGTGGGGAAGAAGATGGACAGGTTGTATCAGGTCAAGGAGAGGGGTGACGAGAGGGAGGTTTGAATTTGGGATGAGGTCGGGAATGGGGCGATTTTAAAACTGGTGTATTCTATGTTCAGGCCATCGGACTGTGGGCTGCCGAGGTGGGATATGAGATGCTGCTCCTCCAGCTTGTGTGTGGCACTAGAGGAGGCCCAGGATGGACATGTCATCAAGAGAGTGGGAGGGGGAGTTAAAATGGTTAGCGACCAAAAGGTGTTGTCAATTATTGCATAGAGAGCACAGATGCTCCACCAAATGGCCCCCGAGTCAGCACTTGGTCTCACCGATGTAAAGGAGGCCACATCGGGAGCAATGGATGCAGTAGACCAAGTTAGAGGATGTACAGGTGAACCCCTGCAGAGAAATCAGAGTTAACACTTCAGGTCCAATCACCCTTCTTTAGAACTGGTGGTAGCTAAGAAACTGTCAGTTTGTATGCGTAGAGGGCGTAGGGAGTAAATGATAGGTGGGGCTAGTGCCCAAAGAGAGAGAAGAGCAGTTGGACAGACAAAGGAGTTGCTAATAATCTGGCTGCTAATAATCTGGCTGGGAGGGTGAATAGTTGTTAATGGGGACTGTTAGTGACTAATAATAGGTAGTGTGTATTGGCAGGCTATGTGATATCAAGGCCTGGTATGTGGGGGAGGCGGCTAGGACATGGAAGAGGTCAAGACCTAAAATTATTGAACTTGATGTTGAGTCCAGAGGGCTGCAGGGTCCCCAAGTGGAAAATGAGGTGTTGTTCTTCCAGCTTGCGCTGAGCTTCGCTGGAACACTGCAGCAAGCACGAGACAAAGATGTTGGCCAGGGAACAGGGTGGTGCGTTAAAGTGGCAGGCAACTGGAAGCTCAGGGTCCTTTTTGCGAGCAGAACGCAGATGTTCTGCAAAGCGGTCACCCAGTCTACGCTTCGTTTCCCCAATGTAGAGGAGACCACATTGTGAGCAGCGAATACAGTTGACTAGATTCTGGGAAATGCAAGTAAAGTGCTGCTTCACTTGGAAGGTATGTTTGGGCCCTTGGATATTGGGGATGGAGGAGGTAAATGGGCAGGTGTTACACCTTTGGCGGTTGCAAGGGGAGGTGCCGTGGGGCTTTGGGGTTGTTGGTGTTGAAGGAAGGATGGACCAGGGTGTACTGGAGGGAATGGTCTGTGCGGAAGGCAGACTTGGGATTGGAGGGGATATGTGTCTGGTGGTGGCATCTCGCTGGAGGTGGCAGAAATGGCAGCTGACGATCTTCCAGGTGTGGATGCTGGTGGGATGGTAGGTAAGGATAAGGGGAACCCTATCACTGTTGCCGGAAGGAGAGAGGGCATGAGGGTGGAAGTGTGGGACATGGGTCAGACTCGGTTGAGGGCCCTGTCAACAATGGTGCTGGGGAATCCTCACTGAGGGAGATGGTGGACATTTCAGAGGCTCCCTTGTTGAAGTTGGCCTCATCGGAACATATGTGATGGAGACGGAGGAACTGAGAGAATGGAATGGAGTCTTTACAGGAAGTAGGGTGTGAGGATGTATAGTCCAAGTAGCTGTGGGAGTCGGTGGGTTTATAGTGGATATTAATGGCCAGTCCATCCCCAGAAATGAAAACAGAGATGAGGAGGAAGGGAAGGGAGGAGTCAGAGATAGACCAGGTGAAAGTGAGGGCAGGGTGGAAATTGGAGGCGAAATTGATGAACTTTCCCAATTCCAGATGAGAGAGGGAAGCAGCACCGATGATATCATTGATATACTAGAGAAAGAATTGTGGGTGGCAGCTGGAATAGGACTAGAACAAAGAATGTTCCACATGGACCCCACGAAGAGACAGGCATAACTGGGGTCCATGTGGGTACCCATGGCCATTCCTCTGACCTGAAGAAAATGAGAGGCGTTAAAAGAGAAGTTGTTAAGGGTGAGGACGAGCTCGGCCAAGCGGAGGAGGATGGTGGTGGATGGAGAGCCCTGAGACCATTCTGGTGGAGGATGGACATGTAAAAGGATTGCACATCCATGATAAAGAGAAGGCAGCTGGAGCCTGCCAACTGGAAATTCCGGAACCAGCATAAAGAGGAATCATAGATGTACGTGGGCAGGGACTGGAGCAGAGGAGAAAAGACTGAGTCAAGGTAGGAAGAGATGGGTTCTGTTGGGCATGAGCAGGCTGAAACAATGGGTCTGCCTGGGAAATCCTGTTTGTGGATTTTCAGAAGGAGCTAGACGTGACGTGTGCGGAGCTTGGAGGCAGTCGGGTGGGGTTTGGGGGGAGATCACCAGATGAAATGAGGTCAGTTACCGTAGTTGATACAATGGTCTGATGTACCATGGTGGCTTCATGGTCCAAGCATGAACAAGAACAGGCAGAGAAATGCTGCTGAGAAGAGTGGGGGAGGTGATCTGAAATGCATGAGTTTTACTGTGAGAAGTATAATAGGCAAGGGAGATGAACTTAGAGCTTTGGTTAGTACTTGGATCTATTATTGCAATTACAGAGACATGGCTAAAAGAGGGATAGGACTGGCAGCTTAATGTCCCAGGCTTTAGATGTTTCAGGTGTGATGGAAAGGGATGTAAAAGGGGTGGGGGAGTTGCATTATTGGTAAAGGAGTATCTCACAGCTGTACTGAGGGAGGGTATATCAGAGGACTCATGCAGCGAGGCAATATAGGTAGAACTGAGGAATAGGAAAGGTGAAATCACAATACTGGGCATATACTACAGGCCTCCCAACAGCCAGCGGGAGACAAAGGAGAGAATATGTAGACAGATTTTGGAAAATGTAAAAAGCGCATGGTTGTTGTATTGGGTAATTTTAACTTCCCCGATATTGACTGGGACTCACTACATGCTAGGGGCTTGGATGGGGCAGAATTTGGCAGAACTGGAGAATGTTGGTTGGAGGTGGCTGTTTGAGGGTAAATCTACATTTGACACATGGGAGTATTTCAAACGGCAGTTGATAAGAGTTCAGGAGCGGCACATTCCTGCGAGTATGAAGGATAGGTATGGCAAGTTACGTCAAACTTGGATGACCAGGGATGTTATGACCTTGGTCAAAAAAAAGGAAGCATACGAAAGGTCTAGGAGATGGGAACTGACGAAACCCTTAAGTATATAAGGAAAGTAGGAAAGAACTTAAACAAGGAATTAGAAGGGCGGTAAAGAGGTCGTGAAAAGTCATTAGCAAATAGGATTAAGGAGAATCCCGAGGCTTTTTATACTTACATAAAAAGCAAGAGGGTAGCCAGGGAAAGGGTTGGCCCACTCGAGGACAAAGGAGGGAATGTATGTGTGGAGCCAGAAGAGGTAGGTGACGTCCTAAACGAATACTTTGTGTCAGTATTCACCAAAGAGAAGGAATTGATGGAGGGCGATCTCAGAGAAGGGAGTGTCAAATTTCTAAACCAAGTTGCCATTGAAAAGGAAGAGATGTTGTGCGTCTTAAAAACTATTAAGGTAGTTGAGTCCCCAAGTCCTGATGGGATCTATCCCAGAATATTGAGGGAGGGAAGAGAACAAATTGCTGGAGCATTCACAGACATCTTTATATCCTCTTGGGCTGCAGGTGAGGTCCCAGAGGACTGGAGAATAGCCAATGTTGTCCCAATGTTTAAGATGGGTAACAGGGATAATCCTGGAAATTTCAGTTCACTAAGGTTCATGTCAGTGGTAGGGGAATTATTGGAAACATTTCTCAGGGACAAGATCTATATGCATTCAGAAGCAAGTAGACTTATTAGCGATAGACAGCATGGAGGTTGTGCCTCACTAACTTGGCTGAGTTTTTTAAGGGGGTGGTGAAGATGATTGATGAGGGAAGAACGGTTAATGTTGTCTATATGGACTCTGGTAAAGCCTTTGACAAGGTCCCTCATGGCGGGCGGATACACAAGGTGAAGTCACATGGTATCAAGGGTGAGCTGGCAAGATGGATACAGAACTGGCTTAGTCATAGGAGACAGAGAGTAGCGGTGAAAGGATGCTTTTTCAGAATGGAGGGTTGTGAATAGCAGTGTTCTACAGGGATCAGTGCTGGGACCTTTGCTGTTTGTGCTCTATATAAATTATTTGGAGGAAAATGTAGCTGGTCAAATTAGTAAGGTTGCAGACAATAAAAAGATTGATGGAGTTGCGGATAGTGAGGAGGATTGTCAGAGGATACAGCAGGATATAGATCAGTTGGAGGCAATGGGCAGAAAAATGGTAGATGGAGTTTAATGTGGACATATGTGAGGTGATACATTTCGGAAGGTCAAGTACATATGGAAATTATACAGTAAATGGCAGAACCCTTAGGAGTATTGATATGCAGAGGGATCTGGGTGTGCAGGTCCACAGATCACTGAAGGTGACAGCGCAGGTAGATAAGGTAATAAAAAAGGTCTATGGCTTGGTTGCCTTCATTGGAAGGGGCATTGAGTAAAAGGGTAGATAAGTTATGTTACAGCTTTACAGAAGTTTAGTTAGGCCACACTTGGAATATTGTGTACAGTTCTGGTCACCACATTACCAGAAGGATGTGGATGCTTTGGAGAAGGTACAGAAAAGGTTTACCAGGATATTGCCTGGTATGGGGGATTTTAGCTATGAAGAAAGGTTGGATAGACTGGGTTTGTTTCCACTGGGACGCAGGAGGTTACAGGGCAGGTTATAAGATTGTGAATGGCATGGATAGCGTGGAAAATATGAGGCTTTTCCCCCAGGGTGGAGGGGTCAATTTTTAGTGGACACAAGTTCAAGGTGCAGGGGTGTGGGGGCTGAAGTTTAAAAGAGATGTGTGAGGCAAGTTTTTTACACAAACAGTGGTGAGTGCCTGTAATGTGCTGCCAGAGGAGGTGGTGGAAGCAGACACAATAGCAGCGTTCAGGAAGCACCTGGACGAACACATGAATAGGAAGGGAATAGAGGGATACGGATCCTGTAAGTCAAGACAGTTTTAATATGGAAGGGCAAAATGAGTTGGGACAGGCTTCAAGGGCCGAAGGTCCTGTTCCTGTGCTATATTGTTTTTTTGTTCTTTGTACTACACCAGACCACGTCCATTGGGACTTCTAGGGAGGAAGTGTTGAGGAATCCAACTGTTAACAACTTACTAACTGAAAAATTAGACCTACATCACTTACTTTCCAATGAGTGGAACATTTAATGATGTTTCTGGAATCTTCTGTGCAATCAAAAACAGAAAGACAGTCTGGGCCAGCAGCACAGAGATGGAAAGTGTACATTTTTGACAGCCAGCTGTATAGAAATAAAATAAAACGAAAATGTAATTAGATACAATACATTTCACTTATTTTTCACCGGGATTTCACGCATGTACCCATAATCTGTCTCCATGTTCCATTATCCTTTCTTCAGCAACTTATCTAAGAAAATATTAAATGTCGACATGGCCTCGATTCATTTACTAAACTTCACTGTGAATTCTATATCCCCACAACACCCTTTGTTAAATGAACTGTTGCACTCCACCTTGAATCTCCTAAATTTATTCATGAGGAGTGTTGCAAGAAGTGGAGTTCATTTATTTCATGGAATCCCTACAATGCAGAAGCAGGCCATTCGGCCTATTAAGTCCACACTGACCCTCCAAAAAGCATCCCACACAGACCCATTCCTACCATGCAACCTTATTCCCTCTAATCCTGCTGTTCCCATGACTGATCCACCTAACCTACATATCCCTGGACTCTATGGGCAATTTAGCATGGCCAATCCAACTACCTGCACATCTTTGGACTGTGGGTGGAAACTGGAGCACCCGGAGGAAATAAGCCTCTCTGCTCCTATGATGCTGCTTGGCCTGCTGTGTTCATCCAGCCCTGCACCTTGTTGTCTCGGATTCTCCAGCATCTGCAGTTCCTACTATCTCAGAGATGGGGAGAATGTGCAAACTCCACACAGACAGTTGCCCGAGGGTGGAATAGAACCTGGGTTGCTGGTGCTGTGAGGCAGCAGTGCTAACCACTGAGCCACCGTGTAATAAGGATTTTTGACATGCATGAGTATAACCCCATTTCCAAGATTGTTGAAGCTTTCATTCCTGAAAGTTGTCAAGTGCTCATCTTGGAAACTGGTTTGTTCAGTTTGAAGCTGGTCACTTTAATTTCGGCAGCTCATTGGCTTTCACACCAGAGCTCTAAGTTCCCAGCGAGAATGAACTGTCACTAGGAACTTGTATGTTCTTGCACTATAGAGCATCTTTTGCCAGTTCGGATGGTGGAAAGAGCATTTATTGGTTGTTCCATATTGCGCTTTGTAACTCTTCCTGCACAGATGCAAGAGCTAGATTTGGATGGGCAACAAAGGAAATAGGTGAAATGCTGGAGTTCAGACCATCACCACCATCCCTCGCACCAATAGAAACTCCCCTCCCTCTCCAAACATATATGCAAACACAAAGGCTGTGGAACCATTTGAACTTACACAACTGGAATATCCGCAAACACTAAAGGCTGTCAATGCTTCTGGACAGTTAGAATCAACAGATTTTGTTGGGTAAGGGTTCCAATCTCCCTGGAAGGCACTGTTTCACGATGGAATAGAGCATCCACCAGAAAAATCAGCCCCTGTCCAAATGAAGAAAGGTGGTCTGGGAGAGGCTTTATTTGGCTATTCTCCTGGGATGGCATCACATTTGAAACCTGATCCTGAAATCTTCCCTGAAACCCACACTGAGCTAGTGGTGGAGAGAGTTGATATTTGTGGATATGGTGCTGTTGTTGCACCTACGCTCAGCCAGGTAAGTACAGAGTATTCTATCACATTCCTGACTTTTGGCTTGGAGATGGTGGTCACTTGTAAGGTGTCAATCTGTAGCCACTCCTTTCCTGCCCATCAACTTTGTATGTCCATGTAGACATCTTTGCTCCTTACCTTGCGCTGGTAGGAAGTAGACCAGGACTACCAGTGATGAAATGAGGACACAGGGAATAATGATGTTAATGACATAGAACAGTGGTTTCCTCTGGATGATCAAGAAGAAAATAATCTCCTGGTACTCAATATCGTCCATTGAGAACTGACTGTTAATGTGCCTCTTTGCTGGTTTGTGTTTTATCGTCCACTCTCCGTTTTCTGTCAAAAGGAAATAGATACCTGGGATTGAGTTCCACAAACAAGTTGAGTATCTGATATTGAGGTACACAGAGAATGATGGAAACCTCGGAAAGAATTATGCAAACATTAATTTACACCTAAGAGTGAATTAAATAACAAACATTGGATACCTGGAAGTGAATTATATCAATAGGACAGGAGGTTGTGAAACGAATGAAGAAGTAATCTGATTCAATCAAGTACAGCAAAGGACCACAATTTGGTAAGGGTCAGCATATCAGGACAGATCATGGACAGGAAGAAAAGGTGAGAACTAGGATGATGTAAGGATCATCACAGGGCCTCCAGGGTCAGACTCTGCAATTCCTCAAAATAAATGCAGAAGAGACACGACGCCAGGTTATAATCCAATAGGTTTATTTGAAATCACAAGCTTTCAGAGCTCTCCTCCTACTTCACATGATGAAGGAGCGATGCTCCAAAAGCTTGTGATTTCAAATAAACCTGTTGGACTATAACCTGGTATCGTGTGACTTCTGACTTTATCCACCCCAGCGCAACACCAGCACCTCCACCTCAAAATAAATAAGTAATATTTGAGACACAAAAACAAAGTTGCTGGAAAAGCTCAGCAGGTCTGGCAGCATCTGTGAAGGAGAAAACAGAGTTAATGTTTCGGGTCTGGTGACCCTTCCTCAGAACTCAAGTAATATATTGAGGCCAGGTGAACAGGTAACCCTAATTACAGCTAGCATCCCAAGGACTAAAACTTAAAAATCTAGCAGTGTTATTTAACAGTACCAGTGAAATCTTCAGGATCTATATGGATCCACTCGATCAGCGTTCCGTCCTCTTCTGATAACTCCAAGTTAATTTCACGGGCATTGTATGCCTGGGATCTGAAAAAGTAACAGAATTCATACATTTTTCTGATCAATCCACTTCTTCGACTTTCTCGTTTCCCAATAGCTTTATAACTCTAGCTCAATTTCATACATCCATAAAGAAAGGTAAGAAATACTCTTGTACATCATCTCTGGCAATTCAGTGTTGAACCCATCAAGCAAGCAAACACCTCACACACAAACCTCACAAACCACTAATAATGGTAATCCCTACGGATAATAAAGACAAAAGTTGTGTACAGTTGGAAAGTTGGACTTTGCAGTTCAAAGCTAAACAGATGGCAAACTTTGCTCTTTCTCTGTAAGTGGGCATCACTGGCAAGGCTGGGATTTATTACACATCCTGTTTGCAACTAGATGGTTTACTAGGCCATTTCAGAGGGCAGGGATTATGAAGGAACCATGTTGGTGTAAGACTGGAGTCTACCATAGGTTGCACCATGCAGGGACAACAGAGTTCCTTCTGCCAAGGGCATGATGGGTTTTTATGTCAATCCCACTCTTTGTGATCACTTCTACAGATACCAGCTTTCTATGTCCAGATTGGAATTCAGTCTTCGCGTTGGGAATTGAATTCTCATTCTCTGGATTGTAAATCCAAATCTCTGGATCACTCATCCAATAACATAACCACAACATCACTGTGGCCTAATGCAGTCCTTTGGAGGATAGTAAAATTAAATGTTTAGATATTATATGCAGAATTCATCATTCAAAATATCCTGGATTTTCCCTCAAGAATCAGTCACCGTCTGATGTTCCAGCAGGTTTAACATCAAAACCTCACTATCCTACATCTTTTGGCTCCAAATTGCGTTTTGTTGACTCATGGAATGTGCCGCTGTCTGGGCCAGCATTTATTGTCCGTCCCAAGTGCCCTTGAGAAAGTAGTGGATGAGCTGCCTTCTTGAACCACGGTGATCCATTTGCTGTAGTTAGACCCACAATGCTGTTAGGGAGAGTGTTCCTGGATTTTGATCCAGCAACACTGAAGGAACAGCAATATTTTTCCAAGATAAGCTGGTTAGTGGATTGGAGGGGACCTTGCAAGTGGTGGTGTTCCTGTGTATCCCTCTAAATGGGTAGTGGCTGTAGCTTTGGAGGATGAAGGCTAAGGAGACTTGATAAATTTCTACGTTGCATCGTCCGCTATTGCTACTGAATGTTAGTGGTGGAGAGAGTTGATATTTGTGGATATGGTGCTGTTGTTGCACCTACGCTCAGCCAGGTAAGTAGAGAGTATTCTATCACGTTCCTGACTTTGGTCTTGGAGATGGTGGACATTACCTGGGGAGTTAGCAGATGAGGCCAAGCATCTGATTTCCCTTGTAGCCGTAGTATTTAAATGGCTCATTCAGTTCAGTTTCTGATCAATGTTAACCCTCTAGAATATTGATAGTGTGGCATTGAGTGATGGTAATACTATTTAATGTCAATGGGTAATGGTTAGATTTCCTCTTATCGAGATGACCATTGCCTGACACTTGTGTACCATGAGTGTTGCTTACCACTTCTCAGCTGAACATTTATTGTCCACCTCTTGCTGTATTTGGACACAGATATCTTCAGTGTCAGGAGAGTCACAAATGGTGCTGAACATTGTGCAGTAATCAGTGAACAGCCCTAGTTCTGACCTTATAATGGAGCGAAAGTCAGTAATGAAGCAGCTGAAGATGGTTGGGCCGAGGGCACTACCCTGAGGAACTCCTGCAGAGATGTCCTGGAGCTGAGATGACTGACCTCCAGCAACCACAACCATCTTCCTTTGTGTCAGGTATGACTCCAAATAGAAATCCCCCCTTAATTCATTTGCCTTGGGTTTATCAAGGGTTCTTTAATGCTACTCTCAGTCAAATGTGGTTTTGATGTCAGTCACTCTCACCTCACCTTTAGAATTCAGCCTTTTTGTCTATGTTTGAACCATAATGAGGTCAGGAATGAGTGGCCCTGGCAGAACCCAAGCTGAGCGTCAGTGACTGGGCTGTTGTGAAGCTTGATAGCACTATTGGTGACACCTTCCATCACTTTATTGCTGATCAAAAGCAGACAGATGAGGTAGTAATTGGTCAGGTTGGATCTGTCTTGCTTTTTGTGCACAGGACATACCTGAACAAGTTTCACATTGTTAAGTAAATATCAGTGTTGGAACAGTTTGTCTAGTGGCACAGTAAGTTCTGGAGTGCAAGTGTGCAGTACAATTACTGACATGTTGTCAGTACCCAGCAGCCTTTACAGCATCCAGTACCTCTAATTATTTATTGATCGTACATGGAGTGAATCAAATTGGCTGAAGGCTGACACCTGTGATGCTGGGGACCTCTGGAGGAGGCCGAGATGAATCATCCACTCAACATTTCTGACTCAAGATCATTGCAAATACTTCAGCCTTGTCTTTGTGACAATGCCTGTCACTTGAAAAAGGTTATTTTGTCCTGGGTTTTTTTAAAGAGAGGTTGTAAAGGTAGAGGTGCCGAAGTGGCTAGGAATAGGTATTGTATCTGTTATTCAGTTAAGTTTTCCAATAGTTAAATTATCTAAACTCCTCTTTCTTTTATTTGTATTTTAACTATAGTGTTTAAATAAGTTGTGTTTTGCTTAACATCAAGTCATTCAACCAGTCACATCTGGAACACACACTTCACATCTACTTTTAAATTAAGAAACAGTTAGGGTCTAGCCTACCTTCTTAAAATATTTTGAAAGGGTCTGGCCTGGCCTATAACATTTTTTGCACTCTTGTACTAAGTGTCTCATTATTGACAACAGATATGTCTATGGAGATTTCTCCTCCAGTGAGTGGTTTAATTGTCAGTCACCATTCCCAACTGGATGTAGTGGGAATGCAGAACATAGATTTGTTGCTTGTGGGCTAATGTCTGGTGACCCTGAATCATACTACAGTCCAGTGAGGTCCTTTATCACAGCCTGACCCCATCACCTCCTGACATCCTGTGAAACTCTGCATTAGAATCTGTATTGCCAGACTCCTCGCTGGAATCCCAAAGATCCTAGATTGTACCTGCGTATCTTGCAATTACGCAGGAATGGAGGTAGGCCGGTTATCTTCAAGTATGTCCTACCATTCAGTGAGATCTTGTCTGACATGTTTCATAAAACAACTTCTGGATTATTTTTGAGCAAGGGTTGAGAGGGACATTTGTCTGTTGCTAAGCTACAGTTGCAGATAGCCCTGGTCCCTCACCATACTAAGGGAACGTGCTTCCCGCAATGTTTCTGGTCAAACACATATCTTAAGAACAACAGCTTCCACTAATACAGAGCCCTCAGCAGCTGTAAGTATTTCATGGGAGTGTGATCAAACACCAAGCCACAAGAGGAGATATTAATACAGGTGGCCAAATGCTTTTGGAAAGAGATAAGTTTTACAGGAGCACCTTTAAAAAGGAGAGAGAAAGAGAGACAGCAAGTGAGAGAGTAAGAGAGGGGTTTAGGGTCCGCACATCTGAAAATGCAGTCACCAGTAGCTGGGTAATTAAAATAGGGTATGTTCAAGAGGCCAGAATTAGAGGAGGACAGATAGCATATATGTTTCTTTTTCTAAAAAAAACCCTAACATTTCCTTTTATTATTAGTGATATTCTTAAATTTACCTTTTAAAGTAAAATTAAAACAATGTAAGTTAAATCTTCAGTGGTGAATCTTTGCAATGCTCTGCCCCAGATGGCTGTCAAGGCTCAGCCATTGAGTATGTTCAAGTCTGAGATCCATCAATTTCTAGATATTAAAAACATCAAGGGATGTAGTGACAGTGCCAGTAAAATGGTGTTGAAGCAGAGGACCGGCCATTGATCCGTAGATCATTGCTGGAGGAAAGGGTGGTGGAGCTGTTCACTCTTGACATAAGATGGATTACCTACTCCTAAACACTGCGACTCCTATGTGGACATTGAACAAGGATGGGATAGGACTCAGCTGAGATCTGCCACATGTTCAAATATTTGTGCCGATGCAACATTGTGCTCTGTGAATCATCTACCTCTTCCCCTCTATTTCAGGTCAAAGCTAATTCAGAAGAGGTGAGCAGGGTGGAGAATGCAGGTGCTACTAAGCAGACAGGATCTGTTGATTAACTCTGGAGGACCCCAGCAACCAACCCTGAATTGGATTCTCAAGATGATTCCTCCATTTTTCAACTGTCCTCAAACCAGAAACATCATGAAAAGATTTACAAGGATTTTGCCCGGGTTGGAGGCTTCGAGCTGGAGGGCGAGGCTGAATAGACTGGGGCTATTTTCCCTGAAGCATCAGAGGCTGAGGGGTGACCTCATGAATGTTTATAAAATCACAAGGGGCATGGATAGGGTGAATAGCCAAGGTCTTTTTCCCAGGGTATGGGAATCTAAAATTAGAGGGCATAGGTTTAAGGTGAACGGGGAAAGATTTAAAAGGGGCATAAGGGGCAATGTTTCAGCCAGAGGGTGGTGTGTGTATGGAATGAGCTGCCAGAGGAAATGGTGGAGGCTGGTAGAGTTACAACATTTAAAAGGCATCTGGATGGGTATATGAATAGGAAGGGTTTAGAGGGATCTGGGCCAAATGCTGGCAAATGGGACTAGATTAATTTAGGATATGTGTTGGACCAAAGGGCCTGTTTCCGCACTGTACAGCTCTGTGATTACGATCCCATTGAATGCTGGAGGCTAGAATGACCAACTTTTTGCTTTTTTTTTAGTATTCTTAAGCCAATAGACAAAGACTGGGACAGATCCCATTTCTCTCCCTGAACTGATCTCAGAGGAGATGCAGGGCTAGTGTTACAATTTGGAATATTGTATTGATTTCATATAAACGCAATTATTTGACATGAAGAGCAAGCTTATGTGGGAACGAGTTAAGTTCATTTGGACACTCCATCAGCAGCTGCGGAAGCATTAGTGCATAGCAAATCTGAAATGTTGGACAGCTTTCAGTCACCAGTGATCTATCTCTCTGAATCCTCTGAATTGTCACAGAATTATACTGAATATAGAGCACTGAAGTGTGCCACTCAACAAGAATCACTTGTATTCTTGTAAACATTTAGAGTCATACTGCATGGAAATAGACCCTTCGGTCCAAATTGTCCATGCTGACCACATATCCTGAATTAATCTAGTTCCCTTTGCTAGCATTTGGCCCATATCCCTCCAAAACCTTCCCTATTCATATACCCATCCAGATGCCTTTTAAGTGTTATAATGGTACCAGCCTCCACCACCTTTCCTGGCAGCTCAATCTGTACATGCACCACCCTCTGCGTGAAAAAGTTGCTCCATAAATCCCCTTTAAATCTTTCCCCTCTCACCTTAAACCTATGCCCCCTAGTTTTGGACTCCCCCACCCTGGGGAAAAGACCTTGGCTATTCACCCTGCCCATGCCCCTCACGATTTTATAAATGTCTCTAAGGTCACCCCTCAGCCTCCGATGCTCCAGGGAAGATAACCCCTGCCTATTAAGCCTCTTCCTATAGCTCAAAGCCTCCAATCCTGGCAACATCCTTGTAAATCCTTTCTGCACCTTTTCAAGTTTAACAACATCTTTCCCAGAGCAGGGAGACCAGAATTGAACGCAGTCTAACCAATGTCCTGTACAGCACAATATGACCTTCCAACTCCTATACTCAAACCACTGGTACACTTGCCTTTATTGGTCAAACGCCTTCTTCACTACCCTGTCTACCTGTGACTCCACCTTCAGGAAACAGTGAACCTGCGTTTGGGTTATTTCAGAGGTGTGTTACGAGCTAAAATTGGATACTCATTCATGCGAGGACACATTAGCCGAGATGACCAGAAGTATGATCAAAGAGGTGGGTGTTAAGGAGCAATTTAAAAGAAGCAGAGAGTTGGAGAGATTTGGGGAGAAAATTCCAAAACTTAGGGCATTAGCACAGACATCAATTGTGGAGCTATTAAAATTGGGTTTGTTCAAAAGTCTAAAATTAGAGGCACACATATCTAGGGACATTCTGGGGCTCAAATAGGTTCCAGAAGTTAGAGGGAGGTGAGCAAGAGGCCACGGAGGGATTTCACACAAGGATGAAAATTTTAAAAGTGAGGTTTTGCTAGTCTTTATGCTCCAAAGCCTCCTCTGATCCTTCTTCATCTAGCTCCTGTCAACAGAACTCAGTATTCTTTCTCTCACACGTGTTTATCCAGCTTCCCTTTAAATGGATCTGTATTATTCGTCTCAACAACACACCATAGTTGTGAATTCTCAGTGCTGTCTGGGTAAAAAGTGTTCTTCTGAGGTTCCTAAATGACTTCTCAATGACTATCTTACATCAATGATCTCCAGTTTTGCTTTTCTCAACAAGCAAAAGCACTATGCATACCTTATCGCAGCCTTCCAAATTTTAAAGATCTGTATTTTCAACCTTCCATGTTCTTTTCTCAATGGAGCAGGGACCTATCCTGTTCATCCTTTCCTGATTTATATAATCCTATATCAGCTTTGTAAATCTTTATTGCATCCTCTCCAGGCTTTTGATATCACAGTCTTCCAAGTGTGGTCTAACCATGTTTCTAATCCAGTGACCTGGCAGATGTATTCAGATACAAACAATTAGAGACATTTATAGCAAGCTGACATACTTGGCTACCCTCAACTACAAGAAATTCAACCCCTTATTTCCCTGGCTTCCGGTTCACTAAAGAGCCAGCACTGATCAGCCTTCAGTTGGAAGGAGATTTAAGAACAGCTTGAGACGTCCTGGAATTTCTAGAGGATGTGAAGATATTCCCCATCACCCTGCTTATTATCCTTTATGGCTCATTGCCAATATGAAGTTAGACTTGCTTCCCTTTCAAAGACAACATACATTTATGCAGGGTTGATTGTAGAATCTTAACAGCCCTAAAGGGGCCATTTGGACCGCTGTGCATGTACTGGCTCTTTGAAAGCTCTGTTCATTTAGTCCCATCATCCCTGCTCTATCCCTGGTGCTCTTCTGCCTAATTCCCTTTTCCTTCCAATATCCTTTCAGACACAGCATTATGATCTAACTTATTGCATAAATAGACTCTTACCTCCCCTCTGGTTGTTTTCCCAGTTACCTTGAATCTAACTCTCCTGATATACCAATCCTCTTGGAAGCAGTTTCCCTTATCCCTTGCCAAACCTCTTGCCCACTCTCAGCAACTATTAAACTTCTCCTTAACCTTCCTCTCTGTTGTAGTAGTCACAGCTTCTTTGCTCTCAAAGCCTCAACATATTTCTTCATAAATTGAATTGCATGCAATGGGAGAGATCTTAATCCGAAATCAAGTCAGTCGAAGAGGGGTGGGATGTAAAAGTTTTAACTAGTTCAGATCCAACACTTGGCCATCTCCAGCTCTCTCTCAGCAGAGGATGAATATTATAAGTAGGTGCCTTATGTAGCCTGTCTCCCAGGTTTGACACAAGCAGTTTCCGAGGCCTTGTGAAAGCCAGCAGCTGTACATAGTTGAAGACTGCTTCATAGAAGAGATAAACAACATTACAGCATGCCTTGTCTGTTTTTCCAATGCCTGTTCACCATCTACGAGACACCAGTCAGGAATAGTCTACCCTTGGCTAGATAGTTGTATCTCCAACACTCAAGCATCAGCTCTTTAGCACCTTCCAAACCTATGACCTTTACCAACTAAAAGGACTCCAAGGGCAGCTTTGCATGGGAACATTACCATCAGCAAGTTCTCATCCAAGCTGCACACCATCGTATCTTGAAATTATATCAATATTCCTTCACTGTCACTGAGCCAAATCCTGGAACTCCCATCTTAACAGCACAGTGCGTGTGTGTCCAGCAGTCCAGGGCTGCAGCCAGTTCCAGAAGTCACCTTCTCAAGGTCAATTAGAGAAGTGCAACAATTACTGTCAAAGCCACCAATGCCCACACCCCATGAATGAATACATTTTTTGAACAATGCTTTTTCCCAACTCACCAAACTAATCTTCTTCCTCGACCACACCCAACCCCACCTCCACACTGGTTCAGAAATGACGACCTTTGATCACTCCCCCTCCTGCAGACCAGTTTCTACCCAGCAAGGAGTCAGAGATAGTAGGAACTGCAGATGCTGGAGAGTCCGAGACAACAAGGTGCAGAGCTGGATGAACACAGCAGGCCAAGCAGCATCATAGGAGCAGGAAGGCTGACGTTTTGGGCCTAGACCCTTCATCAGAAAAGCTTTTCTGATGAAGGGTCTAGG
>NC_063376.1:2178721-2182335 GCF_021869965.1 Rhincodon typus
GGGAGTCAATCAGACTGGTTTCTGTGCCGGGGACCTGTTCAAAGTGAAACAACAGATGCTGCAAAGGCAAACCTGCAGTGAAACCGAGACTTGCAGGCAAAAGTGTCTCCCCTGCTTTCATGGAATGTTTCCCATAAATATCAGGGCCAATGTTCCAGCTGCAGCTTAGGTGTTTGGAAGAGGAGTTCTGCCTGTGGTATGTGTTAAAGAAATAGCGTGCCTCCTCTTTATTTGGAATCTTAATCTTGCTGTGGGCTCTTACCTGAAAACAAGGGAACAGTTTTGCCAATCGAAGGGAAAGTACGTCACAGTAATTGGACAGGCACTTCGATAGATAGCAGGTGGCAGCCAATAAATACTGCCATCACTGGAGACCAGAACATTAGCATAGTAAGCAATTTCAAACCCACCGTCAATGCTGCAGAGAGGGAGAAAGAAACATCAACAGTCAGAATGTATACAAAATCTAATCATTCTGATAGAATCACACTGCGGCAAATGAATTACATGTCGGAATTGACTGCCGATTGGAAGCACATACTTGTTCTCAAGGACGATCTCAGGAAGCCAGATCTGCTGGGAAGGGATTCTTACCAGATCAATGCCTGCGTAATTAGAACTGTTCCAAGATAATCGATAATCTTTCCATTGCTATTTAAAAACAAAATGGGAAATGCAAAACCATGTTTATCCATACCTCCTACTTCACTGTTTTAAAACAATCTGTGCGCATTATAAACTGGAACTTGACGCTTCGTGTTAATGAGTGTAACTGAAACGCCCAACATGAATAATGGTCTCACTTCTGATTCTCACCTGAATGTTGCTCCAAGATTAATAAATGTGAACAATCAATATTTTCTACACTGTTACTGCCACAGGACTAGTCAAAGTAATACTTACAATTTCAATCCATACATTTGTGGTAAGTGTTTCCTCCTTTTCTTTCTGTTTAGGAATTTAAAAACAGATAGATGTCACTGCACGTGTATTGCTATTTGGCGGAAGATCTAACGTCAGGAACTTTGCAAAGTTGGAAACTGAGTACACGGAATCATAGAATCCCTACAGCGCATGAGTAGGCCATTCAGCCCATCAAGTCCACACTGACCTTTCAAACAGCATCCCACCCATATCCACCCTCCCCTACCCTAGCCCTGTAACCCTCCATTTTCCATGGCTAACCCACATAACCTGCACACAATGGGCAATTTAGCACAGCCAGTCCACCATAACTGCACACCTTCGTGGCTGTGGGAGAAAACCGGAGCACGTGGAGGAAACACACGCTGAGACAGGGAGAATGTGCAAACTCCACACAGACAGTCACCGGAGGGTGGAATTAAAACTGGGTCCCGGCACTGTCAGGCAGCAGTGGTAACAGGGTCTGATATTTTCCTAGTAATGTCAAGGACATTGCGTGTCATCTCTCTGCATCAGGGATTCCAACACTTCGTATCACTCAAATCCTATTTAATGAGTTAACGTTTCAGGTCCGGTGACCCTTCCTCAGAACTGAAACATTACCCGAAACGTTAACTCTGTTTTCTCCTTCACAGATGCTGCTAGACCTGCTGAGCTTTTACAGCATCCGCAGTTCTTTTGGTTCCTATTTAATGAGGGATGGGGTAAAATATGTTAAGTGAGTTGTGTTTGAGCCAATCACATTGGAGGGGTTAAGTGAGTTTATTAGTTGACTGCAGACAAACTTGAACTAAAGAGACCCTACATTGGTCGAACAAAGAGCGGAGATTCTTAGGTTCATCCTAAGGCACTGACAATGTTGACACTTTAAGAATTTCCTTACCAATGAGATGAGATTGGTTAATGTAAGTTTCAGAGTCACATCGATGATATCACCATAAAACTTGGCAGGACGTATTCTCTTATCATAATTGCCCAACAATGTATTCAGCAGTTTTTCCTCTTCATTCGATCTAGCTGTAGGTTAATTACAGATTAGTTTATCTCAGCTTTCCAGCATTTGCAGTATTTCACTTGTATATTACAGATTAATGGATGACAAAACTATGGTCCAACACAACACCAGAAGTTACTTGTGCGAACTCAGTGCCATTTGCTAATTCCAATTATTTAGCAATCTGATTTAAATCTAGTAAAGTCCCAATGACTGAGCTTGTTCTCACAGGTTGGAAAACAAAGATCAAGACTGTTTCTGAGTTTTAAAGTCACTGCCCCAGGCAATCTTTTGGAATTCTTATCACGGCGCCAGCTTTATGTTGGCATTGAGACAGGTTTAAGGATGCCAGCTGGGTAATCAATGCTGGAGGGCCAACTCGATTCAAGGGGAATTGATTTGCTGCCCTTAACTGGACAGAAATCTGTCTCCTTGGATGGTAAGCCATAGTGGTCTTGTCTCTACATTTGGGTCAGAAGGTTCAGGTTCAAGACTCATCTGCCTCAGAGATGTGTCATTGCTGTCCAAGCAGATTGATTAAAAATAATAGGGTGGTAAACATTGAGACGGCCCTTCATTCTGCAGAGAGAGAGAGAGAGATCAACATTACTATTTGGGAGGTGCAGGTTTTGGGATTAGAGGTAATCATTTTTCACCGAGAGTGGTGGGTGTCTGGAATGCACTGCCAGGGAGGGTAGTTGGGGCCGGAAACCTCAGAACCTTTACTTCCATAGCACAGAATCCCTACAGTGTGGAAACAGGCCATTCCACCCAGCAAGTCCACACCAATCCTCCAAACAGCATTCCACCCAGAAACATCCCCCTACCCTTTCCCTGTAACACTACATTTCCCATAGCTAATGCACTTAACCTACACATCCATGAACACAATGGGACAATTTAGCACAGCCAATCCACCCTAAACTGCACATCCCTAGGCACTACGGGACAATTTAGCACGGCCAATCCACCCTAACCTGCACATCCCTGGACTGTGGGAGGAAACTGGAGCACCCGGAGGAAACCCACACAGTCACGGGGAGAATGTGCAAACTCCACACAGACAGTCGCCGGAGGGTGGGATTGAACCCGGGTCCCTGGCGCTGTGAGGCAGCAGTGCTAACCACTGAGCCACCATGCCACCTTAATTTGGACAATCATTTGAAGTGTCATCACATTCAAGGCTATGGGTCAAATGCTGGAAAATGGGACTAATGTAGATTTAGAATAGTTTTTTGACAGTGGAACAGGAGGGACAACCTCTACACACTTTGATCAACACTCAAAGTGTTAGCACAGTGGGAGAGTAAACCTAGAAATTATTTTCAAGTGTTTGGGATGCCATGTGCGGCATGGTGTAACAGCGGTTAGCAGTGCCAGGGACCCACGTTCGATTCCACCCTCGGCCGACATTCTGTGTGGAGGTTGCACATTCTCCCCGTGTCTGCGTGGGTTTCCTCTGGGTGCTCCGGTTTCCTCCCACAGTCCAAAGATGTGCAGTTTAGGGTGGATTGGCCGTGCTAACTTGTCCCATAGTGCCCGGGAATGTGCAGGTTAGGGTGGATTGGCCGTGCTAAATTGTCCCGTAGTGTCCATGGATGTGCAGGTTAGGGTGGGTTGGCCGTGCTAAATTGTCCCATAGTGTCCATGGATGTGCAGGTTAGGGTGGATTGGCCGTGCTAAATTGTCCTGTAGT
>NC_063376.1:2182345-2204763 GCF_021869965.1 Rhincodon typus
ATGTGCAGGTTAGGGTGGATTGGCCGTGCTAAATTGTCCTGTAGTGCCCAGGGATGTGCAGGTTAGGTGGGTTAGCCATGGGAAATGCAAGGTTATAGGGTAGAGGAGGTGGGTTTGGGTGGGATGTTCTTTAGAGGGTTGGTGTGGACACAATGGGCCAGACAGCCTGCTTCCACACTGTAGGGATTCTACGAGGAGAAGAATCTGTTTCAAAAGCTGAGCCAAAGTTTTGCCTCCAGCGCCTGCCTTAGTTCCATGCTCCGATGTAAGGTGCCAGTTGTGTGTTAGTGCTTGTGTATCTATATTTAATGATTGTTCCTTGTGAGATTTAAATAGAATTGAAATGTTGCTGTTAAAATAGCCCTCCAACATTCAGATTAACGCAAAAAGGACCAGCCTCAGCAACTTAAGGAGTCCTGGAATCTGAGTACAAAAGCTCGGTGATGAATCAGGAGAGGAAGGCTGTGTGGTCCAGTAGCATTTCTAATGCAGACCAGAACTATTCAGTGTCCTCCCCATTATCTGAGCTGCTGCCCTTTGGGGTTAAGGTACAGATTTTATGGGATTTAGTTCAACGGTGCAACAGACTTAAAGGGTAGAAAAGCTGCCCCTGTTCCTTGGGACCCTGAGTCTCTACTCATGGCTTGCATTGATGCCCTGCCAGGCCAGAGGGTGACTGGGCTACAAGTCAATAGTGGTTTCTCTTTGTCACTTTCTCCATTGTTAACAAAGGTAACAGAATCCTTTCGAGAGGCAGCATTAGCTCATTCTCCATGTAACGAGTAAAAAGACCCTGTTGAAATAGAACAATTGGTCCTATCATTCTTCATATTCCCTTCCTCTTCAACCCATGTAGAGAATGAAGACAGCACCACAGTGGCAGGGCTGCATGGCCTGTTTCTGTGTCATTAAATTCCACTCAATTCCTGTGGGAAACTGGCTGGCATCCCAATACCCCTGCTGAGATTACCCTTCATAAAGTGGGCAGTCAGTGACGTTAAGTCAAATCTCTACCCTCACCCCATCCCTGACAGTGACACAAGTCACGTGTGGTGGGTTTTCAAGGAGTAATATAGTATCATGGATGGAAGATTGGCTCAATGAGGAGCCAAATGTCTTCTTTCTGCTCTTAATTCACATGCCCACAGGAGACAATGGATTTTAGTTTCTGGATGATAGGAAGTTCTAACCTGCGCCACCATTCACCAACCCCTCAACATCTCTGGTCCCTACACCACCAACCCCAACCAATCTCCTACTCCACCAGTTGGTTTGAAATAAGGCCCAAACACATGAAAAACCACATCACAGAAGGGCTAGGAACTCGGAATGCCAATAGCCAGAACAATGACTGCCTCCAGGAGAACATTGATCATGACCATAGCCCTCTACTCTTTTAGTAATCACAACAATGTCCCATTCACATTTACAGCACTGCTGACAAACGTGACAAGAGTATCAAATGGATTTTTAAGATTTGGGTGAATTGATATCTTTCTGGCCCCTAGTTATTATGGGCCAGACTGTTGCGAAGTTGGGTAGAGTATTTGTGGATTTGAAGTCAGAATGTTAGAATTTGAGGTTTGTAAAATGATGGTGGGGGGGTCTAGTGGGGGGGGGAGTGTGTGGTCCCTTTAAAAGATTATGTATTTATGTGTTTTCTTTAGGCTTGGAGATTTAAAAAGAATGTGCATGTGCACAGAGTGATCCTGAAATTGAAACATTTTATCAAAACGCTGTGTAGTTAGCAACCCAGGCTGTAGTTTGTTTTGTTATTAAGGAAACCAGTTTGAAAATAAGCCAATCAATTTAAACTAGGCACTTAGAGACTAAAAACCAATTAAATTTAAATCTGATGGTTTTGACAACCTAGGACCAATCCTATTGTAAGAAATTAATAGGTCATCAAGGGTATAAAGGATGAGGGCATGTGAAAATTGGTGTGAGAGTAACTGCCACCTATTAGAGTTAATGACCCATCAGATCTAAAGAGAAAACCACTAGTTCTTACAGAATTCTCTCTAAGCTCTCAGACTAACCATCATCTAACTAAAGGTATATTGGCACTCTTAGCTAATATTCCTGACACAAGAATTCTACAGAGAAAGTTGTTCCTGATGAAGAACAGCGGAACAGGCACCAAACATTCCAGAAGACGTATCCTGGCTGTAATTTCAAGAGACTAAGTTTTAAGTTTTTGTTAATTAATTTGCTTTATTATCATGGCACTAGTATCTATTGGAACAGTATATCATTAGCATTTTGTTTTATTCAGGAATAGTTCTTAGTTAAGCGGGAATTGTTCAGTTTGTCAGTAGTTCGGTTAATTTGTTCAATGTTAGAGTTAGATAAATAAATTGTTACTTGTTGATTATAGAGTGACTGTCAGGAATTCATTTCATTTAACCTCCTCTTTATAACAGATTGGGAGGTGAGAGGCAGGTTATGCCACTTTTCACATTTCCTTTAACAGATTATGAGGTGTGGCGAGCTTCTCTGGGTATTTCGATTTTAGCTATCAGAGTGGGGTCGACCTCCGTTTCATAACACAGACCAAACCCTCTCAATATATATTTAGAAGATAGTCTAGACCTTAATGTTTTCTTATTTTAAAGGTAAGTGTTAGGTGTTGTGTTCGATTGGTCAAACTACTTGAAACAAAACATACTTTATTCGTACCCTATAGTTAAAATACAAACAAAATAAAAATCAAGAAAAGAATTGGCTTAACTGTAGCATATCAAAATGCTTAACAAAGTAATATATTTATTAACTACTAGTAATTAACTGTTTCAATATAGCAACGTCCCATAAACACACCCTTGGTCAAGGCAAATTTTTTCTTTTATTCATTCACAAGATGAAGGCATCGCTAGCTAGACTGCATTTATTGCTCATCCCTAATTGCCCAGAAGGCAGTTAAGAGTCATTTGTAGGCCAGACCAGTTAAGGATGGCAGCTTCCTTCCCTAAATGGGATTAGTGAACCAGATGGATTTTTCAATTGACACACAGTCATCATTAGATTCTTAATTCCAGGTATTTATTGAATTCAATTTCCACTATCTGCCATGGCCAGATTTGAACCCAGGACCCCAGAACATTATCTGGATCTCTGAATTAACAGCCCAGTGATAATACCACTAGGCCATCGCCTTCCCTATATTCAGTAAAACAGATTGTCTGACATGCAATGCTAGCAGCAGGAAGAGAACCCCAGCTTTTAACTGTAACAGAGAGAGAAATAAGAGCTTCCACATCCAGCTTCAAGACCACACAACTGCAGAAAGCTAAAGGTTCTGTGGGAGTATAAGCCCACCCATTCAGGCTGCTTCTATTGTTCCAACTTTTAAATAAAACCCAAGGCCTCACAAGCTGTTTACTTTTTTGGCTTTGAGCAGATTGCTTGTCACTTCTGTCTCAACCTTCTTTCATTCAAAAAAGGACAAAATACACCTCTTACAGCCATAGTTTTGTCACATGGTGTAATAATTTGGCTGGCCTGATCCCATTAAGCGTGGTGCTCAGGTTCTGAAGTTAATGCAGATGTTTTGACTTTACATTGCCAACTGCAGGATTTTAGAAAGTTCAGTATTTAATCCTGAACCAACAGCAGATTAATCTTAGTGTTGTGTATGGGAGCTTGCAGTTTTCTGCAAAAGAGACATAACTATAAAATTAGAACTTAACCTTTGAAGAGAGCAATCAGGATGTATCTTTTAGCAGTAAAACTCTGGAATATTCTTCTCCCCTGCAAAAAAAATGCTGTGGATGCTGTACGTTATTTGCATGAGGCTATCATAGGAAATGCAGCTGAGGTACATATCACATATGATCTAATTCCATAGTGAAGTAGATAGAGGGGCTGAATGGCCAGTCCCCCTGCCATTCCTAGGAATAGCATTAAAAATCTAAATGACTGTTACCACTTCTCCACTTGTTCCTCTGAGCTCCCAGAGGAGTTGCAGGGAAACTGAGGACAAGTATCTTCAAACCTGATGTGAAACATTCAGAAAGGTGTTTGTAACTGTCTTCAGGCAACACCTGCAGACTTTGCACCAAAAGAGAAAGAGAGCGCGTGGATTAAGGTGTTTGTGGGATCTTGCTGTGTACATCAGCACTGCAGTGCCAGAGTTGCCGGACTACATTTTCAAATTTTCCTTCAAAGTGTGGCTGCGCTTGCCTTGATGCATGGGACAAGTTCCACTGCGACTACTAATAAGAAAGCTCATCAGATCAAGGAACAAAGTGATCAACCGGAATCTCTTCAATGTATTACTTCATGGAGCAGCTATGTCCCACCAATCAGAGGTCAGCACCTACTGTGGGTAGCAGTGGGTACACCTTGGGGTTCCCAGGCTGGTCCTGGAGCACTAGGCCAAGTTGGTTGGGGTGAAGGGGATGGCGAGGTGAGGTCATGAGGAGAGGCTGGGGGATGGAGAAGTATTCAGAAATGTCAGAGGCAAGGGTAGGGAGTCCATGTTTAAGTAACCACCTCCCAGTCACCTATCTGTGTCCCAATCACCCCCAGTTTGGGGCAGATTGAGGCCTCCCCTCTCAATGCCCTATTTTACCATTTCTCTTGTCTGCTGGAAACACAGTTAATCAGGGAACATAGAGTCATAGAGATATAAAGCACAGAAACAGACCCTTCAGTCAACCTGTCCCTGCCGACCAGATATCTTAAATAAATCTAGTTCCATTTGCCGGCATTTGGCCCATATCTCTCTAAACCCTTCCTGTTCATAAACCCATCCAAATGCCTTTCAAATGTTATAATCGTACCAGCCTCCACCACTTCCTCTGGCAGCTCGTTGCACACATGCACTACCCTCTGTGTGAAAAAATTGCCCCTCAGGTCCCTTTTAAACCTTTCCCCTCTCACCTTAAACCTATGGCTCTCTAGTTTTGGACTCCCCCACCCAGGGAAAAAACCTTGTCTATTCACCCTATCCATGCCTCTCAGGATTTTATAAAGCTCTATAAGGTCACCCCTCAGCCTCCAATGGTCCAGGGAAAATAGCCCCAGGCTATTCAGCCTCTCCCTGTAGCTCAAACCCTCCAACCCCGGCAACATCCTTGTAAACCTTTTCTGAACCCTTTCAAGTTTCACAACATCCTTCCTATAGCAGGGAGACCGTAAATGCATGTAGTATTCCAATAGTGGCCTAAACAATGTCCTATACAGCCTTAACATAACCCTCCCAACTCCCACACTCAATGCACTGACCAATAAAGGCAAGCGTACCAAATGCCTTCTTCACTATCTTATCTACCTGTGACTCTAACTTCAACCTGTACTCCAAAGTCTCTTTGTTCAGCAACATTCACCAGGACCTTACTATCAAGTTCATAAGTTCATAAGAAATAGGGGCAGAGTGGGCCATTCGGCCCATCGAAGTCTGCTCCACCATTCAATCATAGCTGATATCCTCCTCACCCCCATTTTCCTGCCTTCTCCCCATAACCCTTCAAACCATTACCAATGAAAAATCTAACTCCTCCTTAAATTTGCTCACTGTCACAGCAGCCACTGCACTTTGGGGTAGCAAATTCCACGGATTCGCAACCCTTTGGGAGAATTAGTTTCTCCTCAACTGTGTTTTAAATTTTCTACCCTGTATCCTAAGACAATGACCCCTCATCGTGGAATGCCCCACAAGATGAAGCATCTGCTCCATGTCTATTTTATCTATACCTTTTATCATCTTGAATGCCTCAATTTGATCTCCCCTCTTTCTTCTAAATTCCAGAGAATATAGGCCCAAATTGTTCAATCTCTCTTCATACGACAAACCCCTTATCTCTGGGATCAATTTAGTGAACCTCCCATGAACTGCCTCCAATGCCACTACATTTTTCGTCAAATAAGGGGACAAAAGCTATGCACGATACTCCAGGTGCGGTCTCACCAATGCCTTGTATAGTTGCAACAATACTTCCTTGCCTTTATATTCTATTCCTTTAACTATGAAAGCCAACATTCCATTCATTTTCTTTATTATCTGCTGTATCTGCATGTTAGTTTTTGATTCGTGAATGAGAACACCCAGATCCCCCTGCACTGGAGCAGCCCGAAGTCTCTCCCCATTTAGATAATAGCTCACCTTCCCATTTTTCCAACCAAAATGCATGACCTCTCACTTATCCACTTACCCACGTTAAACTCCAAGTGTATAAGTCCTGGCCTGATTTGCGTTTCCAAAATGCAACACCTCACATTTATCTAAATTAAACTCCATCTGCCAATCCATGGCCCATTGGCCCATCTGATCAAGATCCCATTGTACTCTGAGGTAACCTTCTTCGCTGACCACTACACCTCCAACTTTGGTGTCATCTGCAAACTTACTAACCATCGTGAAGAGGCTCCTCAGTGATCTTTATTTAATTGACTTCTGGAGGGCCTTAATTGGCAGGGGAAAGTTTGACCTGCTGACTTTCAGCTATTTTGTTGAACCAAGATCCCTGGCTGTTTCCCATACTGAATATATAAAAGAAAATCTCACAACTTATGTTAAGGCTGTTTAGGACATTGGTTAGGGTCACTATTGGAATACTACATGCATTTACGGTCTCCCTGCTGTAGGAAGGATGTTGTGAAACTTGAAAGGGTTCAGAAAAGGTTTACAAGGATGTTGCCGGGGTTGGAGGGTTTGAGCTACAGGGAGAGGCTGAATAGCCTGGGGCTATTTTCCCTGGACCGTTGGAGGCTGAGAGGTGACCTTATAGAGATTTATAAAATCCTGAGAGGCATGGATAGGGTGAATAGACAAGGTTTCAAGGAAGACCCTGGGAGTTATCACCGGTGTCTTGGTCAACATCTGTTTACCCCTTCGACCAACAACACTGAATCAATGACTTGGTCACAGTTCGTGTGAGCTTGCTGCCGTTATTTCTGTGTCAAAACTGTGTCTACACTTTACACATGCTTCATGGATTGCAGTGTGAATTGGGAAGTTCTGAAGCAATCAAAGTTGCCATAGATGCGCAAGTTCATTGACTGACACCTGGCGGAAATCAAACCACTGCTCAAACGACTGAAGAAGGGCACCGAATCTTGTGGTGTGGCTTTCTGGTGTGGATCTCCGTCAACAGCAGCAACACAATTATCTGCTGACTCCGGGGAGAATCTCTTCACATGCAGATATAATCTGTTAACGTGTATAATGTTGTCCAACATGAGCATAATATTTCCTTAAGTGCAACGTGACAGTTATAATGACACCAGTAATGCAATAACTAGCCTCTTATGACTAGTAATCACGAGAATGTTTAAATCCCACTGTGACGGCTTTGAAAATTTCAGTGAAACTTTGGTTCTTTGTGAAATGATCCACATATTTATCCTTCAATCAACATCAGGAGGTCTTATGACCCAGTGGATAACAGCTCTTCCAAAATGCCTGATCTCAGACTGGAGTACAAGGATGCAGAAGTCATGTTGCTGTTAAACAAAACCCTAGTTAGACCCCGTTTAGAGGACAGAAAGCAGATCTGGGGACCACGCCTTAGGAAGGAAGTTTGGCCTCAGAGGGAGTACAATGTAGGTATACAAGAATGATACTTGGACTTGAGGGGTTAAGTTATGAGGAAAGATAATACAAATTAGGCCTGTTTTCTGTAGAATTAGAAAGTTAAGTGGTGATCTGATCAAAGTTTTCAAGATACTAACAGGAAAAGTACAGTTAAAGATAAACTATTTCCACTGGTTGGAGATTCCAGAACTAGGGCCAGACGATTCAGGACAGATGTTAGGAAGCACTTCTACACACAAAGGGTGGTACAGGTTCGGAACTCACTTCCACAAACATCAGTGGATGCTGGATCAGTTGTTAGTTTGAAATTGGAGATAACTTTTTTGTTAAGCAAGAGGTATTAAGCAATATGGACCATAGGCAGGATATCTGGAGTCAGGCCACAGATCGGCCATGATCTCATTGAATGGTGGAACAGGCTCGAGAGGCTGAATGGTCTACTCCTGTTCCCGTCTTTTCCTATAAAAATGGTGGAGACACCTGGTCAGCCAACATCGATACAGTGTGGAGCCCCTAACCTGTAACCTTACACTAACAAACTGTTTCAGAAGAACAAAGCAATAGAAAACAGGCACAACCATGTGCTTTTGTCTGCCTCATTGTTTTTAACTGTGAGAATTTCTAAGTCGAATCAATATTACTAAAAAGAATGTAATTCCCATTTCTGTATGTGAGATCTTGCTGTGTGCAAATTGGTTGTCTAATTTACGACAGTGAATACATTTCAAAAGTACTTTATTGACTGTAAAGCACTTTGCAGTGTCCTGAGACCATGCAATGTGGCTTTGTAAATGAAGATCTTTCCTATTTTTCTAGTCAATGTTAGACCCAACTTCTGATTTTGTTCTGTCTCCTCACACGGCTGGCAGGTGAGCCAACCACACCTCAGGAGCAAAGTCACAAAACCTACCAGCAGCCGTTCTGTGCATAATCATGTCCCTTTCATTCCTGTTCTAGGCACGCTTCAGATTAAAAGCTTCAAACACAAGAATTATAAAATCCGCCTGGAAACGGACATGAAAATCTCATTTCCAATGTTGACTCAGAGCGGGGCAAAAAAATACACAAGTAAGATAATTTAGCTGAAACCTTCAGGTTTCCTTTTATTTTAACCGGTTGATGGTGAAAGTCTTACCTTCAAACACCAAGCAGAGGATCAAGAGAAGTGGCAGGGCCATGGTGGCCTTTTACAATCCTTTGCACAAATGTGCTGTTCTGCTTGCGAAGGGCTATTTTTGGGTTGCTGGGCTGTACTGGGTTTCACCCTTCCTATCAATGAAGCCCCAGCTGTTGGACAGATTTCTGGAAGTTTCTGGGATTGCCAGCTGGTGAGTTAACCCTGCCCACCACGGTAACTCTATCCGTCGGAGCAACAGGCAGGCCCAAGTGTCCCAGGGAGAGTAGTGAAGTTGGAAGAGTTGAATTTACTCTGCCTGGCTTACTGTGGCTGCAGTGAAACCAAGGCTCTGCAAGTTCTCCCCTGCCTTTTTCTCAGGCAATACAATTTTAAAGAGAGCGCAGTAAGAGACTTGCATGCAAGCTTAATGCATGCACACAGATCAGGGCAGGTCAGTAAGACTATTTTAAAAAGCATAGAGCAAAAGAGCAAAGGAACTCATTGCTAGCCCTTGATAAAACACTTGTTAGTTTGCAAATAAAATACGTACTGACGCTCCAACACTGTGGCACTCCTTCAGCACTTGCCCTCTGTCAATGTGGCACTCCCACATGTTGACCCTCCAATAGTCCATTGTTCCCTCAGAGCTGATACTTCGATAATGCAGCACTCATTCAGTGCTGACCCTCCGATAGTGCAGCACTCCCTCAGCACTGACCCTGCAACACTGTAGCTTGGTCCCATTCCTGACCCTTCCAACATTCCAGTGCTCTCTCAGTACCGACTCTCCAACAATGCAGCACTCTCTTGGTACTGACCCTCCAACAGCGGAGCATTCCCTCAGTGCTGACGCTACGCCTCTCCCTCAGTACTGACCCTCCAACAGTGCATTCCTCCCTCAGTATGGAAGTCTCCAATGGTCTGGTATTGCCTCAGTACTGACCCTTGAACAGGGTAGCGCTCTCTATACTATCTTTCCAACCGTTCAGAACTTCCTCAGTACAAAGCCTCGCACAACAAGCCTTCAATACTGCGCCCCTTAGAATGTAGCACTCCCTCAGTACTGCAGTGGCATTATCAACTTGGATTTTCTCCTCAACTCTCTGGAGTAAAACTTGACTTAGAGGAGTCAGTGCTATTTACTGAGTCCCAGCTATGGTACTCAGCCGTATAAATTACAAGGGACCATGTTCAGTTTCTAGAACATGCTGAGTCAGCTGAACAAATATGGGACAATTGATACAGGTGTGGTTTCCACAGTTCAATGAGAATTATTGAGCTTCCTAGCATGCGTTTGCATACACATTACACAAATGCTTACACAATAGTTCAGCTTGCATCAGATAGAGAAACTGTAAACTTTCATAATGAAGGCTCACATGCAGATATGGAAGATTTGACACTCGGGTATGTTTAACCAGGGAGCGATAAGGATTGAGCTTTCAGCCTTCATCGGGGCAGAGACCAGGGCCAATCAATCCTGCCCTTGTTCTCGATTCTCAGCCACTCTGGCCATGGCTTCTACTGGTGGGTCCTTCACTCAGTTATGAAGCTTGACCCTGACCACAAGCACAGGTGAATTACAGCCTGTCCAAGCTCACCCTAATGCTTTTGAACAACCTGGGTTCCAACATCAGCCACTTCAGGGTCCTCAGTCTGGGCTTGCACAGCTTCCTGTGCAAGGTGTATAAGCTGGAGCAGCTCAGATACTGGCCAGTACGTAAAATAGTAACATGTTTACAAAGTAAAAAAACCGAAAGGACTGCGGATGCTATAAATCGGGAACAAAAACAGAAGTTGCTGGAAAAGCCTAGTAAGTCTGGCAGCACCTGTGAAGAAAAATCAGTTAATGTTTCGGGCCCGGTGACCCTTCCTCGGAGGAAGGTTGACCCTTCTGAGGAAGGGTCACCGGACCCGAGACGTTAACTCTGATATTTGCTCACAGATGCTGCCAGACCTGCTGAGTTTCTCCAGCAACATCTGTTTTTGTTTCATGTTTACAAAGTACTTTAAAAACCCAGGTTTTCATATTTATATGATGTATTATTAGTCGATTTATAATATGTGGACTTTAGAAATTATATATGAATGTAATTGTGTTGCTTTATGGTACTGTTTTCATTGGCATCTGAGGTTGCATTCATGTTCCAAATGTCAAATGGGGTTCTATCAGATGCATGAGTTAACATTTTAGTGTTTTCTGTGCAATGGAGCCACCTTGTGGCAATGGTGAGATGCTGCAGCATCAAAACTTCAAAGATGTTCGGGAAATAATGAACAAAACAAAAAAAAAGTTGGATTTATAAGACATAAGTGAGAGGGGAAAAATACAAATGAGTCTGGGGGACAATTTTTTCACACAGAGGGTGGTGAGTGTCTGGAACGGGCTGTCAGAGATAGTTCTCGAAGCGAATACAATTTCATCATTTAGGAAATGTTTAGACAGGGACATAGATGGGATAGTGTGGAGGGATATGGACCCAACGCAGGCAAATGGAGCTAGATTAAATTGTGAAAACTGGGAGGCAACGGCAAGTTAGGCCGAAGGGCCCGTTTCTATGCTGTAGATGTCTATGGCCTCCATGACCCTCTTGTACTCTATATAATGCCTTTAAACATAGTAAAAACATCTCAAGGCTCTTCACAGCAGTTTTAGAATTGGACAATTATACAGTACAGAAGAACATCATTCAACCCAGTGGAGATGTCCTGACTCTTTGGCAGACAAGTTCATTTCACTTCACATCCTTGCTGTTTTCCCACAGCCTGTACATTTTCTTGCCTTCATGTTCAACGCAGAGAAGTGTATGGCGACACATTTTGGTAGAAAGAACATGTAGATACTGTATAAAATAGAGGGCGTGACCCAGAAGAATGTGCAGGAGCAGAGAGACCTGGGCATAAGTTACTAAAGGTTACATGACAGGTAGAGTGAGTAGTTATCTGGAGCACACAATATCATAAACTTTATTAATGGATGTATTCAAGAAGTGGCTAGATACAGCACTTGGGGTGAATGGGTTCAAAGGTTATGGGGAGAAAGCAGGATTAGGCTATTGAGTTGGGCGATCAGCCATGATCGTGAAGAATGGCAGAGCAGGCTCGAAGGGCCGACTGGCCTCTTCCTGCTCCTATCTTCTATGTTTCTATGTCAGAGACTACAAGAATAAGGAGATTACAGTTAACTAATATAAGACATCAGTAATACCTCACTTGGAGCATTGTGTACTGTTCTGGGGACCACACTTTAGGGATGATGTGAACACATTAGACAGAGTACGGAAAGGATTTGCAAGAATGGTTCAAGTATGAGGATGGGTTGGAAAAGTTGGGAGTGTTTTCCTTGGAGAGAAGGCTGAAAGAAGGTTTGGTAGAAGCTTTCAAAATCCTGAGCAGCGTGGACAGAGTAGATCAGGAGAAACCCTTCCCACTCACCAAAGGATTGAGAACAAGAGGGCACAAATATAAGGCAATTTCTGAAGGAAACAAATCTGAGGTGAGAAAAAACTTTTTCACACTAAGTAGATGGGATCTTGAATGCACTGCTTTGAAGTGCAGCAAAGTTAGGTTCAGTTGAGGCATTCAAGTGGACATCAGGTGATTATTTAGAAACAGTATTACTCATGGTTGTAGAGAAATGGGAGGAGGACAGCACTGATTAAAATACTCATTCAGAAACTGGTGCAAACACAATGGGCCAAATGGCCTCCTCTTGAACTGCAACAAATCTGTGATTTATCTAATTCCTTTTGAAAACCACCATTGAATCTGCTCCCATTACCCTGTCTAGAATTGAACGCAATACTTCAATTAAAGTCTAGCCAGTGCAATGTAAAGGTTTTGCATAACTCACTCAGCTCTTGCACTGACTAATAACCCAGGAATAGACAGGTGAGTACATAAAATAAGAACACTTTTTAAGAATGATAAAAACAGAGTTTCAAATTCATACAATGTATCGTAAGTTTAATTTGTAATATGTGAACATTAATAATTATACACTGAATGTATGTAACATGATACTTTGATTTTCTTAACTGCATTCTCAGACAGGGAGGTGATGGCCTCATGGTCTTACCACTAGACTATTAATCCAGAGACGCAGGTAACATTCTGGGGGCCTGAATTTGATTTCAAATTAAAATTTGGAGTTAAGAGTCTAATGAGAAGATCACAGAATCCCTGTGGAAGCAGGACATTTGAGTCCACACCATCCCTCTGAAAAGCATCCCACTGAGACTCACCCTCCCACCCTATCCCTGCAACTTTGCATTTTCCATGGCTAACTCAACTA
Source organism: Rhincodon typus (assembly GCF_021869965.1). Taxonomy (NCBI): domain Eukaryota; kingdom Metazoa; phylum Chordata; class Chondrichthyes; order Orectolobiformes; family Rhincodontidae; genus Rhincodon; species Rhincodon typus. The sequence continues at coordinate 2,195,294 of NC_063376.1, forward strand.
TCCTGCACATCTCTGGATACTATGTTCAATTTAGCATGGCCAATCCAACTAACCTGCACATCTTTGGACTGTGGGAGGAAACCGCAGCATCCAGAGGAAACCCACACAGACACAGGAGAATGTGCAGACAGAGAAAGTAGGAACTGCCGATGCTGGAGAATCTGAGATAACAAGGTGTAGAGCTGGATGAACACAGCAGGCCAAGCAGCATCAGAGGAGCAGGAAGGCTGACATTTCGGGTCTAGACCCTTCTTCAGAAATGGAGGAGGGGAAGGGGATTCTGAAATAAATAGGGAGAGAGGGGGAGCGGATAGAAGGTGGATAGAGGAGGAGATAGGTGGAGAGGAGACAGACAGGTCAAAGAGGCAGGGATGGAGCCACTAAAGGTGAGTGTAGATGGGGAGTTAGGGAGGGGATAGGTCAGTTGAGGGAGGACGGACAGGTCATGGAAGCGGGATGAGGCTTGTAGGTAGATGGGGGTGGGGCTTGAGGTGGGAGGAGGGAATAGGTGGGAGGAAGGACAGGTTAAGGAGGCGGGGACAAGCTGGGCTGGTTTTGGGATGCGGTAGGGGGAGGGGAGATTTTGAAGCTTGTGAAATCCACATTGATACCATTGGGCTGCAGGGTTCCCAAGCGAAATATGAGGTGCTGTTCCTGCAACCTTCGGGTGGCATCATTGTGGCACTGCAGGAGGCCCAGGATGGACACGTTGTCCAAGGAGTGGGAGGGGGAGTTGAAACGGTTCACGACTGGGAGCAGTCTTTTGTCGCTAAATAAAATCCACAAACCTGACTGCCCTGGTCGACCCATTGTCTCTGCCTGCTCCTGCCCCACGAAACTTATCTCTACTTATCTCGACTCCATTTTCTCCCCCTTGGTCCAGGAACTCCCCACCTATGTCCGTGACACCACCTACGCCCTCCACCTCCTCCAAAACTTCCGATTCCCTGGTACCCAACACCTCATCTTTACCATGGACGTCCAGTCCCTATACACTTGCATTCCCCATACAGATGGCCTAAAGGCCCTTCGCTTCTTCCTGTCCTGCAGGCCCGACCAGTCTCCTTCCACTGACACCCTCAGCCGCTTAGCTGAACTCGTCCTCACCCTTAACAACTTCTCCTTCAATTCCTCCCACTTCCTACAGACAAAGGGGGTGGCCATGGGTACCTGCATGGGCCCAAACTATGCCTGCCTCTTTGTAGATTACGTGGAACAATCCCTCTTCAGTAGCTACACTGGCCCTAAACCCCACCTCTTCCTCCGTAACATCGATAACTGTATCGGCGCTGCCTCGTGCTCCCACGAGGAGCTCGAACAGTTCATCCAGTTCACTAACACCTTCCACCCCAACCTTAAGTTCACCTGGACCATCTCCGATACCTCTCTCTCCTTCCTGGACCTCTCTGTTTCCATCTCTGGCAACCACCTGGAAACCGATATCCATTTCAAGCCTACCGACTCCCACAGCTACCTAAAATACACCTCCTCCCAGCCACCTTCCTGCAAAAATGCCATCCCCTATTCCCAATTCCTTCGCCTCCGCCGCATCTGCTCCCGAGATGAGGCATTCCACTCCTGGACATCCCAGATGTCCTCGATTTTCAAGGACCGCAACTCCCCCCCCACAGTGGTCGAAAACGCACTCGACCGTGTCTCTCGCATTTCCCGCAACTCATCCCTCACACCCCCTCCCCGCAATAATAACCAAAACAGAATCCCCCTCATCCTCACGTACCATCCCACCAACCTCCGGATCCAATGCATCATCCTCCGCCACTTCCGCCATCTGCAATTTGACCCCACTACCAAAGACATTTTTCCCTCTCCACCCTTATCTGCTTTCCGGAGGGACCACTCTCTCCATGACTCCCTTGTCCGTTCCACACTCCCCTCCAGCCCACTACCCCCGGCACTTTTCCCAGGGCCACCGTAGAAAGTGCTACACCTGCCCCTACACCTCCTCCCTCACCACCATCCCAGGCCCCAAGAAGACCTTCCACATCAAACAGATGTTTACCTGCACATCTGCTAATGTGGTATACTGTATCCGCTGTTCCTGTTGTGGCCTCCTCTACATCGGGGAAACCAAGCGGAGGCTTGGAGACCGCTTTGTGGAACACCTACGCTCGGTTCACAACAAACAACCGCACTTCCCAGTCGCGAACCATTTCAACTCCCCCTCCCATTCCTCAGATGACATGTCCATCCTGGGCCTCCTGCAGTGCCACAATGATGCCACCCGAAAGTTGCAGGAACAGCACCTCATATTTCGCTTGGGAACCCTGCAGCCCAACGGTATCAATGTGGACTTCACAAGCTTCAAAATCTCCCTTCCCCTGACCGCATCCCAAAACCAGCCCAGCTCATCCCCACCTCCCTAACCTGTCCTTCCTCCCACCTATCCCCTCCTCCCACCTCAAGCCCCACCCCCATCTACCTACCAGCCTCATCCCCCCTCCATGATCTGTCTGTCCTCCCCGGACTGACCTATCCTCTCCCTACTTCCCCACCTACACTCACCTTTACTGGCTCTACCCCCACCTCTTTGACCTGTCTGTCTCCTCTCCACCTATCTTCTCCTTTATCCATCTCTATCCACCTCCCCCTCTCTCCCTATTTATTTCAGAATCCCCTTCCCCTCCTCCATTTCTGAAGAAGGGTCTAGACCTGAAACATCAGCTTTCCTGATCCTCTGATGCTGCTTGGCCTGCTGTGTTCATCCAGCTCTACACCTTGTTATCTCAGAATGTGCAGACAGTCACCTGCGGCTGGAATCGAACTCGTGTCCCTGGCGCTGTGAGGCAGCAGTGCTAACCACTGAGCCACCATGCCATGCTGATGACTGGGAGGCCATTGCCATTAACAAAAGCCCATCTGGCTCACTAACGTCCTTTAGGGAAGGACATTGCTGTCCAACTGATCTGGCTATATTTGACTCCGGACCCACAACAACGTGGTTGACTTTTACTTACCTTCTGCGCAATTGGAAATTGGTGATCAATTCTGGATTAGCCCATGAATGAATATTTTAAAAAATCTGTCATTTTCAAAGATTTATGTACTGTAATAATATCCCAGGCCCCTCCTAGGGACCACTGCCTCACAGCACCAGGGACCTGGGCTTGATTCCACCCTCAAGTGCCTGTCTGTGTGGAGTTTGCACATTCTCCCTGTGTCTGCATGGGTTTTCTCCCACAGTCCAAACATGTGCAGTTTAGGATGGACTGACCGTGCTAGTGTCCAGGAATGTGTGGGCTGGGTGGAGTACTCTTGGGGGTCAGTAGATACTTCATGGGCTGAATGGCCTGCTCCCACACTGTAGGGATTCTATGATTCTCTCTGTTGCTGTACTCTTTAAAGTTGTAGCATTTAATTACAGTTCACCAAGCCACATGAGGAGAAATTAGAGTGTGTGACCAGAAGTTTGGTCAAGCAGCATCCTAAAAAGGTGAGAGAGACACAAACACACAGAAACAATGAGTTTGAGAAGGAAATTCCAGAGCTTAGGACCTTGGCAGCTAAAGGCAAGGCTGTCCATGAGAGTGCAGTGAAAATTGAGGTGGCATTAAAAAAACTGAACAGGAAGTCTGCAGAGGTCTTTGGACGTTTGTAGGTTATGGAGCAAGGGAGGGGTGGATGTGTTTGAACATTGCCAAACTAGGAGGCAGCGTAGTTTAGCGAGCAAAAGGGCAAATGTGACTAGGTGCGAGTTAGGATGAGGCAGCCTAGTTTTGGATGAGCTGAAGTTTGCTGAGGGTGGAAGGTGCAAACCAAGCAGAAGACTATTGGAATAGTCGAGCCAAGATGTGACAAAACAAAGAATTTCTCTCCAATCCTACCCAAATTGACTGTCATGTTTCGTAAATTAGAACAGTGACTACAGTTCAAAAGTAATTTGTTGGACAGTGAAACATTTTGGGGCATCCTGAGGTAATGCAAGGTACTATAAAAATACAATACGTTTCTTCCTTACACACTCCAATTCTCTCTCTGGTATCTCTTGGATAATCTGAGGCACGATGCTTATACTCCACAGCCCATCTCCTCTGAGCAGTCACATATCACAAATAAAACACAACCAGTAAACATGTTGTATCATTTCATTTATTGTGGACTTTTAGGGTCACAGTTGGTAACTATCAGCAGAATGCAACAGCAGTTCTTGAACACATGTTCCTTATAGTAATGTGAATAAATTACAAGCATCTACGATTGTGAATTGATTCCGCTTTCAAACAGGCTTAACTTTTCTGAGTACACAACTTGATTTAATAAAGGTTAATTTGGATTTATACAATGATGCAACATCGGAACCTGTCTGTAGGTTTCATGTTCAGATCGCCTCTTGATTCTGAAGTGTGCAGTCTCTAAGAGTAAAACTCTGTCCTCTATTCAAACTGTTGGTTCGCCTCGGCTCGGAACTTCCTTGATCTGTTAGGGTAATTTTCACAACATTTTTGAAGTTTGTTGTGGAAAGAAAGAAAACACACTGCATTCTTAAACTGTGAACTAAAAACATGAAATTATGGAAAATGCCAGTGAGGCAGCAACTGTGAGGAGAGAGAGAAACAGTGAACATTTAAGGTTGATGAACTTTCATCGGAAAGAATGACCTGTATTTCCATAGCACCTTGCCATAATCCTAAGAAACCAATAGACCCCATACAGCTAATGAATCATCTTCTGTGAACTGCATTCCTGTTGTTAAGCTGGAAACATAACTGAAATGTGCACTGAGTGGTAGAATGGTAATGTTACTTTACTAGCAGTCCAGAGGCTCAAACTAATGTTCTGAAGATGTGAATTTGGATCCTACCATGGTGAATGATGAAAATTTAATTCTAGAAAAATCTGAAACTAAAAGGTTGTCGCATCCAGCTGTGAATGGTGGTGGCCAATTAACAGGAGGAGGTGAACCCCATCCTCAAAGATGGGGGTGCCTAACACATCAGTGCAAAAGGCAACACTGATGCATTTACATCTGTCTTCAACCAGAGCTGCCAAGTCAACAATCCATCTTGGACCCTTCTTGAGGTCCCAACCATCACAGACGCCAGTCTTCAATTAATTTGGTTGAACACGGTATCAAGAAACAGCTGACGTACTGGATGCAGCAAAGACTATGGACCCTGACACATTCCAGCAATGGTACTGAGGGGTACTTGTACTCCAGAACTACCCACACACCTAGCCAAGCTAATCCAGTACAATTACAACACAGGCATCATGTGGAAAGTCGCTCAGGTTGAAAAGCAGGGGCAAATCCAGCCCAGCCAATTACCGCCATATGAGTTTACTCCCTATCATTAGTAAAGGAAAGGAATGGGTCATTGACAGTGCTATCAAGCAGCTCTTTGAAAGGAATAGCCTGCTCACGATGCTCATTTTGATTCGCTTGAGTCCCACCAGAACCATTCAGCTCTGGTCCAATCATGGACAAATAAGCTGAATTCCAAAGGTAGGGTGTACAGGCCTGCCACTGAAATCAAGACAGCATTCACTCTTTCCACACCCCTCATGATTTTATAAACCTCTATAAGGTCACCCCTCAGCCTCCAGGGAAAATAGCCCCAGCCTATTCAGCCTCTCCCTGTAGCTCAAACCCTCCAACTTGGGCAACATCCTTGTAAATCTTTTCTGCACCCTTTCAAGTTTCACAACATCCTTCCTACAGCAGGGAGACCAGAGTTGAATGCAGTATTCCAAAAGTGTCCTGTGGGGAGGAATGAGGTCACTGCTTAGGGGAAGGAGGGAGAGCACTTTAAGAATGAGATGAGTGTCCTGAGACCTGCTTATTTTTATAAGTTTATAACATGCCAATTATCAGTTAGGATCAGGTAGCTCAGCCAAAGATGGAGACTGAGCCGAGAACTGTCCAGTTTGTTTGGTCCGTTTGACTCGCCATCAGGCAGGCTGCTTGACAGCGGATTTATTTTAATGTTACCAACTTCTTCTGTCATTCATTTTTGTCAGGTTTAAACCGGGCAATGGTTATAAATGCTGTGACCTCTCCAGTCTGGAAATACATGGTTCAGACACTTCAGTTGTCAGGAAGTTCTTGTGCAGGCTGCAAGGGCTCATGGGCATTATTTTAGGACAGTACTTTGGGAGTGGAAACAGTTAAGATGCTCGAATAAGTAAAACTATTTTTATTACAGTTTTGTAATGTTTATGCTTCCAGTAAGCGTTTATATCTGCAGCATTTACTGGTATGCGTGCTTGCCGTTAAAGCATTCTGATTTCATCCTATAATCCAGGAAACTCCAAAATTCAGAAGTAACTTGGTCCCAAGCATTTTTGGACGGGAGAGATTACAGTGTATCATAGAGAGAAACACAAGATGTAGAGGCTGTTAATCATAGATTCATTTACTGGGAAGCTTGACGGACACATCAAAGAGAAATGAATAGAAGGTTCTGTTAGAGAGAATTGAAGAGGTTGGGGGGGAAGGGAAGGACAGGAGCCTTGTTTGAAGCATAAACATCAGCACAGACTTTATGGAGTACAACGGCCTGTTTTGTTGCTTTAAGTTGTAGGTAGTTTCGTCATAATGTTTCATTAACTTACTCGAAAATGAGCGTTATGCAACCAATCAAAATTGAGCCAGCTGATAGGCCAACAATCAGATAAATGGATTCATTCAGATCTAGCCTGTCTATTGGAAGAACAAGGTGAAATGTTAGAATCTTGCAGTGCGGAAGGAGGCTATTCAGTCCACCATGCACGTGAAAGCTGTTCGAAAGAGCTATCCTACTTATCTTACTCCCGTCACTCTATGTCTGTTCCTGTATCACACCCTTCCCATAGCTATGACGGTCAATTTGATCCTGATGATGACCACTGGTCTGTCTGAATGTATGAGGGGCATTTGGAGACATGACATCCACCCGGTGCAGTGTTGAGCAGCTGCAGCCCAAATTATTATCCTATGGGCATTGAAGCCTTACTTGCTGCCCTAAAACCCATCCTATCCCACTTCTGTCCTTCCATGCTCCCAATCTACAATTGCAACACAAGACCAGATCATGGGCTTAGTGATGTGTTGGGAGGGGGGGGTGGGGGATAGTGGTGGTGGTGTGCTGTTTTCTCATTCATTCTTAGGATGAGGGTGTTGCTGGCTAAACCAGCTTTTATTGCCCATCCCTAATTGCCCAGGGGCAGTCAAGAGTCAACCACATTGCTGTGCGTCTGGAGTCACATATAGGCCAGACCAGGTAAAAATGGCAGTTTCCTTCCCTTAAGGGCAACAGTGAACCAGATGGGTTTGTAAATTTGTGGATTCATTGTCATCATTAGACTCTTAATTCCAGATTTTCTATTGGATTCAAATTCCACCAACTGCTGTGGCAGGATTTGAACCCAGGTGCCAAGACATTATCTGAGTCTCTGGATTACCTGCCATCGATTAATTGATTTATTATCATTGTATTTGTTACAAATACAGTGAAAAGTGTCATATAATGTCACTTCTAATACCATCAGGCCATTGCCTTCCCACTAGAGGAGGGACTTGAGAGGGCAGTGGGGTGGTAGAGGTAGGTATGCCTATTGGGAGTTGGATATTGGGCTGGAAGGTGAGTTCAGGTTTCTTTGTGGCTCAGTGGATACTCTTCTAGCCCTTGAGTATTCACTGTGTCAGGTTTCATTTCCCCCTTTCTGTTCCCTGCTCAGAACCTTCTCCCCTTCATCTTCACCAGGAATCAATGCAAAAGAGAGTTTTCCCATATCTCCCAATCCCTGACTATAGTATTCTATCTGCTGCCAATCATTCCATAGGCCTCCCCTCTCCAATGAAGGCATAATCACACAGCCACCACTCGCCTCTAGGAGGCCCTGCCTCTGGCCATTCGTTGGGTGGGCCCCTGTGGAATTTTACTGAAATGAAGTTGCCCTGGACCCTTCCCCCTGCCCCTGAAAAACTCAGACCTTGTGACCTCCTTGTTGTGACTCTGCATTTCGTTCAACAATGAGAGTGGCGCAGTGGTGATGGGCTTTACTCACTCGGCCAGCAGGTCTTCAGGCTCCAGCAGTTGACCTCCACCTCCAGACATGTGGTGCAGTTTATAACGGTCGTGGAGTCCCCTAGATAGACACGGAACACAGCACAAGTTCAACAACGGCCAGAAACCACACCAGGATAAGTTGCTGGGCACCTTTACCACCCTCTTCTCCCCACCCGCCTCGATTGTCCAAGCGACAGAGAAGTGCGGAGCAGGTCAGGAGATATCTGTGAAGTGGAGATAACTGTCGGATTAGCTGGAAGCGGGCATTCTTAACCCCAGTAGCAGTGGGTGCATGGCTGATGTTATCCTCTGTGTAAAGTAACTAAAAGGGTAAGGCTTGAGTTTGAGTTCCATCTGATGTCATGGGATTCCAGCCTGGCTAAAATTGTCGTTTATTCATCTTCTTCGTCCTCCTACCACCCTGCTGCTCTTGGCTAACTTTGCCACCCTCTTCTTTCTGTCTGTCTGTCTTTCTCACACACACACACACGCACGCACGCGCACGCACGCGCACGCACGCACGCGCGCGCACGCACGCACACACACACACACACACACACACACACACACAGTCTCCACAATAAACTGCAACATGAAGAAAATGAACTGCAAATTTTTTGAGGATTCTTTTATCTAACCCAGCTTCTCATGCCCAGGAGATTAACCTTCAATTCCTGGAGACCTCAGGACTCTATAACTATCCCTAGAAAGTTGGCAAACCTGGCTGTACCAACATTTCCAGTGTGTTTACACCATTTACCTTTTTGTTTAAATAGGAAGGTAGGCACTTTGAAACACTTTAGCTTTCACCAGCAGGTGAAGTTTCCAATTCCAGGGTGGCACGGTGGCTCAGTGGTTAGCACTGCTGCCTCACAGCACCAGGGACCCGCATTTGATTCTAGCCTTGGGCAACTGTGTGGAGTTTGCACATTCTCCCCGTGTCTGCATGGGTTTCCTCCGGGTGCTCCGGTTTCCTCCCACAGTCCAAAGATGTGCAGGTTAGGGTGGACTGGCCATAGAAAATGCAGGGTTACAGGGATAGGATGGAGGGGGGTTGGTCTGGTCGGGGTGCTGTTTGGACTCGATGGGCTGAATGGCCTGCTTACACTTTGTAGGGATTCTATGGTTTCTACTCCATTGGAGTTGAAGGATCAAAGTCTCTCTCTCTTAGCATGCTCTGAACAGAGACAGAATTAAACCTAGGAGACTTCCTGATCTGTGTGACTCAAGATTCTACTGGACTAAACTCATTGAGTAAGAATTCTGCTAGCTAACGTACAACGTTGTGATTTTTACATCCTTGCCCAATATTAGTTCCTGCCACAAAAACAAAGTTGCTGGAAAAGCTCAGCAGGTCTGGCAGCATCTGTGAAGGAGAAAACAGAGTTAACGTTTCGGGTCCGGTGACTCAGTTCTGAGGAAGGGTCACGGGACCCGAAACGTTAACCCTGTTTTCTCCTTCAC
>NC_063376.1:2205163-2226632 GCF_021869965.1 Rhincodon typus
TCTGTTTTCTCCTTCACAGATGCTGCCAGACCTGCTGAGCTTTTCCAGCAACTTTGTTTTTGTTCCTGATTTACAGCATCCGCAGTTCTTTTGGTTTTTATTAGTTCCTGCCAATTTGGCGCAAACTCAGTTTCACTACGCACACTGAATTTCCCATAGCATTCAGTTTGGACATGTTTCCATAGTTTATTTGAACTCCAGGCTGTCCACTCCACCCCATATCTGATAGCTTGCTGTACCCTAGAGTAGCTGGCTTTCAGGAGGCTGTAGGTTATACTCACTGCATTTGGGGGCACACATGGCTGCAAGAAAAAAGAAAGAGTCTGATCAATGACCAAGAAGTTGCATTTCTTTAACACCTTTATTGCACTAAATTGCCACAAGGTAATGGGGGTGTAATCAGAACAAAATTCGAGACTGAGTCACATGAGCACGTTTTGGGTCACATGACTAAAATCCCAGGCATGTGAGTAGGCTTTAAGGAGCATTTTAAGGGAGGAAGAGGCAGAGAGGTTTAGGGAAAAACCTCCAGAGCTTAGAGCACCACACGCGCAGGTACCAATGGCAGAGCAAAGGTTAACATGATACATGAGCAGCTGCAGGCAGGGAGATACAGATGTTGTAGGGGGTTACAGCATAGGGAGTGGTGAGGCCATGGAAGGTCATGGAAACAAGGATTAGCATTTTAAAACGCAGGAGTTGCTGGACTGGGTTAGCAGGTACACACATGATGGATGAACAAGTCAGGATACAGGTAACAGAGCTTTCGATTCATCAGGTTTATCACCAACGGAACGCTTTCTGACCTGGCTTGACCGAGAGCAAGTCTGGTGCTGCCAGAAGACCATACAGGAAACAAGGGGAAAATGTCCCACCTAATTTTTCATCTGAAAACCATGAGATTCTCCTGTGGTTTGCTGAAGAGTTTTTCCTTCCCTAAATGTGAAGGAAGGTTTGCATTGAGGGAGCGCCTTTCTCAACCAGGGAAACTCTTACAAAGACGAATGAGATAGATGATGAGATAATCTATTATTTGGTGGTGCTGGCTGAGGGATAAATATTGTCCAGGATGCCAGCGACAACGTTTCTCCTCTGTACATGGGCACCACGGGAACTTTTACATCCACCAGGGGAGCCTTATTGTAACTTTTTCAACTTAAAGATGGCACTTCCAACGAGGCAGCACACTCTCCATACAACGTGAGGAGTACAGTGCTAGAGTTTGTGATCAGGTTTCTACAGCATGCATTGAACCCACAATTTTCTGACGCAGAGATGACCCACAGTTACGCTACAGTCAACTCTATTAATATCCAGCAGCGGGAGAGTTATTGTGACGATATGATGACCACTGTCTCTGAGCCAGAAGGTGAGAGGTTTGAGCCCCAGCGAGTGCATAATGGAGAACCAGCTCCCATTGTTGGATTAACATCTGGTGGTTACATATGTCTCTGACGAATGTGGGTGTCTCCCATCTGCTTCTGCTCCATAAAGCAGAATTGTGGTAGATGTCAAGCCCTGAGGAAGCCCTGTGAAAGTTAAAAAAATAAGTTGACAAAGACAACAGGATCCCACCTTGGCGATTTTACCAAGTGAGTATCGCTCATACTTGAGGTTTGAGTGAAGATCTGTCTTCAGGATGACAACAATTATATAAAAATATTAACAATAAATGTCTTCTCACCTTCTTGGGTCAATTTTGGAAGTTTAACCTCATAGAGCCAATTCCAAAAGATAGGCAGGTCTGTCAGGGTCTGGTTGATCTCTGGGGAGGTAGATGCATATGCAGAGATTGTGACAGCCATTCTCCAGACTAGCGTCTTTGGTGTAATATACAGGTAGAAGAATAATTGTGCCTACCTATCACTCGTAGAACACGATGCACCTTTTCTGAGATCATGTCGACAAACACTTCATCTGAGCAGGAAAATAGCAGAATCCAATTTTCACGATTATTGAATAAAACTGACCTCTCATAACAGAGCTTATCTTTCTCTGCACCTTCTCTATAGCTGTAACTCTATATTTTGCATTCTGTTCTACTACCCTGATGTACTTATATAAGGTATGATTTGTCCGGTTAGCATGCAATACAATATTTTTCATTACATCTCGGTACAGGTGACAATAATAAATCAAATCAAATCAAAATTCCCTCCTATAGAATCTCAGTAAACCCCTTCTCGTTCATTCCCACTGAACAAAATTCCAATGCATTCAACTACTTCCTTTCTGTTATCATTATGGGGGCCTGCTGTGTTCATCCAGCTCTACACCTTGTTATCTCATAAGTCTTTCCCTCCCATTTTATAAAAAGACTCTAGAACCAAATCCTTTCCTATACCTTCCCATTGTTTAGAGACAGAACAGGTCTCTCTGATTGAGGAGAGACCTCAACAAGAGAATGGTCTGTTCCTATACCATAAATACTTTCCAATTAATGTTTCCACAACAGGAAACCTGACAATATTGAGAGGTAACAATAATGATCTTGATTTAAAGTACATTTATTTGTCTGATTTAGCTAATTGCAAATATCTTTCCTAAAGTTGGGCACTGATAATTCTAAGAAATATAGATAAAATGAATAAGAAATAGGGCAGGAATGACAGAAGCAAGAGATCAAATGGTTTAATTAAGAGAAGGAACCAGTGTTAAAAGTTTCAGGCCTGATAGGGTAGTGGATACAGATCAAATTGTAGCTTTCAAAGGAGATTTGGGTACATACTTGAAGAAGAAACAAAATTAGGAGGGAGAGGAGAAAAAAGAAGTTGGAGGGGTATGTGGAAAGGACACAAAAGTGGAACTAACTGGATTGGCATTCAAAACTACTGCCAAATAGTTGACTGCGTGCTGCATTACTCAATGATTTTATTCTATAATGGGTAACCTCACCAAATAGAAATTTATTCAGGTCTGCATCTGTATACTTTGTGCAGCTTGCAGTCTCTGTCAGCGCCTTATACTCCTCACACAGCTTCTCGAATCTGTCTCTTATTCTTTTGTGTGGAAAAGCACAGAACATGCAGGCTTCAGCTTTCAAGGCAACACCCAGCCAGAAACTGGCCACCATCACAGTGCTGGCTGTCTTCTTCATTTTCAACTTTGTGAAAGACGATCCAATAACGAGATTGGAAGCTAGTTTAACTGCTCAGTCTAACAGTTCTTGGTTATGTGTTTGAATTAAACCAGTTAATTTTAGGTTTACTGGGCAATTAATTGTGTTCCACATTCTATGCCGTCATAAAGATAGCACAGAGAGCTGCTGATGTCAGTAATTCCGAAATCGCTCAGCTACTTCTCGTGATTCTGTATTTATTTTATATCCTATACTTCTCATGATTTAGAATAGATGAGTTAGTTGTCTATCTACATCTGGCCAGACTGAGTAACCTAGAACTCAAACCAAAGGTCTTAAATGGTACATTGGAGTGCGTGTATGTGTTTGTTTGGGTAAGCAGGATGGTTGGTTTGCGACACAAAGTGATGCCAACAACATGGGTTCAATTCCTGCATTGGCTGAGCTTACCATGACAGACTCACCTTCTTTCCTAACCTGAGGTGTGGTGACCCTCAAGTCAAACCACCAGCAGTTATCTCTCTTTAATAAGAAAACAGTCCTGTCGTCTGGTACAACTAGGGCAACTTTGCCTTTTAAACTGTATGTTAACAAAGCTCTAGCAAGTATTTGAAAGTTAGCTGAGGGGTGTTGTCATGACTTAGCAATACAAAAAAAAAACAGCTGCCCTGTATGTACTATGCCTCGTGATAAAGGGTCTCTCTGATTTTTCTGGTTAGAAATTGGAATTTGGTTGACAAATTTTTTAAAAAAGACAAGCGTTGTGGTATCTTTCCCAACATCAGGATACCCCAAAACATTTCACAGCCAACAAAATACTTTTGAAAGTGTAGCTACTGTTATATTATAGCAAAAACAGTAGCCAATTTGTCCACAGAAATTGCCCTCAAACAACAAAATGAAAAGTTGGGATTGTAATGGGAATACCATGCTGTCCTTGTTGGAATAGAACTTTGGGATCTTTACATTTGTTTCAGTGGGAAGATGGAGCCTCTATTTCATTTCTCATTCAAAAGAAGGAACTTTCGACAATGTAGCTCTCCCAAGGTATCACACATATGTTATGGCACAGTAGGTGGCCATTCAGCCCATCTTGTCTGCATCAGCTCCTCAAATGAGCATTGTTACCTATCGCCACTGCCATCCAGAGAGTGTAGTTTTCCTGGTTGAAAATGTTAGGACCAGGGGCTGAAAGCAGGAAATGGGGCAGGTCATTTAGGAAAAAATTCTTCATTCAAAGTGTAATGGATTTCTGTCTCGCAGGAGGCTGTGGTCAAAGCATATGTAAAGTGGGAATATGATGTTGAGATAGAAGAGCAGGTTTGATGAGCCAAATAACCAACACTTTCTGTGGCTCACGAGGTACTGTATTGGTATATCTTGGTAGAGGGACACTTTTTTTATTCATTGATAGGATGTGGACATTATTGGCTGTGCCAACATTTCATTGCCCATCCCTAAGTGCCCTGAGGGCAAGGGTCAACCACATTGTTGTGGGTCCGGAGGCAATGGCCTAGTGCTATTGTCACTGGACTCTTAATCCAGAGACCCAGATAGTATTCTGGGGACCTCAATTCGAATCCAGCCATGGCAGATGGTGGAATTTGAATTCAATAAATATCTGGAATCAAGAATTTAATAATGACTGTGAATCCATTGCCGATTGTTGGGGAAAAACCCATCTGGTTCATTAATGTCCTTTAGGGAAGGAAACTGCCATCCTTACCTGGTCTGGCCTACATGTGACTCCAGACCCACAGCCGATGTGGTTGACTCTTAATTGCCCTCTTAAATGCTGCCTAAACAGTGATGCCCTCATCCCGTGAATGAATAAAGGAAAAAAAAGCAGAGAGGTCAGAAGTGACCAGGTGCATTTCTCCTGATAAGAACAGCTTCTTCCCTGCTGTTATTAGACTGCTGAATGGACCTCACTAATTTCAAATCTATTGTTGATCTTGCTTTTGTGCACCTCCTGTGCAGCTGTAGCGTTGTGTGCCTCACTCTATGATCTATGCACCCTGTGATCTGCATGTTGTTGATTGTTATGATCTGCCTATACTGCACGCAAAGCAAAACTTTTCCCTGTACTTAGGTACATGTGGCAATGAATCAAATGGTTTCAAGGTCGCTGGATTAATAGTCATTGACTGCCCTTTGAGGTGGTGGCAGTTGGTGACGAGAGCAGGCCTTTTGCATGGTGGTGGTGGCAGTGGCCTACTGGGTGTCCCAGCAATTGTAGCAGTGCCTGCACCACTGCAGAGATGGGACTTGGGACTCCGAGATCAGGGCTTTTCTTTTTCCTTTGCTTACCTTTTGGCTCTGTCAAATCTTTTAGTTCTGATTTTTGTAAGCAAGTGGGCATCAGTGAATGGTGACTTTGTGCTGTACTTATGTATTCCTGTACTTCAGTCAAGAAGCCAGAGAGAGTTTTTTTAAACAACCTGTTCAGTGATGTAAATCACACATCTCGGGAGTAGGTGAGATTTGAACCCACATCACCTAGGCCACAGGTAGGCACATTACCAGTGCACCACCAGAGCCCTCAGAAGCAGAGAAAGTCCAACCTACCTATCTGCATCCTTTTGGAAGCGACTGTCCGCCCCGCCCCGTGATGTCATTACGTCGGCCCCATTGTGCCGCAGGGCGACGCGGTGACGTCACTGCCCCGCCGGCCGTTCCCCACAGCCTGCACCAAAATGGAGGTGGGCGAGCTGCAGAAGTGCGCCTTCAAGGCGATGTTCCCGGCCGCCATTGCCGACTTCCGGCCTTTCCGCTCGTCGCAGGTGTGCCAGGAGCCGGTCGTCGTGCTGTCGGTGGAGAGATACCCGCGGGATCCAGGAAGCGGGGGCGGCCTGTGGGAGGCGCCGGGTGGAGGCGACCTCTACGACCTGAGCCTGTCGGAGGGCCACTGTCGCCTCCGGGCCGTGCTGCAGCCGTCTCTCAACTGGATGGTCCGCCGCAACCTGCTGAGCAGCGGCTGCGAGTTGAGCGAGGTCCGCCTCGGCCTGCAGTACGACGAAAGGCGCCTGGGAGTTGGCGTGCAGGTCTTCGTGCTGCTGGAGGCCCAGGTGGTTTCCACGGGAGGCTGCGGGGCGACCCCTGCCGTCCGGAGGCTGAAACCGCAGAAGCTGTATGTGTTCAACGAGGGCACCGAGCTCCCATTTGGCCCAGAACTGCCCATCAAAGCCAAGAGGCGCTACTACCTACCTCTGTGGGATACTGTCGATTACAATGGGGAGGCTTGGCACCGACACCCGCCTGGACAACCCATCCAGCAATTTGAAGGTGAAGTGGCACCGTCCAGACCTGAAGAATGGTCACAGATAAAAACCAAAAGAACTGCAGATGCTGAAAATCAGAAACAAAAAAACCCTCCGGAATTGCTGGAAAAGCTCAGCATGACCGGCAGCATATGTGGAGAGAAATCTGAGTTAACATTTCCGGAGCACGAGACCCAAATGGAGCAGGCTTGAAACGTTAACTCTGTTTCCCTCCCTCCACAGATCCTGTCAGAAGTCTCACAGCACCAGGTTATAGTCCAACAGGTTTATTTGACATCACAAGCTTTTGGAGCACTGCTCCTTCATCAGGTGAAGTCAATTCACAACGGAACAGCGCTCCGAAAGCTTGTGATGGCAAATAAACCTGTTGGACTATAACCTGGCACGTGTGACTTCTGACTTTGTCCGCCCCAGTCCAACACTGGCACCTCCACATCGTGGCTTCCACAGATGCTGTCAGACCTGCTGAGTTTCTCCAGCAGTTTCTGTTTTTGTCCAGATTTGTCTGGGATCTCCCAAACTTCTAGCCAAATCACTAATATGTCTCTTTCAACCCTCCATCCCCAAATCCATCCATCTATCCCTTCTTTGACCTCTTCCACCCCCTCCATTCCCTTTCTTCCCCTCACCACAATGCTTTGCTAAGCTACCACTCTATGCGGAGCAAGCTCCCATAGACAGCAATGTGATGATGACATTGGGGTGAATGTATTTGAGATTGTGAGCCAAATATTGGGTAGGCTGCCAGGAGAACTCCCCTGTGCCTCCTCAAACTACATGGCATTAGTATCCTTTACTTCCACCTGTGAGGGCAGGTGGAGGGAGCAGAGTCTTGATAAGAGAGCGCTGTTTCATCAAAAAAATGGCATCATCAACAGTGCAGCACTGTCAATAGTACATTTGGAGTATCGGCCTGATTGTTCGCATGCAAACTGAATTTGAGAGGACAGAGTCATGAGTATGCTGATTAGTTGAACGATACACAATGAAAATTACTCAGTCACCTAATATTACACCTTACTGATGAGATACCAGTGAGATTTAAACATGAAATGGTGAACGCTTAATGTAGCCCCTCACAACAGCAACAGAAAGTTTGGGATATTGATGCTAAAATCTATAATTGTAGACTGGGTGGTTATTACTGACAAATTTAACTCTCTGTAACATTTCTACATTGTTAATAGAATTACAACCTCAACGTTCCAAAGCGCTTTACAGTCTTTGAAGAACTGCGGAAGTGCTGCACCATTAGCAATACCATTAGCTGTACTAGTTTGGCTTTAAACTATTCTGGGACAGCTCAAAGTTATGAAGGGTGCGTAAAAATGTCAGTTTGCCAATCTTTCAGTACTGTACTGTGATCACCTGCTTGGATTTTATGCTCAAATCTCTGGAATAGGGTGTGAATCCACAAATCTCTCTCGGGCAGGAATTCTATTCAGTAAGCTATTGCTGATGGTGAAGATCAGTAGGCTGGATTCCTGAAGTGATCTCTTACCTTGTGCATAATTCTTCGTATTGAGGAAACAGTAGCAATTATTGTTTTATAATTTTGTACTAGTGCAGACTGTGTGCAAAACTCTACATTTCAACCAAGATTATCACCAAGCTAGCAGTATCAGCTTCACAACAAGGCTATTGGATAAATATAGCTGTCTAAGCAAAAATGAAAACTTATGGTGCTGTAGAATATATCTCATTAACTTGTATAGATAGTGAAAGTTGGACGAAGATCAGGATTTGCATGGTTGTTGAGGAGCTGCACAAGTTTGGGGATGGTGAGCATTAAAAGGCACTTATCTATTATTGCTGCTACTCACCTTGAGCAATAATTATTTTAAGAGTATCTTTGAGGCATTGAGTAGAATTATTACTGAGTAATTGTTGTTTACTTTGATCAATTTTGAGAATATGAATTCAAATCCACTGTAGAAAAGTCTATAATTCATGGATTAATCTCAGAAAATTACATGATGTATTAAAAATTCAACTGATTCATTAATGTACTTCAAGAAAGAGATGGCGCCACCCTTGCTTATAACATAATTCCATAGGATAGTTAACTCTTCATGTCATCTGAAGTTACTTAGTAAAGCACTCAGGAGTCAAAGAAATTGCTGGCATGTCCTTCACCTACTCAGGACAGGAGGTGGGCATTAAAAGTGATCACATCCCAGTCACACGTGAGTTAGATACAAATGTATATCAGTAGCTGACTGTGGTGCTATACAAGGTAATTTGATTCCATTATGGATGTGGGTGTCACTAGTAAAGCCAGCATTTTTTTGTCATTCCTTGCTCCCCTGAGAACTGGTGGTGAGTTGCCTTCTTGAATCACTGCATGTGTTTGGCTTATGTAGACTCTCAAGGGAGGACGTTTCAGGATTTTGACCCAGCATTATGGAAGGACTGCTACATATTTCCAAGTGAGGTTGGTGAGTGGCTTGGAGGAGATCTTGTAGTGGTGTTGTTTCCATATATCTGCTGCCTTTGTCTTTTTAGATTGTGATGTTTGTGGGTTTTGAAGGTGTTATCAAAGGAGCCTTGGTGAATTTCTGCAGTGTATTTTGTAGATGGTACACACTGCTGCTACTGAATGGTAGTGATGGAGGGAGTGGATGTTTGTAGATGTGATGCCAGTCAAATTGATTGCTTTGTCCTGGATGATGTCAAACTTCTTGAGTGTTGTTGGAGCCGCACTCATCCAGTGCTGTTTTTCTTCAAAAGATGCATGAAGAGAGAGGAGTCTTGCTTGCTTGCAGGTTTTATGAAGATCTGAGATCCCAACTGCTCTCTTTCCTCTCAGTTCTTTGAAAAATTGCTACTTAAAACTAATCCAAACACTGTTGCTGAACATTTTTAATATTTTTTCCAATCAAACATACGTGGTGCTAGTTTGTCTCAGAAGTATCAAATCCAGCTTCTTTAAAAAAATACATGTCCTTATGTAACTAAGAAGTGATCACTTATCCACTTCTGCTTCAAGTTATTAAAAAACACCTGGTAATTCAGACTTTCATATTCCAGTTTATATTTCGAACTAAAATATATGTAGTCTTTACAGTGGAGAGACTAGTGAAGTTCCAATTCCTTTTCTTAGAGTAAAGAAGGTTAAGGAGAAATTTAATAGAAGTGTTTGAAACAATGAAGGCTTTGCTAGACTAGATAGGAAGAAACTGTTTCCGCTGAATGAACGTGGTATCCAAGGGATATTGATTAAAATTAATTGGCAAAAATCCAAGGGGGCTTTGTGAGTACAGTTTTTCTTAGGCAGTGAAATGTAGGCTGAAATATTCTGCCTGAAAGGGTGGTAGAAGAAGATGCACCAGTAACTTTCAAAAGGCAATAGCATCAAACATTAAATCGGGATTAATTAGATAACTCCTACAGAGTGCTGGCGCAGATCTGATGGCCCTAATGACCACCTACGCTGTCTGATACTGCACTGTGCACAGGATGAAGGAGCAGGGACAAAACATGATGTGTGGCGCGAGTAGGTGTTCTCCTGGTTCTGACTTGTTTTTGCTGGATGTATGCAGGATCTTGTAGCATTGATGTAAGACTGCTTGAGGGTTACACCCAACAGAAGAAAAAGGATCTTCCACCAGTGATTGTTCGTATCCTCCGCAAGTTCAGACTTTATCATTTCGGACGGCCTGACAAATATTCAGAATGCCCGTTCCAGGTAAACACCGTTATTGTTATTTTCTCATTCCCAGTTTACTTTTGCTGGATTGCAATTCTGTGTACGCTTGGAACCCTTCAGCACTTGACCAAGTGGACACTCTCGTATAAGACCCCAGAGAGTGCCAGCAGACTGTGAGACATTGTGGAAACCAAGTTTGATTTATTCCACTCCCACAGAATTGACACAAGAACTCTTACTTCCTAGGTTAGTTCTCTCCTGCTTGGGTTGTATGTTCCCTCTGAACTGTTTCTTATTGACCTTTAACAGCACCTCCATATTTCTGTGGCTAATTTATTTGAAGGCTATTGGTTCTAATTTGCAACCCACTTTATGGTTTTCCTCCACATTGCCTCCTGTTCCAATGTGCACTTACAGTTTTCATTCCTCAACTTAGCTCAAGTCATTCCACATTCTCTCTTCCTTTCCACCAGCAACAAGTGCTATTAAAATCCTTCTTTTCATGCTACTAACATTTTTGTGTTCTCCCTGCCTGCCACTTATCTGCCCTTTAACTAGTGCTTAGTGCTGACTTGGTGTAATTTTTCAATTTGGGGCAGAAGGTTGGCTATTATGCTCCTCTCTAGTCCAATCGCTCAGGAGCTAGTTCCTCGTGGTCACTAACCTACTGAAAAATACATATTGTGGATATCGGAACTGGTTTGTCGGTAATGGGCCCTTCAGACAATTGCTTGTTGAGAATTAATCCAAGCTCACAGCAAGCTCTTGAGGAAGGAGGAGAAAAGATTGTAGGAATAAAGCCTGCAGTTAAGTGGTTTCCATGCACTTGCAAACTATTTAAAGTAGGAATGCTTTTATTTTTATGAATACATTCTCAATTTCTATCCTTTAGGCCAAATTCCTAGTAGCTGATAAATCGGGCTCAGCGACACTTGTGCTGTGGAATTCCCTGTGTATGGATTGGTACAGACATCTAGAACCAGGGATGGTAGTGCGCCTGCACAATTATGTTGTGAAGAAAAGTTACACCACACGTATGGGGCACCACCCTGAAGTTTCAAATGAGCCAGCCCTAGGTACTATAACAGTATAGCAAGTTATCAAAGTGATTAGCAGTCTTGTTTTGCCTGTTTAAAACACAGAAGCTTTCAGTTCTGCGTTTGTAGTTTTGGGGAGAGTAATTTTCCTCTATATTGCCCCATCAAACACTTACGAGATAGGTACACATGGCTTAGACACAAACAAAACACTGTTGCCTCAAACACTTCCAGGGCAGATCTCAGAATGGATCCTGGCTTGAAAGATAGTATGTTTAATTATTGCATAGAGACATAGAAAGCATGGAGATAGGAGCAGGAAAAGGCCATTTGGCCTGTTCCAATATTCAGCATGATCACATATGATTCTCTATCTCAATGCCAAACTCCTGCCCTGTGCCTATACCCTGATGCCTTCGGTCTCTAGAAAGCTACCTATTTCTTGCTTAACATATTTAGTAAATTGGCTTCCACAGCCTCTGTGATCGAGAATTCTAAAGGTTCACCACTATGGATGAAGAAATGTCTCCTCATCTCAGTCTGAAGTAACCTGTCATGCATCCTGAGAATGTGCCCTTTATGTGGTTGTTACACCTTCGGAGGAAAACCCAGGGATCAAACCAGGACGCTTGGAATTGGATTCATCATCAAGAACAAACTCGTCAACAGAGTGTCTGAGGTTCCTGTTGGCATCAACGATCTGTGTATGATTTGTCAAGAACCAGCAGACAACAGTCGTGAGTGCCTATTATCCAACTCTTTATGCCGTAGATGAATCCAAAGAAGGATTCTACGCTACCCTGGATACCACACTCAACAACATCCTTAAGGGAGATAAAATTATCCTCCTCGGGAATTTCACTGCCAGAGTTGGAAAGGAAGGAGTTGGGAATTGCAACTCCAGCGTGACTCTTCTGCTCACCAAATGCGCGGAACACCGACTGGTCATCACCAATGCACTCTCCTGCCAAAAAGACAAGTTCAGCACTTCTGGGAGGCATACACAATCAAAGCACTGGCACATGATCGACTACATCATCATTTGATCCTAAGACCAAGGGGATGTCCTCATTACCAGTGCAGACAACTGCTGGACAGGCCACTGACACATCTGCCCCTTTGTGTCCATCACATGCCATCAGAAGCAGCTGAAGACTACGAAGCAGTTCAGAAAAAGGCTTTAAGAGACAATCAGACTGGCAACCTTCTAACAATGTCTTCCCCAAAATCTCAAGAGTTGATTTTAAGTGAGTGGAGGAAAGAACTGAAGACGGCCATCAGTTTACGCTGTGAAGAAACCATCAGCTACAAGACCAGGAAAATCCAAGACTGGTTTGATGAGAATGATCCCATTATTCATCAAGAGGAAGGGGAAAGCTATCTATGCCTGGCAATCTGATGTCACCCGCAGGGCAAAGAGGAGAACTCATCAAACAGCAAAAGGAGAGATACAAAGAAGAACTAGGAAATCAAGATTGAGTGGGAGACTGAGAATGCCAAAGAGATGCAACTCCCTGTCAACAAGCACGACACTCAGGCTTTTTTAGTGCAACCAAGGAAATTATTGGATCCAGCACTCTTGGCGTCAAACCAGTGCAGTGTGAGGATGGACCATTTTGAGAGACAGAGGAAAATACCAGCCTCTGGTGAGAACACTTCAAGGAACTCCTAAACTGCAATGCAATAGTAGATGAGGAAGTGTTTGAGGAAATCCCCCAACTCCCTATCGAAGGTTATCTTGGACTCCCACTAGTGTGGCAGAAGTCAAAGTCATCATTAGACACAAAGAATGGGAAAGCCACAGAAGTGAGTGGGATTCCAGTGGAGATTTTTAAACTTAGAGGAGCAAAACTTACCTGTCATCCCCATCGAATGTTCCTGAAAATTTGGGACAAAGAAGAAATCCCTGCCAATCTCAGGCATGCTGCCATTGTCACCATCTTCAAGAAAGTAGACAAAGCAGACTATAGGAACTACTAGGAATGTCTCTACTCTCCATCTTCAGGAAGATCATCACCCGATTCCTCTCTGAGGAAATCCTTCCTGAAAGCCAGTGTGACTTCCGACCAAACTGTGCAAGTGTGGACGTGATTTTCACTGCTTGGCAACTCAAAGAGAAATTTCACGAGGAACCCAACTGCTCTACGTGGCGTTCATTGATCTGACCAAGGCTTTTGACTCAGTTAATTAGGAAGTGCTATGGAAGACCCAGTCAAAGGTCAGCTGTCTAGAGAAATTCATAACATCATCCATTTCCTCCGTGGTAAGATGTTGGTGACTGTCCTCATTGATGGAATATAACGATCCTTCTGAAGTCGAGACAGGAGTCAAGCAGGGATGTGACATCACCTCATCGTTCCCTACATCTTCATTGCCTCATTTTTCTGTCTTGTCAAGAACAAGCTTCCCAGTGGTGTGTACATTGTCTACAGGATGGGCAGAAAACTTTTTCAACCTCACCAGGTTGAAATCCAATAGGAGAACTCGGACCTTGCTCGTGAAATTTTAGTATGAGAATGACAATGTCTCCGAAGAGAATCTTCAAGCCTTGCTTGACGCCTTCGTGGAAGCATACCAAAGAACTGGCTTCAGCCTCAACCTGAAGAAGACTCAAAGCCTTTACCAACCTGTCTCAGTCACCATCAATGGAGAAGTACTCTCAAACGTCATTTCCCCTGCCTGGGAAGCTACCTCTCATCTAAAGCTGACATTGATGAGGAGATTTAACATTGCATCCAGTCTATGAGTGCTGCCTTCAGACACCCAAGGATGAGAGTCTTTGATGATCGTGACTTCAGTGCTGATACCAGGATTCTGGTGTATGAGGGTAGTCATCGGTCTGACTCTTCTGAATAGGTCTTAAACTTGGATTATGTATAAATGTCACCTTAAAGGGCCTAGAGAAGTACTTGGAGACTCTGTATCAGTTGGGAGTTTAGGCAGACTAATATCATCAGTCACACAAGGATTCACAAAACCCATGACCAGTGACATGGAATTTCCTAGGTGTCCATTCCTGTTAGTGAGTGATTGGCAATGGCAACAATAGAGGGTGAATGGGTATGAGACACTATGGGGATAGATGGATGGGCCGACACTGGCATAGAGACCATGAAGGGCAATGGGGGTGGATGTTACAGTAACTTGGCACGAGGGGCTGTTAGTGTGGAGCATGAGGGGGTGCATACCCTGACATGGGAAGACATGAGGAGAACCTTTTGCACGTGCTTTTCAAAAGGTTCTCCCATGTCAACTCTTGTCCTAAAGTCTTTGAAAAAGTGACCCAGCTCCATAAAGATTCAGAGGACTAGGACTTGCCTATCTCTGCACTGGAGCTAGCCGTAGTAGCTGGGGAAGGTGCCTGCTTACCACCTGAACAAATCCCCACTCTTCAAAGGCACTGGTGACAATTCATAACCCAGAAAAAGGGGTTGGGAATCCTAGAATCTGGTCTTGGTCACCTCTCCACACTACAGTCTGTCCCCAACTTTACGAAAATCTTGGCCTTTTTGTCTGCCTGAGAGAGCAGACAGGTCTTGCTTTAAGGTATTATCCAAAAGGTGGACTCTGACCTTGAAGCAGTCCCTTAGGACTTGGTGACAGCCTATATTCTGTCTTGTTTATCAGGAGTAGCGTTTCTCATCAGTTATAGTTCTATGGCTTGAAAGTCTTACTTCTCCAAGCTCCCCAGACCTGTTAGCCAAATAGTAACTTTTAAATTAAACCTTAAGCAAAAATATAAAATCATAGCCTTAGATGGAGACGGGACAGAATATCAGATCTCTGAATAAATACTTGGTTACATTATCACTGGCAGAATTATCTGCTCTGTATCTCCGCTTCAACCAAAAATGACAATTATTGTTGATTCCGTTTATGTCTAACCACAGAAGATAATTTTTTAAATTAAGATAATGTCAATGACCTTTAGTTCACAATTGATCTTTGCTGTTTAACCTTTGCACTGTTTCCAGAGCTAAATTTAAACCCAAGGAATCCAGCGGCTGAAATTACCGTGATCAATGCCAAGAATGTTAGAGAAGAATGGCACTTACCAGAGCTGCAGTATTGTTTTGCCACCAGGTAGCACTCACTTCCTGCTTTGTGCTAAGTAATTCAAATAAACCTTAAGCAAAATAGCAGCCTTGAAGAAAAGATGGCTTTAAAGTGTGACACAACCTTAGGACCAGACGGTTTCCATGCGGGGTTTTAAATGAAGTAGACGAGAGCATTGCACATGCTGTAACTATAATCTTTTAGAGTCTCCCTGATTCTGGAACCGTTCTTTAGGTTGGAAAATTTTGCATGTCCCCTCACACTATATGAAAAATAAGAGGAGAACCAGGGGATTGTACACCAGTTAGCCTAATATCTGTTGTCATGAAATCACGAGAGTCTTTAATGAAAAACGAACTAATTATTGTGACAGAAGCCTTGTACAGAGAGCACACGTGGATTTATAAAGGATGAGCCATGTCTGATGAATCTGGTTGAATTTTTGAGAGGAAAAAGCATCAAGAGAAAATTCAGAGAGAGTGGCAACCAGGAGATGTTCCCTGAAGCTTCAAACTCTTTTGAAACCCTAATAGCTTCTGATGCTACTCAGAAATCCTGATCTATGAGAGCTGGTTACACCATTCAGGCTGTTTAAAAAATAACCTAAGGCCTCCCAAGCTGTATACACAAGTATACTTAACTAGCCAGCTTGATACCTCTGCATTACAACCTCTGTTCAAAAAATTAAGCAGGACAAAATAACCTCTTAAAGTGACAGCATCGTCATGCATCTACTCACATTGGAATAGCCTGTTGACACACATTTAGTATTCTTCCTTAAAATTTGTACATGGGATGCTAAAATCACTGGCTGGCTCATCATTCATTGCCCTGGGATTGGTATGGTGAACTGCCTTCTTGAGCTGCTGAGGTCCTTGGGCTTTATCGACGCCCACAATGCTGCACGTTCCAGAATTTTGACCCAGTTACTATGAAGGTACGGTGGTTTGGTAGGGAACTCTCAGATGGTGGTATTCCCAGGCATCTGCTGCCCTTTGGAAAGTGATGGTTCTTAATGATATGCTCTTTCTATAAATTTGCATGGTCTTTGATTTCTTTAGTTAATTACAAATGGTTGGTCCTCCTGTTTGGATTTTTTTTTCTGGTCAGAATGTATTGTGTATTTGGAAATGTCCCCTTAAATATCTGCCATTGTATCTATGTTGATCTATCCCTTTTTGTATTTCACTCGTTGTGACAATTCACAAGAATCAGCAGCAGTGGCAGTCACTTGCTAACGAGTGTAATTATCTACCTCAAATTGTGTGTCATCAGTTCTGTGGGTCCTTGCGTCGCAGTTCAGCCTGGTCTTGTAACCACATCTCCAACCACACATTTGGCAGGATATATCCAAGAGGGGTTATTGGTCCTTGGCCTTGAAGTTGCTTGCATTCCGTTCTCTTGTCGCCTTTCCGTGCTTCGTCTTGCTGACGGTTGTTCTCGAAGAACTATGTCCCTTATAGAAGAGCTCCCTCCAAGTTGGTTTCTTCTGAACAAGGGTCTCCCATGCGTTGACATCTGTGTTGCATTTCTTGAGGGAATCCTTCAGGGAGTCTTTGAAACTGTTGCTTTATCCTCCTCTTATTTGAGTGCCTTCCTGGAGCTGGACGAAGGTGATTTGCTTTGGCAGTTGGGACTCAGGCATCCTACACCTGTCCTCCTGGCTGATGTGGAGAATCCATCTTAAACCGCCTTGATGGTACCTCTCAGGGACATTTCAGCAGTGTCTATAGGTAGTTCAAGTTTTTTAGCCATATAGAAGAGTCAAGAAAAAAAACGACCTTATACACAAGATCTTGGTATTGGCATAGAAGTCAAAGTCTCTCAATCTTAGCCGTTCAAAGGCGATGTTTGCAGATAGTATGCAATGTTGAATCTCCGCATTAATGTCAGTCTTAGATGAGATTTGGCTTCCCAGGTAGGGGAAACATTCAACGTTTGGGAGGATTTCTCTGTTAATCTGAATGGAGGAATGGACTGGAACTTGACCTGGGACATGATGGTAAAGGTTTCTTGAGGTTGAGACTGAGATTAATTCTTTAGTATGCTCCCACAAAGGCATTAAGTGAGGCATGAAGATTCATTTCCGAGAGCACGGAAATGATCTTATCCGCATATTGAAGTTCAAGTGAGCTCAGTGTTGTTTTCTTCATTGATTTTAACCGGTTGAGGTTGAAAAATGTTCCTATCTATCCTGTGGACAATGTCTGCACCACTGGGAAGCTTGTTCTTAACAAGAAGAAGAATAGTGGTGATGAAGATGGACCTAAGGGTGGGGCGCAACGGCACATCTTTGCTTGACTGCTGTCTTGCCCTCGAAGGATTCTGTTACATTACCATTGGTGAGGACCATCGCCAACATCCTTTCATAGAGGAGACCGGGAATGTTGATGAATTTCTCTGGGCAGCCGGCATTTGACAGGGTCTAACAAAGCACTTCGGGATTGGCTGAGTCAAATACCAAACATTTTTACAGTATGAGTAGATTTGATTTGATTTATTTTTGTCACGTGTACTGAGATACAGTGAAAAGTATTGTTTTGCAGACAAATCATACCTTACATAAGTACATCAGGGTAATAGAACAGAATGCAGAATATAGAGTTACAGCTACAGAGAAAGATCAACTTGAATATGTGAGAGATCCGTTCAGAAGTCTGATAATAGTGGGCAAGAAGCTGTTCTTAAATCTGTTGGTACGTGTTTTCAAACTTTTGGATCTTCTGCCTGATGTAAGAGGGTAGAAGAGAATAGAACCAGGGTGGGAGGGGCCTTAGATTATTTTGGCTGCTTTCCTGAGGCAGCGGAAGCATACATGGAGTCAACAGAAGGAAGGCTGGTTTGCGTGATGGGCTAGCTGTATTCACAACTCTTTATAATTTCTTGCGGTCTTGGGCAGAGTGGTTGCCGTATCAAGCTGTGATGCATCTATAAAAATTAGTGAGAGTCATTTGTGGACATGCCGAATTTCCTTAGCCTTCTGAGAAAGTAGAGGCTTTGTTGTACTCTCTTGACTGTAGCGTCAACAATCATGGACATAGACTGCTGATTGGTGGAGGTGTTATCATGGAGAATGCAGCAAAGTAGGTAAATCTCCTGGTTGAAATATTTCCCAGGCTGCTGAGTGACATTGAGGTTGAAATAGCAGGAGTGTTGGCAAGAATTTTCAATTCCTCCCTGGCCACAGGAGAGATGCTAGCAAACTGGAGGACAGCCAATCTAGGGCTGTTATTCAAGAAGGAGCAAGCTAGTTTAAGCTCAGTGGTGAGGAAACTGTTGGCCCAGCAAGTGATACCCACATCCCTCAAGTGAATAAAAAAAATGTTGCAGGATAAAATTAATCAACACTTGGAGAGGCAGGGATTAATCAAGAACAGTCAGCATGGTTTTGTTAAGGGAAGGTCATTTTTCAAAGAGGTAACCAGGGGTATAGATGAGGGTATGTGTCATAGTCAAGGCTGTCAATAAGGTGCCAGGTGGGAGACTGATAATGTAGGAAAGAACCCATAGGATCCAAGGAAATTTGGCTAATTGAGTCCAGAATTGACTGAGTGGCTGGAAGCAGGCGGTGATGGTGGAGGGATGTTTTTTGTGACTGGAATCCTGTGTCCATTGGGGTTACACAGGGATCAGTGTTGGGCTGTTGTTGTTTGTAACGTACATAAGTGATTAAATTGAAGATAGGAGGGTTGATCAGTAAGTTTGTGGATGATAAAAAAAGAATTGATGGGTAGTAAATAGTGAGGAGGATAGCCTTAGACAACAGGAGGGTATTGACAGGCTGATCAGTGGCAGATGGAATTCAATCTAGATAAGTGTGAGGTGATGTATTTGGGCAGGATAAACAAGGCAAGGGTCACCAGACCCGAAACGTCAACTCTGATTTCTCTTCACAGATGCTGCCTGACCTGCTGAGCTTTTCCAGCAACTTCTGTTTTTGTTTCTGATTTACAGCATCCGCAGTTCTTTTGATTTTTATTGAGGCAATGGAATACATGATGAACAGTAGGATCATAGGAAGCATGGAGGATCAAAGGGATCTTGATGTGTATTACACTGGTCTGTACCAGGAAAAATAGATAAAGTGGTTAAGAAGGCATATGGAATATGGCCTTTGTTAGCTAAGACATACAGTTTAAGAGTGGGAAGTTATGCTGGCACCGAATTAAAAAGTTACTTAGGGCATAGCTAGAGAATTGTGTGCAGTTCTGGATTCTACACTGGGAGGAATGTGATTGCACCAGAGAGGGTGCAGAGGAGATTTACTAGGATATTACCTGGGCTGGTGAGTTTTAGTTATGAAGAGAGATTGGATAGACTTTTGTTTTTACCCTTGGAGCAGAAGAAACTGAGGGAGGACATGATTGAGATGTATAAAATTGAGGGGCATAGATAGGGTAGACAGGAAGAAACTTTCCCCTTTTGAGGGCTCAGGGACCAGGGGTCACAGATTTAGGGTAAGGGGCAAAGGGTTTAGAAGGAATGTGAGAAAAATTTTTTCATCGAGGGGGTGGTGGGAATCTGGAACTCGCTGTCTGTCGGGGTGGTAGAGCCAGAAACCCTCATAACATTTAGAAGTATTTAGATGTGCTCTTACAATGCCAAGGCATTACAAGGCAATGGGCCAAGTGCTGGAAGATGGGATTAGAATAATTAGGTGGTTGTTTTTGACTGGTGCATACTTGATGGGCCAAAGGGCCTTTTTCTGTGCTGGAAATGTGTATGTCTCTGCATTCTCCAGCTTAAATGCTTGATATCTTCTCACTAAATTGTACAAGGTAACAGATTCGTAATTGTATCTGTCTCATTGTTGATGCAGGAAGGAAGTATCAGGGCTTTGCGCTGGAGATTTGTGCAGCATCGTCGGCTTTGTTACTTTTGTTGGTAGACAGGAGCGCATCCGAAACAAAGGTATGTAAACTGAATCTCCCAGGCATTGTCATTTCTCGTACTTAGGCACAGACCCACATCACTCCCTTAACCTGTCAGACCCACGACCTTATTCCCAGGCAGCTGTCATTCATTGTACCTCACTCCCAGAAACCTAACACTTTCTGCCTCACTCCCAGGTGCCTGTTGTTCCCTCTTCCTCACTCTCAGGCATCTGTCACTCCCTGTACCTCATTTCTTTGGTCAGTTTCTGCTAGGTGTTGGTCCCGCTGTGTACCTTCCAGACTTGTGAAATGAATGGCCCCCTGTGCTGTAAGATTCTGTGACATAGATTAATGATCTTTAAATGGTCTGCCTTAATAAGTTATCAGTACATGAGGGCTTTGGATTAAAGGAATTCGGTCCAGTGCTCCATTTGTTTCATGTTCAGTTGATCTTTGCAGAGCGACCTGACGAATTCCTGGTTTATCGCTGGCTGCACCTGCTTGATGGAACAGCCTCAGAACCTTTTGTCCTTAAGCTTTTCTCAACCTCTCAGCCTGAGATTCAGAGTCAGATATCCCCATGCAGCCTGGCAGACAATACTGGTAAGAGGCTTCACACTGCTTATTGTTTGTGATGTTTGTGAAAAGGTATTCTCCCATGGCTCATTCTGTTGCTTAACATGACGCTGGGAAAAAAAAGAGTTGCATCTCTGCCACATCTTTCATGATCATAGGATGTTTAAAAGCAACCAACACTGCTAAAGTATAGAAAATGTGGCAGCCAGTTTGTGCATAGCAAGATTCCACATACAATAGCATGATAATGACCAGATAATAGACCTTGTCGTAATTTTGGCTGAAGGCTAAATATTGGCCCGTGCTATTGTGGACAGTTGCCCTCCTTGTCTATGAAATAGTGACTGTAGGATGGTTCTTTTCCATTCACCTGAGAGGACAGTCATGTACTTCATGAAAGTTTCATCCTAAAGACCGCACTCCCTCAGTGCTGTACTGTAAGTGTTAGACTGGTTTCTGTGCTCAAGTCTTGTGGGACTTGATGCCTTGCTGATTTCCAACTCTGGTGAGGGTATGGTTCACTGAGCTGTTAACGGCTACTAACCCATGTAGACCAAAAATCACTTCCACTCCCATGTTTCTCATGGTTAGCCACTGGATGTTGAGTCTCCAATCATCACTGGACACCCTTCAGTATCCAGCAGAGAATCGCTACTCCAGGTCAGAGGTGCTAACTGGGAGCAAATTGACCCTGGCAACTTTTGAGTGAGTAACTTAACTAGGTGTCTGAAAATGCTTGTGTAAACTGCTGTAATTCAGAAAATTGATTGTAATTCCCTTGCTGGTATTTTTCAATTCCAACTGTCTCAAATTTTGTCTCAGGTGTAAATAAGAGATAGTAAGAACTGCCGATGCTGGAGTCAGAGATAACACAGTGTGGAGCTGGAGGAACACAGCAGGCCAGGCAGCATCAGAGG
>NC_063376.1:2227032-2256056 GCF_021869965.1 Rhincodon typus
AGCCCCATTTCTGAAGAAGGGTCCCAACCCGAAACGTCAACTTTCCTGCTCCTCTGATGCTGCCTGGCCTGCTGTGTTCCTCCAGCTCCACACTGTGTTATCTCAGGTGTAAATAAGTTGAGTCAGCTTGTGCAGCTGTCATTCGGCAACAGGGGACATCCCACGAACTACAAATGTACAATCAATCAATGACAGGACACGAGGAAGCTCAAAAACAGTGGGATCTTGGGTTGCTTGTCCATAGACCTCTGAAGATGGCGAGTCATTTAACAGGGTAGTTAAGGCATATGAGGCAAGTACCTTTATCAGTCCTGGCATCGTTGATAAGGGCACAGAGGTTGTGTTGGAGCTGTACAGGTCTTTGGTTTGACTATGACTGGAGTACTGCATGCAGTTCTGGTCACCACAATAAAGGAAGGATGTGATTGTGCTGGAGGGGGTGCAGAGAAGATACACCAGGATATTGCCTGGAATGAAGCAGTTTAGCTATGAACAAAGGCTGGATAAGCTCAGGTTGTTTTCTTTGGAGCAGAGAAGGTGGGAGAAGGGATGTGATTGAGGTGTATAAGATTGAGGGGATGGACAGAATGGATAAAAAACAGCTGCTCCCCTTTGTCGAAGAGTCAGTAACAAGGTGGCATGATTTTAAGGTGAAAGGCAAGAGGTTTAGAGGGGATTTGAGGAAAATGTTTTTCACTGAGAATGTGGTGGGAATCTGGAATGCACTGCCAGGGACAACAGTTGAGACAGAAAACCTCAGAACCTTTAAGAAAGAGTTGGATGAGCACTAGAAATGTCATAACATTTAAGACTGTGGGCCAAGTGCTGGAAAATGGGACTTGCGTAGATTTAGGGAGTAACTTTTTGTTGGTGCGGACTCTATGGATTGAAGGGCCTCTTCTGTACTGTATGATTCTATGAAATGAATGGCTGGTTAATCTGTACGACTGGAAGTTTGCAGAAATATTAGGAGGATTCTTCACTTTTTCTGGGAATAGCGATGGACTCAGTACTATCCAGCAAGACACATTGAGGCTTCACTTTGTGTGAATGACCTACTTTGTAATCTGTGAAGTACATGCAAGATGTTAAATCCAACTGTCCTATCCACTGTTTATTTTGTTGACCATTACGTGCCACAACAGGCATTACCAATCAGCACAATGCCCAAATTACTGCCTGCAGTGCTACTGGAGATCTGTTAGTATGTTGTGTTAAATGTCTAGCCCCAGTTTGTCACCCTTCAACCATCGTTGCTGAAGGTGTCACACTTTGATGGAGAATTGTTTTAGTTACAAAAGCAGTCCAGAGGTGGAAGCCTGAAATTTATGGATGTTAGAATTTACAGGTGGATAACATTTAACATAGAAAATAGCAGCAGGAGTAGGCCATCCGACCCCTCGAGCCTGCTCTGCCATTCAGTAGGATCATGGCTGATCGTCAAACTCAATATCCTAATCTCAACCTCCCCACAAATCTCTTGATTCCTTTAGCTTCAAGAGCTATATCTATCTCCTCCTTGAAAACACAATGTTTTGGCCTTAACTGCTTTCTGTGATAGTGAATTCCACAGGCTCACCACTCTCTGGGTGAAGGAATTTTTTGTTATCAGAGTCCTAAAAGGTTTACCCCTTATCCATAACCTATGACCCCTAGTTCTGGACTCCCCCACCATCAGGAATATCTTCCTGCATCTAAAGCTTTCTGAAAGACCAAAGAAACCACATTCACTAGTTTCCCCGGATCAATTCTGCTAGATACATCCTCAAGCATTCCAGTAGATTTGTCTGTTTATGTTTTTTTCTGAGGGGAATTAAATGCAAGAGTAGAGACGTTATGCTTCAGTTATACAGGGCATTGGTGGCACCCCATCTGGGCAACACTGGTCATCATACTTATGGAAGGATGTTAATGCAGTGGAAGCAGTTAAGAGAAGGTTTACGCGACTAATACTTGTAATGAGCAGCCTGCCTTATGAGGAAAGGTTAGACAGACTAAGCCTGTATTCACTGGAGTTTGAAAGAGTCAGAGGTGACTTAATTGAAACATATACGATCCTGAAAGATCTTAACTGGTGGATGTGGAAATGATGTTTCCTCTTATGGAAGAATATAGAACTAGGATTGTAATTTAAAATAATGTGTCACCCATATAAGACAAGTGATAAGAGGAGAAACAGTTTCTGTGATGGTTGTGAGTCTTTGGAATTGCCTTCTTCAAAAGGCTGTGAATGTAGAATTTTTAAGTATTTTTAAAGCAGAGTGAGTTATTATTGATTGAGGCACAGTGGCTCAGTGGTTAGGACTGCTGCCTCACAGCACCGGTGTGGGAGGGCAGAGGGGAGATCTGGGTGGGATGCTGTATGGAGGGGCAATGTGAACTTGATGGGCTGCATGGCCTGTTTCCTCCCTGTAGGGATTCTATGATTCTAAAGGGATGAAAACTTATTGGGAGAATGCAGGAATATAGAGTTGAGGTTAAAATCAGCCATGAATGGCAGAGCAGGCTTGAAAAGAACGAGTGGCCTACTCTTGTTCTTTATTCCTTGTTGAATTGTTATGAACACTGAAATGACATTCCTAAAGGGATACACCAGTCTGTTGGTTGTGCCTTTATAGTTCATTTCCAGATTCCAAACCGTTCAGGAGTATTAGCAGAGGAGGGCCTTAACTTAGTTATAAAAATGATGATGCCAAGACAAACAAAATGATTCATCTAAAACCCATGCTCAAAAGTGTTTCTTTTTTGATTTAAGTGACCTTGCTTGTGTGTACGAATGTTAGGCTGGAATGCAAAATGATCGATCCCAGCGGACAGACAGCATTTCCTTACCTGCAAAGCACCGAGTACAGCCAAGTATATGTCAATGGTATGTATATGGCGAGAGGACTTCTAGTGCATGTATTGCTGACAAACACTGAAGGATGGGGCCCTGTTTTCTTGTGCTACCTCATGACTAGAGGGATGGGAGTGAACCCTAATAAGGGAGGGTTGGTAAGAAAATAGAAAATGTAGTCAGTAGATTTTTGTTGGGTGAACAGTTTGAAGGTTATGGACCCAAGGCAGACAGATGAATTTAGAAGTATAGCTCAATCTAAGTGTCAGACCAGCTCAGGTGACAGAATGATCTCCTGTTCCTATGTCAGCCTCCTAATGTAGGTTTACTCAGTAAATAGTTGGAATGGAGAGAGACTTGATTTGGTTCACTTGACACTTCTAAAAGAAAGCTTGATCAGACGAGAATATAATTTTTATCTGAGAGAAAATGTCTAGCACTGTGTTGGAGATGTGGAGGACCCTTAATAGACTTGCTCGCATTCTATGAATGAAGTTAAACTAATCCTTTGCAACATATTATGTTTGATTGCTGGAGGCACACATTCCACCCCAAAACTGTTGATAAAAACAGTATAAGGGATCACCCATTTAAGACGGTGACAAGGAGAACTTTTTTGTCACAGAAGCTCATGAGACTTTGGACCTCTCTTCCTCAAAGAGAGATGGAAGTAGAATTTTTAAATATTTTTGAAGCAAAAGTAAATAGATGCTTGATAATAAAGCAGGTGAAAGATTATTGAGGGCAGGCGGGAAAATGGTGTAATCCGATGAGCCATGATCTTACTGAATGGCACAGCAGGCTTGCGATACTGAGTGACCTCCTCCTGATCCTAACTGATACTTTCATAAACTTAACAGCAACATGAGGCCCTAGAACAGCTGAGGATTTGTTCCTGCCTTTTAGGTCATTTGAGGTAGCATGTTTTGGTCAGTGCATTGAGTATAAGATTTGGGATGTCATGTTGCTGCTGTACAGAATATTGGTTAGGCCACTTTTGGAACACCGTGTTCAGTTTAGTCTCCCTGCAGTAGGAAAGACGTTGTGAAACTTGAAAGGGTGCAGAAAAGATTGACGAGGATGTTGCCAGGCTTGGAAGGATTTGAGCTATAAGGACGGGCTGAATAGGCTGGAGCTATTTTCCCTGGACCGTCAGAGGCTGAGGGGAGACCTTATTGAGGTTTATAAAATCATGAGGGGCATGGATAGGGTGAATAGCCAAGGTCGTTCTCTCAGAGTGGGGGAGTCAAACTAGCAGGCATAGGTTTAAGATGAGAGGAGTAAGTTATAAAAAGGTCCCTAAGGGGCAACGTTTTCACGCAGAGGGTGGTGTGTGTATGAAATGAGCTGCCAGAGGAAGTGTTAGAGGCTGGTACGATTACAACATTTAAAAGGCATCTGGATGGGTATATAACCAAATGCTAGCAAATGGAACTAGATTTTTATAGGTTATCTGGACGGCATGGATAAGTTTGACCAAAGGACTGTTTCCGTACTGTACGACTGTATGTAGACAACTACTGCCCCAACTTCTTATCAGCTCACAGTGACAAATAAGCTTGGAATTTGGTGGGCTGGCTACTGCACCAAGCTTTTACAGTTATCTGTCCAGCAGGCAAGAAATGGTGTGTGACATTATGTGCAGTTCCCCTGGTCTCTGAGCATAGACGTAATTCACTGCATAATGTCTTGACTAAGGTCTTAATGTATTTCCACCTTCACCTGTCCCCTTTAGGTCATCATCATGGGAAATTATACGTGAAAAACCCAAAGGTAAAGGAGTTTATTAATTGGATACAATCTGCCAAGGATCAAGAAAGGGACACATTAAGCCACACTCAGATTGGTGGATGTTACACCTATCCTCCCCTTCCTCCAAGCGAGCGGGATTATCGACGTGAAATACTTGGTGAGGAAGCTGGATCTGGTCTCTTGCTTAATGTCCAGTGTCACGTATTTATTTTATCTGCTTTGGGCTTCTCTGCTCGGCTGCTGTCTGCGCTCCCTCTTAGAAGGCTGTGGTCTCAATACTACTGCAGAAGGTTGGGACATAATATAGGCTGACACTTTAATTGCAGCCAATGCTTCACTGTAGGAGTTGCAGTCTTTCTGTTGCTTTATCTGCCCTTCAAGGTGGACATAAAAGTTTTCACCACCACAATTCATAGATTGCCCTAGTGTCCTGCAGTCACTCGACATGACTATCAAAATATTGTTACTTTAAGACAGGTTGCCCTCCCTTCTATGTCATGTAAGTTTTGTGCAACTTCACTGTTTAAGGGGGTTACTGTGATCTAATGTATGGTGGTATGCAGTGCCTACAGGAAAGGAGCAAAAACATTTGTGCTTTTTTTTTAAGAAAAGCCAAATCTATCTTTTTTAGGTATGTCTCCCTTGACTACGATGTCTGAATTGAAGCAGTACCTGAATCAGCTGGAGTATCGAGAGTATAGGCAGGTCACTGTACAGGGACGAATCAAATCTGTAAAATACCAGTTACTGGGCAGAATGGATGAAGAGGTAACAGAGATGTCTAAACAGTTGTTTTACAATGGGGTTGGTGGCAAAAGGAAGAGACTAAGAATGGAATATTGTATAGAATACATTGACTTGAGTAGTGTTGGGAAAGGAGAAATTGTATTTGTTTGTGTGCTTCTAGACATGCCAGATGGAATCACTAGGGCAGCATTACCTAACTCAAAGACATCTTGTGTCACCTGTGGTCAGAGCTTGCACCTCAAGATCTGTGGGTCCAGATCCCACCGTGGAAAATTGAGCATTATAACCAAGTAGACACTCAAAAAGTAGAATACTGATCGAGTGTTGTACTGTTGGAGGTAATAGATGAAACATCAAACCAAGGCTTTGTCTGCATTCTGGTGAACTTAAAAGAATCCAAGGGATTACTTTGAAGAAGACCAGGGAAGTGTGCCTAGTCTCCTGGCTGATGTGTATATGCGACATAACATTACGAGAAAACGTGTTTTCTGGCCATTTTCTGATGACAGCTTGCTGAGCACAAATTGACTGCTGTGCTTCCTACCTCACAACAAAGACTTTACAGCCAACTGATTATTTTTGAAGTTGAGTTTTTAAATGTCCCAATGTCACTTTGTACAGAAACATGTTTCCTCGTTGTTTCATGTCAATGCACCAATAAGATACCCTTGCTATCTTACAAGGCAGTAATACACCACCTTTCACCATATCGGGGGTTTGTGCTGGGTAAAGAAGACACTGATGTAGGCTTTTGTGAAGTTACTTCTTGGTGGAAGAACAGGAAGTTGCTGTCATATGATCAGATTTCCAGCCTATCAGGTAGCCAATTGGTTTCTCTGGCAAGTTCTTGTCTTACAGTTTACTGAAGTCTATAATGCTGTTGGAGGAACTGAGGAGTGTGAAGAATTACTTGATGCTGACCAGCCATTTCGGGGCACAAGAGGAAACAAAAGTCCTGTAATCCCTGTCATGAGGTGAGGTTTATTTTCCAGGTGTGGAAATGTGGAATTGTTTTCTGTTGTTGGAGATTTGTGTTTGTGAAGGCAAGACATATTTATTTGTAAGGAATGGAATTTTTTTCCAGCTGGGGACTAGTTCAAGCATTCCAAGTCAGTTATTTTGCTGGTTAGAGAAACCAGCTACTTGAATTACTCAGTGCTCGAGATCTCCTGTCCCCTGGTGAAGGCAATGACCAACGTATGGGGTTTGTGTTCAAAACTCCCTCTGCCTGTTTCACATTCATGAATCTGAACAGTGAGTGCCAATGAGCTAGTTGATTGCAAAGAGCATTGTGGTGTAGTCTGGTGTGCAGCCAGTTACATTTCTAGGTGGGGTGGGGAGTTGGTCATTGGGATGATTATCAGACGTAGGAATCTTGGCTGATTTCTCCCACCCTCTCTCTCACATTTTCCAGAGACCTCTTACTTTGCTGCCAGGGCTAATGCCAGATTACAGACTAGAGAGTGGATCCGAGGGTGTTCCTCATCTTGTTGGGCAAGTTACCATCTCAAACAACTCAAACGATAATCAAAAGACATAATTAGCAGCAGTAATCCAGGAGAGTGAAACCAAGTTTGGAAAGGTAGACAAAAGGTTGTGATCAGGTGACAAGCATAGCTTTTAGTTCCCCTGTGTTGTGAGATGTAACTGAGGGAGCTAACAATTCGCACAGTTTAGAGACACTGGGGGTTTGGAAAGGGGCATAGGAGGGGAGCGTGAGTCATACAGTAGGAGGCAGTACAGTGAGACCTAACTTCGCCACAAAGGAACACCATAAACTTCTCTGTTGGAAATGCGACTGAATTAATATACTGTAACTTTATGTTTCACCAGTGGACCTCCTCCAAAAAAACAAGCGGGCTTGTCAAAGAAAAGAAAAAGAAAAGGCGCATTCTGCGAGAGAAAATGCACACCAGTGAGGTAACTGAAGCATTCACTCACTCTGAATGTCTTGCTGCTCAGCACTGCACGTCTAATGGATGAACTCCAATTCCTTCCTAAAGGTGCTGACTAGAGGATATAACTGTAACATATCCACTAATAAGTGAAACAGAGAATTAGGGAGAAACCTTTTTGCCCAACCAATGGTGAGAGTGAGGAACTCGCTACAAAAGACAGTGACTGAGGTGAATTGTGTAGAAACATTTAAGGGGAATCTGGATAAATACTTGGTGGAGAAACGAATAGAAGATTGTGCTAATAGGTTCTGATAAAGAGGAAGCTTGTACAGAGCATAAAGTTTACCATGGGCCAAAAGGTGTGTTTCTGTGCTGTGAACACTGCATAATTCTTGTAAGTCTGCATTTAAATTCTCCATGAGCTCACATTGTCTTCACAACCCAGTAAACGCCTCACCTTTAGGCTGGAGTTCTTCTCTGTGTTCCCTCGCTTAGCTCCACTGTGCACAAGTTCCAAATTGCAAGAACAATTGAGAACAATGTTGTAACTTATCCAGAATTGCACACATTCAGCAACATCATCCTTTTAAACTTCGCAAGTTCCATATCTTTTAGTGCACTATGTTCTAATGCTTATATCCTCTGCTCTCTAACCTCTGACAGCTCCATATTTTCCTTCCTGCAGATGTGGTGACAATGCCTATGTACACTACCTTCCAAATCTCTTAAATCTCTTTACTGAATAATAGCTGTTCACTTAAAAATAGATGTCATGGTTGTTTAATGTAGAAGAAAAAAAGTGGGAATAGAAGTTAGCCCCTTGAGCTGACTCTGCCATAATTAAAATAATGGCTAATCTGATTGTGGCCGTAACTCCACTTTTGCTTTCTGACCACCTGTGACTTTTCGTGGATCAAAAACATGTCTCAGTCAGTCTTGAATATATTCAGCGGCCTTGCCTCCACTGCTGTTTGTCGGAGGAAATTCTAAAGATTGACAATCCTGCGAGAAAAGAAATTCCTCCTCTTTGCTGTCCTAAATAGGAGCTCCTTTATTCTTAAACTTTCAAAACCTTGTTTTTCAACAAGATCACCTCTTCTAAATGCCACTGAACCACGATCTGATTAATGTTTCCTCATGAGACAGCTGCTTTGTTCCAGGTATCGACTTAGTGAATTTTCTGTGAAGAACCTCCTCAAATAAGGAAATCAAAACTGTACACAGTACTCTGAATGTCATCTCACCAATTCCCTATATAACTGTAGCAAGAGTTCCTACTTTTATGCTTTAAAAAATGTACTCTGGACTTTAGAAGCACAGAGTTCAAATCCAAAGCATTTGTGCAAAAGCTTTGTAAATTACTGGTTGGGCCTCAGCTGGGTTGTTGCTTCAGATATTAAGCATTACATTTTCAAAAGATGTTGAGGTCTGGAGAGAGTGGAGAAGAGCTTTATGAGACTGGCCAGAATGGGGGACTTCAGTTATTTGAGAAAACTGAGCAGCTGAGATTGTTCTCTTTAGGGCTTGAAGAGAGATTTAAAGTAGTTCTTCTATATTACTCCTACTAATACAGTAAAAAGGGAGAAACAGTTAGCACTGGCAGAATGGATGGGAAACCAGAGAACACACTTAAGATCATTAGTAAAAGAACCAGAGGGGGAAATGGGGGATTACCTTTTATAGGGTGAGTTGTAGTGATCTGAAACATGCTGCCTAAAATGATGGTGGAAACCAATTCAAAAATGGCTTTCAAAAGGGAGTTATTTGCAGGGCTATAGGGAAAGGGCAAAGGAATGGGGCTAATGGGAAAACTGTTTTAAAGAGACACAATAGGCACAGTGGGCTGAACAGCCTCCTCTGCCGTATCATTTTGTAAAAAGGTAACTCTTTGACTCTGATTTCTACGACCTTTTAGTACGTGACAATAAATTCTAGTTTTCACTTAAACTCTCCCTAGTGAAACATTTAGAACATTAGTATGTGAAAGCACCACATAGTATAATTAGTTCCTTTTTAACCTAGACTCGGTAAGGATACAGAATCAACTGGGGAGGAAGAGAATCCAACTCACCATCTACGAAAACATGAGAAGGACATGAACCGTGATGCAAGTCCTGGGAAAGGTTCGAACAAACCAAGCTTCCTCACAGCATTCAGTGTTTTGTTCTGTTATTAGGATATGGCTATGGGTTATCACCCCAAAGGTGATAACTCCTGAAGTCAGAATATGACTGAGCTGTGATCCCATGCCCTGCTGTTCTCCTTAGCAGCTAAAGATCTGGCTGTATTCTGTGACTAGGTTCTCAAATGCAGCATGCCAGTGCTGGTGAGATACCAGAGGACAGCTGGTACCTGACAAACTCACAAGCCAGCACTTTTGTGGCTGCAGAGATTAATACGTGGAACCATCTCTGCTATGTTTGAGTCGATTCAAGTTTGGAAAGGAACTAATCGACCCTCTCTTGTCCCAAAAACAGGTTAGAAACATTGAGAGGCTCTTTGATATTATCTGTTGGCGCCAATTCTGTTGGCGCCAATTCATGTTCTATGTTATTTTCATCCAGATAGTTTATCAATGTCCCAGCAGTCTGATGTAATGGAGAAAACCAGGATTAGTTTGAGTTTGTCGTTGTAATTAGAATCATGGTTCTTGTGGAGGCTATTCTGTCAATTTTGTCTGTATTGGCTTTTTTGTATAGACGTAGATTTTGCCCACTGCAGTTACATTTTTTAAAATTATTACTGAATCTGCATCCACCATTCATTCAAGCAGCACATTACGCATCATCACAACAAAATGGAAAATTCTCTGTTCCTGCACCTTCCCACCAAATTGTTTCAGTTTAGCTTATATTTACTGACCTTATTCTTTATACCATAATGAATCCCTTAATATTTCTTTGCCTTAAATTTCACCTGCCAAGTGTCTCAAAGAGTCATAGAGGTCTACAGCACAGAAAAAGGCTTTTTGGCCCATCGGATCTGCACCAGTCAAAAATAACCATCTGACTATTCTAATCCCATTTTCCAGCAATTGGTCCATAGCCTTGTATTCCTTGGCATCACTAGTGCACATCTATCTAATTCTTCTGTGTCCTCCTGAATGAAGTCTGTTATTTTACTCACAGTTTGCTACATTTGAATTTTGTGTAATCTGAAGTTATGCCCTAGATCATCAATATATTACAGTAATAATTTTTCATGATTATAGGTAAAGATCTATATGCATTTCAGGATAGTAGATTAGTCTGGGCTTGATACAGGGCTATAATGGGAGAGTGGAGCAATGGGGTTGGTCAGGGACTAAATCAGGTTATGAAGAAAAAGTGAGGCTATGGGATTGATGATGCAGGACAAAGGGGAGAGAGAAGAGCAGTGTGATTAGTTTGGGGTTTATACAAGGCTATTTGGAGACAGCATGTCAATGGAATTGGTTTGGGGATTGATATAGGGTTGTAGGGAAGGCATGAGTCAACAGAATTAGTTTGGGGATTGCTGCAAAGTTGTGAGGAGAGAGCAAGGCACTTGGATTATTTTGGCATTGATGTAAGTATTTGGGAAGACACGACAGTGGGAATATTCAGGATTGATCTGCAAAGCAAAAGATAAGATGGGCTGAATGGCCACCTATTGAGCTGTAAATTTCTGTGACACTCATCTTGTGGGTTTATTTACATTGTATCCAACGTTTAAGATAGGCTAAAATATCAACATAGAGTTGGGGGTTGAGATGTTAAATATCAGTGTTGTTCAACTGTTCAAATCAAAAGATTTTATAATTTTAGCTGAAGAGCAGAGACTTTTCTTGGTCTGATTCCTAAAGCAATAACATTAAAAGTAGATTCATAACCACCAATCTTTGCAGTGCATATAGTTGTACTATGCACAAAATGGCTTCTGCATTCACTTCCATAATAATGGCTGTACTGTTAAACTGTTTTATATGAAGCAGACTTAGATGTGAAATTTGGAATGGTATGAATGCAGCACAGTTGTTCTTCCTTTTAAAGCTCTAAACTTCATAAAAGCATGTGAGGAGTTCTGCACAGACTCTGATGATATGGAGGAGACGCCAAGTGCAATGAGCTTAGCCCATCCCATCTTCTCTTGGACTGCCTGCCCGTCACAGCAGGAGCACATCGCCCATCGCGGAGACATTTCCCAAATGGTGGCTCGTCGCTTCCACTTCAGAGACAAGTCCTTGCTCCTCAAAACCTTTGGTCTCCAGCCCTCTAATTTTTCTGGAATCCCAGCAGGTCAGATTGAGGATCTGGAACACTGTGAACCAGCGTGTTGCTGCGGATACTACACTGTGACCATTTTAGGTAAAGGGAGCTTGGTTAACAAGATCTGGCAGTCTCAAGATTTTGCTACTGTCAGCATGTATTGGCAGTTTGTGCAGGAGCTTCTGGATCCTGGGACTAGCCTGTACATTCCAATTTTTAGGTTGTCACAAGTCTTTGGGGAAAGCATGGACGATGAGATTAGTTTGGATACAAATCTATAGGAGGAGTGTAATTACTTTGAAACTGATACAGAGCTGTGGTGAGAGAATAGAGCAGTGGGATTAATTTGGGATAATGTTCTATAGGGAGATATTGGGACAGAGAGGATTAGAATTGGATTCCTCTTGCAAGGAGTTGATAGACACAGTGGGGCAAATGGCCATCTGTAGACTTTGGCCCTGTATGATTCTAGTGCTGTAGGTTCCAACTTTGGTCACTTTCCTTTGTAATGTGCTGTGTGTTGCTGGAATATAATGCCTCCGATACTATTGCCCTTCAGAAGGCTTCTCCAAGAGCTGTTCATATGTGACCTTGTCAGCTCTTCTGAAATCTCCCAGGGATATGGACAGCAATCAGGTAAAAGTTACTTATTTTCAAATCATTCATATCAATGGAGGTTTTATTGGTATGGCTGCCATTTATTGTCTATCCCCAGTTGCTTTAAGGAGGTTGTTGTGGGCCTTCTATTTGTCTGAACACTCCTATCTTTGCCTTATTCGAAATTTCCACCCCTGATGCTTGGTGGGAGGGATGGTTTTGATTGTGATCTGGAGCAGGAACTCTGTGTTCCTTAATCTAAGAGTGTTAATATCCAATCGACAGCTGAGATTATTACAGCAAAGTTTGGAAATACCTTCAACAACTTGATCTTAAGTTAGGAGAAAAGGGGATATTAAACGGGAATCTTACTTGTTTTATCCTCTCTCAATTTCCAGGACTGAATGAAGAGCTGTCTTTAGATGCCATCTTTCTCCCTATCATTTCCAGGTTGGATCACAGAGCGATGTATCCTGCCAAGCACAGCAACACCCTGATCTCCATTCTGGCTCACGGAGGGCCAGCATCCAGCCAGACCTGCCATACTGGCACAGACAGTGCAGAGAGCTCTACACCTTCCCCTGGTAATTGACCCTACTGTTGTCTTCTCTCTCTGTTCCTGAATATACTGACTCTGACTGAGTTCCAACTGCCTACTGATAGCTTAACTCTGTTCCCACTCTTCATCATCTCACTATTACCACATCCTTTTGTTTCCTTATCCTTTGATGTGGAAGGCATGACCCTATTTTTGACATC
Organism: Rhincodon typus; assembly: GCF_021869965.1. Taxonomy (NCBI): domain Eukaryota; kingdom Metazoa; phylum Chordata; class Chondrichthyes; order Orectolobiformes; family Rhincodontidae; genus Rhincodon; species Rhincodon typus. The sequence continues at coordinate 2,239,848 of NC_063376.1, forward strand.
CAGTTTTTACCAGCAGCAAAAGAGGGTGGTGCTGAATTCAAAGAGATCCCATTTTGACTGTACGAGAGCCTTCATTTGCAGTGTTGGCGTTGGGAATTAATGGAGTATTTTGAAACTTTGTATAACTGTTATAATCTGAAATTCTTGCAGTGGTCTGCTTTTCAAACTTTAAATAAAAAACTGGATGCAGCTGTCAAGGAGTTTTTAAAAAAAAAAAACTCTGCTAAACTATTTTGAAATGACAGGTGTAAGTTAGAAAAAGAAGCATCTGGTCGTGCAGTTTCAGTAGAGCTCTTTGTTAACATTTACCCAAGGAAATGTCATTGTTATGTTATGTCATTGGAGGGTTGGTGTACACTTGATAGGCTGAATGGCCGGTTTCTGCACTCTAGGGATTTTGTGATTCACCCTTTAAAATATTCAATGACCCAACCTCCATTGCACAATGAGGAAGGCAACTACAAACCAATAAGCCTGTAAGACAATGTTCGTCACTTCTAATTTAAATGAGGCTGCTTATTTTTAAAGTGTCCCATAGTTCTAGTTTTTCCCAAAGAGGGAAAATCCTCTCAGCATCTATCCATCAATTCATAGTTCTGTTTCAATAAGATCACCTTTCATTCTTCTAAGCGCCAATGGATAAGTTTTGAAAACCAAGCAGTACAAAAGTGAAAATTGACAGTTTTTAACCTAACCTACAAATCACGGATTTGCTTATTGACAGGTGACATTCTCAGATCTGCAGTTGGTTTGGAGGAAATGCTGTTCATCTTTATCCTCGATATCTGCAATCAAGGAGGCACGAATGTTGAAGTTGTTCTCAATCGTGCCTATGTCCAGCACAGAGCTCTCTGAACCACTCAAGCATTTTTGTTTCTTTTTATCCCCCAACAATATTTGCTTGGACTGGATTGAATGCAGTTCTCAGTCACATTGGAATTTTAATTTTGTTTTGTTTTTTTCTGTACTTATAAAAAGAAAAAAAATCTGTTCCTATGGAACTGTATCAATCTTTGTCATCTCTTCCCATTACTACTACTGAAGTCTAATTGGTGAACAAAGACCCTTCTCTCAACTGCCCTCCCCCACCCCAAAACATATACACAGGAGTGTTTGATGGCAACAGTGTGGAGAGAACCTTATCTAATGTGTCCTGTATCTGCCTCTCACTGACTAAGAGGTGTTCATTCACCAGCAGTTAAGCAATGGAAAAAATTGATTAAAGGTTTTTCATTCCTCTGCCCATGAATTGCTATATGAAGAGACTGTGTATTGACATTTTGACTAAAGGCTAAGGTTTCATTCCTGTCAAGTTCCGAGTTGACCGATCTGAACAACTGACCCAGGTAAGGTCTGGCATCATAGGAAAGATGGTGGGGAGAGAAATCAAGAGGAGGAGGAAAAAGAAATCTGTTAAGCAATTTATTTATCATTGACATGCTGGGAATTCTCTTAGCAAATATGGGTTTGGTTTGTATGTATTTAAAGAACAGGTTAAAACAACTCAAAAGAAAAAAAAATGTTGTTAATAATTTAGTCTTAAGGCAGGGAGAGAGTGTTTATTTTGAAGTGTCTTTTCCCCCTGTAGCCAGGGAATGAAATAATTAGCTTTTTATGTAAATTTGCTGTTACTTTTTCTACAAATGTTAGTTCCAGCTGAGCAATTAATTTTAAATTTATTGGAACAGGCATCAATAGTTAGATTGTTTATAGAAAATAAGATTGACAGAAAATGGATTATTAGGGTGAGCACAATAGAAGGGCATCAGGCAGAAATTGGCGGAACCTGTCAGATTATGGAGTCTTACTGTGCACTCTATTTATACTGAATGAGTCACTAATCCAGGGTTGGGTGCTATGTTTTATGATTGGAGATTGTTTTCCTAATTTTTTGATTATGAATAATTGCTAACTTGACTGGCAAAATTGGTTTGCTGCCTTCTGTCACTGTATTTGCAGCACCTTAATCCTGTCACCCTACTGATAGCAAACCATTGAGGCGCTCTGGAATACACTGTATCCAGGGAGAGTGAATTGGTGTACTTGTTTTGACTGATGTGTTCTTATTTATATACAATGTCAAAGGCTATTTAATCAAGAAACTATTTTGGTAAAGGTTGGTATCTAAGTTCTGCACTCTTCAGGTAAAATCTTTCAAGTTTCATTTCAAATTGTGTGTGTGGTGGAGGCATGGGGAGAAAGAGTTTGTTGAAGCATCTTTTTTTAAAAAAAAGTTAGAGAATTGATCTACATGAACAGGAAGTGAAATGGGAATTTGGTGCAGGATGAGTTCTGTGGCACAAATTCTGTTCTAAGCATTAACGAAGGACATGCTAAAGCCTCATTGTTGTTGGCACTGCTCGAGGACTGGGTACCAGGCAACACTAATTGAGAAGAATAACACCTATTAGCTACATCATTAGTTGTCATGAAGCAGGGGAATTCCGACTCATTTAAGATCAGTAGTTACCCAGGAAAAGCTAAAAGATTAAAATCTGCTCTAACTCATGGATAACTGTTAATCTTAAGTTCATCCTAACATTTCCAGGCCTGACCCCTCGACCTACCATTAACACTCATCCACTTACCAGGCTCCCTATTCCTCCCCTACCCAACCTTTACTGTATACACAATAAAAGCATATATGTAGTGAAAACTGATCACAATACCTTAATACTAAAAATGGGGAAGAGTTTGGGAAGCACTGTCCCTAAAGATAAAATCAAAATTCATTTCAGATTTTAAACTTAGATTGCAAAATTCAGTGCACTGAGAATTCAAAAGAACAGTAAACAAAGTCAGAAGTGCTAATGGAGTTCTTTTGCTTTTATTTTTTTCACATTTGGAATTCAACATGGTGCAAACAAACCAGGACAATGATTCTTACACAACAGGGTCTTCAAAGTTACCATGTGCTCCTGCAATTTGCTGCAAGCGTCGAGCCATATTGGAGCAGCACACGCAATATTGGCAAAACAGTATTGGAACCTGCCAATATTTATGTGCTGCTAAAGTAGAGTCGACAGAATGCTCCATGATTCCCTTGTTCCAGCACCCTGGTTCTCGGAATCCCTCCATCCAGGGAATTAACTGCATAAATTACATGTTTTAAAGATGTAGGATTAGTTGTAACGTAACGGAGGTAATGTTAAACAAAACGTCAAACTGAGTTATTAGTAAAAACTTATTATTGATTTATTCCTCACTTCTCAATTTTTGCTTAAGTGGTTTCATTAGAATTTACTGGGTTGCAGTTGGAGGAGAGAGGTGATTCAGTCCAGAATATTCAACATTAATTTAAAGCAATTGTTTCAGAAAGATCAGAACTAGCTTCAATCTGCAGTACTCAGTCATGGATGGATACACAATAAATCAGTGATCAGTTCAAGGATCAAAAGACATTTAGTGATGATTACACAAACAATAGGTTTTCACTTGGATCTTATGAATAAAAGATTATATAATTATCGTCTTAAACCCAAACCCACTGATGGTTAAGCCAGCAGCAAAAATGACAGTGAAAATTGCCATACAATTTGGCTATATGCTTTAATTCAAGAGTCTTCCAATACACATTTTAATATACAATAGCCTTTCTCAATATCCCGTGAAATTGGTCTTTTATTTAGTGCAGCCGTGTTAGGATTCAAGCTTTGTGTATCTTTGTTTCCTATTTTTTCCTTCAGCCCCTGGTGAACCTTGCACTGTGTATTTTAGCACTTCGTCCAAAGAAACATTTCAAACCAGGTTTACAATACTAAAGTTCTACAGCATCAAGATAAAACGACTAGCAAAAAAAACTGCATAAATGATGCAAATTCAAACGAACAGTTCCAGACACAGGGAAAGGCCTGCTACTAATGCATATTTGTGCACTATCTGGATACAAGTACGACTTTGGGACAAGCTTGTAAGTTTAATGCAGTGTAACTAAAACAAGTAGAGTTCTTTATATTAATATACGCACACCACTGCAAATAGCACGTGCCGTGTAGCTGCATAGGGTTTAAGCAGGGAGGATATGGGAGATTCAATACATGTAGTACATTTGCAATTGCAAAAGGTCTTTGATAAGGTGCCACAACAAAGGCTATTGTATGAAGGCGCTTAAGGGCCATGAGTGTTGGTGAGTTAGAGGTAGAGGTAATCTTCAGGATAGCAAACTAACTAGAGTCAGTCATGCAGCATGAAAACCAACCCTTTAGTCCAACTCGTCTATGCCAACCAAGTTTTCATCTTTTATGGGCAATCAGGCAGTGAAGCCCACATCCCATAAAGAAAAATATTCAATATAAGACTGAGATGAAGACAAATCTTTAGAGTGTTGAGTCTTGTAACTCCTCGCCATGGAAAACAGGGTGGGGGTGAGGGTAGTGCTTGTGTATATTTAAAGGCTGAGATACACAGATTCCTGATCAACAGGGGAAATCAAGGCTTCCATGAAAAAGGCAGGAAAGTGGACACGAGGATTGTTGGATCACCCATGATCCTGTTGAATGGCAGAGCAGGTTCGAAGGGCCAAACAGCCGACTGCTGTTCTTATTTCTTGTGATCTTAAGAGTGGAGAAAAATCTTCATCCTGAAGTGCATTGTTGCACATGTGCTTTCCTTAGTGGGATGCAGGATACTTACTATCAGTGACTATTTAAGTGTCTATCTGCACTGATTACTAATAGATTTGCAATGTTAATTATTACTCCTATCAAAATTTAGATATTTTGTGTTCTTATCGATGCAAATGAAATAGTAACTGAATTCTATGCAAATAAACACATTCATTGTGCTTCTCAAGACACTGATTGTTTACACCATCAAATCTGTAGTATTTTTGTTCTGCTACAAAGAAGTTGAAATATATCCATAAGTGTGAAATAGAAATAATTTTTATTTTCATATGGAAGAGGGGGGAATGAGCAGCACCTGCCTTCTGAAGCAATTAATATTTGGGTGCTAGCAATAAAATTTGGGATACACCTTCACAATAGATAGTCTGCTTCTGTAAAGAGTATTGTGTTTATGGAAACAATTCATACAACTTGATGCAGGCTTTTAAAGAGATATAATATTGATTTAAAAAACAAAATTTTTGCTAAATTTTAGAGATCTCACAATTCTGAAAAAGTGCCACAAAATTCACAAGCAGGATCAAGGTACTGTCACTCGCATGGCCACATAGAACTAAAAAGAAGAAACACTAAACCTTAAGCATTACATATATATAGGATTTGAAAGTTTATCAATTGTATGATGCAGGAAATGGTAGTCCACATTTAGGAGATTCCCAAGAAAGAAATTAAAACTAAAAACTGGTCCAATAATTCTTATGTCGGAACAATTAAAGCCCTGGAGGTTGCAGGTTTATAACCAAAGAAAAATAATAGGAAGGTCAGCGGAGTCACTAATTGTACTTTTTATTCGCTCACAGGATCCAAGGCCATTATTTATCACCCAATCCTAAATGCTCTTATCAACTTTTTTTTTTAAAAATACAATTGAGTGGTTTGCTAGGCCATTTCAGTTAAAAGTCACTGTCATTGCTCTGGAGTTACATGCAGGCCAGACCAGATAAGAATGGCAGATTACCTTCAAAAAGAACATTATTGAAACTGGGTAGTTACATGGTCACCAAGATTAGTTTCATTTTAGTTCAGATAATTATATTTAATTAACTGAATTTAAATTCTCCAGGTGTTTGCCTCTGGATCAATAGTCCAATACCTAATATAGTTCATACAACAGTGATGAAACAACAGACGCAGAGAGAAAGGGACCTAAAGACAAATGACGGTACATCTAATCACAAACTGGGCGATTGCCAGACAGCATGGTACAGCCAGAATCAACTTTGGTAAAACCTGTCTAAATTCCTGGAGGCATTTACTCAGGCTAGTGGTTATTTAGGGGGGCAAGAGCCATTTATAAAACTTCTTCAATTCCATACAAACCCCCAAAATACTGAAGACAGCCCTTTTGTCCCACTGTTACCCAGACTTCCCTGAACTCTCCATAACAGCACACAATGATTTGGATATTCAGTACATGCAAACCATGGTGTGCTGCTGTGGTGAATACAGGTATTTTGGGATGAAGGGTATGCGGAGATTGAGAGAATCCAGCAATTTCCTTAAGCAGATCACTCTGAAACAAATAGTGAAAATAAAATTTAGCAACAGATAAGGCATCATACACAATTATTTGGTGTCTCCCTGTAGAACCAACCAGTCTTTGCCACAAAACCTTTTCATTCTATATACCATGTTGCAAAAGTCTGATTCATAGTCTAATTCTTAAAACTAAGTTATATAGTAAAATACAGTTTTAAACTAAAGAATTGGGGTAACTGGTTCAGAAACTGGGAAAAACAACTGCAACTCAAACAAACTTGGAGTCAATTACAATCAAAAGGCAAGTTATATTTCTCTTCAGGGTCAGATTAACAACTTGAAAGCCATAAACAATTTGGGAGGGGGGTGGGGGGGGGTGGGGAGGGAGAGAGAGGAGGAAGAGGGGTTCACCCAAGGTCTGCCCTTCCTTCAATGAAAGATTTTGAAATATGTAGTTTACATATGCAAGGACTTTGTAAACATGGGAGTTCCTTTATGGAACCAAGAAATTTAAAGAAAGAGTCATTAAATGCCATCGGCAATATTAGTTATTCGTATGGGTCGAAGAATCTAACAGTAGCACTGAAGGTAAATTGTTTACATTTTGTATTTGACAAAATCCAAAAGAATACCTCAGACATGGAGTTTTTTTTCCAAAGTGGGGTTATTTTGTTTGTGTAGGGTTGCTGACAAAAGCAAATAGTTCAGTTAGAAATTAGAGGCAGTTGCAGTTTTGGAGTAGAGTGCTGTTCAGATTTGGGAGAGCCCAAGGAAATAATCTTGATCAAGTCTGCATTTTGAGCAAAGAAAATACTAACTTTATCATTTACTGAGCAGAATGAGTGAGGCTCAAGTTCAGTCTGGAATTCATAGGAGAGAGAACACTGGAAAATTGACTACTTTGAAACTAGAGGAAGAAATCACAACGGTTTTTACAGCGCCTTGCAGCAGAAGCCAGTTTGGTCGGAACCAGTCAGCTTGGTCAATCAATTTGGAAAAAAGGCAGAGAGATAGTATCTGCAAAGAGCTGAGATTCAGCTCTGGGATCAGCAGCTATGCAGAAGCTGAGGAACATACAGGAAGTTCCTGATGTCTAAGTCATTAAGTAATGGGGCTTTGAAGCCTATTCTTCACCAGACTCTGGAACTAGAGTCCACAGTCATCAAGTCTTTCAAGAAAACTGGAGGATCACTTACCTAAAAGCTAATGAAAGAATTCCTATGAAATTTCATAACTGAGAACAGTTGGAATACTTAGGCAAATTAAAAATAAATCCAGAGGGCTGCAGCTAACCTTGTAGGTTGATCCCTAAAGAAGCAACGAACACTCAAGATTCTTGTACAAGGGAACTCATGGTGGAAAAAGTAGAACTTTGTTTTAGTCCATATGGCCATAGTATTAAGGTAGTGCTGCTTGTTTGTTTAATTTCCCTTTATGTATAATAAAATTTATTTTTTGTTTAAAAAGGTGAAATATTGTGGCATAATTTTCTTTAAAGAGAAATTTGAGCACTCAATGAATAAATATTAACAATCGTAACACCGGTTACAGAGCCAAAAGGTGAGCTGACCAAAAGACACATACTTCACATTGTATCTAACCATAATTTTTTTCCCCTTCCTTCTCCAAAGGTAAGGTGTTTTATCTTTGAAGGAATAGGAAAATAAATCACATCATAAAGCCAAAAGATACAGGTGCAGAATTAGGCCATATGGCCCATCGTGTCTGCTCTGCCATTTGATCATTGCTGATATGTTTATCAACCCCATTCTGCCTTCTCCTGTAACCCTTGAACCCTTTAGCAATCAAGAACATCTGTGTCTAAAAGTCATTCAATATCTTGGCCTCCACAGCCCTCTGCAGCAATGTGTTACACGGATTCACCACCCTCTGGCTGAAGAAATTCCTGCTCATCTCCGTTCTAAACAGTAGCCCCTTCACTCCAAGGCTGTGCCCTTGGGTCCTAGTCTCTCGTACTGGAGGAGGCAACATCTCCATGCCCACTCTACCCAGGCGCCTCAACATTATGTAAGTTTCAATCAGGGTCCCCCTCATCCTTCTAAACTCCAAGTAGAGTCCTCAACACCTCATATTGACAAGCCCTTCATCCCCAGGATCATTCTCATAAACCTCCTCTGGACCCCCACCAGGGCCAATACATCCTTCCTTAGATACAAGGCCCAAACCTGCTCACAATATTCCAAATACAGTCTGACCAGAGCCTTATACAGTCTCAGCAGTACACCTCTGCTCTCGTATTCCAGCCCTCTTGAAATGAACGCTAACGCCTCATTTTCCTTCCCAACTGCTAAGTGAACCTGCATGTAAACCTTGAGAATCCTGAACTAGGACTCTCAAGTCTCTTTGTGCTTTGTTTTCTAAACTGGGATAGGCTTTGGAAATCTCAGTCTATGCCTCTATTCTTCATAGCATAACCTCATGCTTTCCTACATTGTATTCCATCTGCGACTTCCTTGCCCACTGTCCTAGCCTATCCAAGTCTTCTGCAGCCTCCTGCTTCTTCAACACTACCTGGCCCTGCACCTATTTTTGTGTCCAGCAATTCTTTTAAACAGCTCACTGTGAAATCAACTAAGAAAGTAGCAGGTCATAAGGGGCTGATCATTTTTATTTAACATACAGCTCAGAATTTTGAGTCTCCATTCACTGCATAGGCAGTTTTGGGATGTCAACCCAGTTGAGATTTTTTCTGCCAATAACCAAAAGAAGTCAACAGAATGTCATTAGGAATATAGCGTTCCCAACTCCCTTGGAGCTAATGAAAAGATCCCATTAAAACAAAACTACAGTTCTCTCTTATCCAGAAGTTTCAAGGGCCTAGCTTCCATTAAGCAACTGTTCATAATATTATCATTGAAATAAGGGGCTCACTGCATTCATAAATGACGTACCCAGAACCCACACATTCATCACACTGAGCAGCAGATGTCCCAAGAGACTGTCTTTGAGTTAGCCACAGGTTGGGATGTGGCACAATACTTACCTTTCCAACAAACAATTGCTAGTGATAATCTGCATACTTCACAAGCTATAATACTGGAAGGGAACAGGACACATTACTCTGTAAAACAAGAAGCCAGAAATAGTTAATGAACAGAAAATGTTGTAAAACACTCAGCACATATGGTTTAGAAACATCTAAACAGAGAACTCTTCAGTTAATTTAAATTGAGCCTAAATGCACTGTAAATGAGAACAATTTGAATTTAAAAAAAGTCAAAACAATCTTCAGCGTGACTCCCATTGGCAAAAACCTGTATGATGCAATATATTTTCTAGCACATGGCCCTACTTTAGTTTTCAGATTGAAGCCCGGCAGAACTCTCACAATGAAGAGCAGATAAGAGGTATGGTTAGCAAGTCTGCAGATGACACCTAAATTGGAGGTCTGGTGGACAGCGAAGGAGGTTACCTCAGACTACAATAGGATCTTGATCAGATGGGCCAAGGAGTGGCAGATGGAGTTTAAATTTAGATAAATGAGAGATGCTGCATTTTGGTAAGGAAATCAGGACAGGCCATATACACTTAATGGTAAGGTTTGGGGGAATGTTGCTGAACAAGGAGACCTTGCAGTGCAGGTTCATCGTTTTTGAAAGTGGAGTCACAGGTAGATAGGATAATGAAGGCAGCGCTTGATATCCTTGCCTTAATTGGTCAGTGTATTGACTATAGGAGTTGGGAGGTCATGTTGTGGCTGAACAGGACATTGGTTAGACCACTATTGGAATACTGCCTCAAGTCTGGTCTCCCTGCTATAGGAAGGATGTTGTGAAACTTGAAAGGGCTCAGAAAAGATTTACGAAGATGTTGCCATGTTTGGAGGGTTTGAGCTATAGGGAGAGGGTGAATAGACTGGGGCTGTTTTCCTTGGAGTGGTGGAAGCTGAGGGGTGACCTTATAGAGGTTTATAAAATCTTGAGGGGCATGGATAGGGTAATTAGACAAGGTCTTTTCCCCAGGGTGGGAGTCCAAAACTGGAAGGCATAGGTTGAAGGTGAGAGGGGAAAGATTCAAAAGGGACCCGAGGGGCAACTTTTTCACACAGAAGGTGGTGCGTGTATGGAGCAAGATGCCAGAGGAAGTGGTGAAGGTTGGTACAATTACAACGTTTAAAAAGGCATCTGGATGGGTTCATGAATAGGAAACGCTTGAGGGATATGGGCTAAAATGCTGGCAAATGGTACTACATTTATTTAGGATATCTGGTCAGCATGGACGAGTTGGATCAAAGGGTCTGTTGCCTTGCTGTATATCTCTATAACTCCAAGTTTAATTATTTTCGTGCAACAGTAATCACGATGTGAATGTGTAGCAAAAAGGAAAACCCTCAGCCTTCCAACCCACATTTCCCTGCTCAATAAGACTGGTGAATACCTGAAACTTAACATTAAGGCACATGGATGTGTTGTGATGATGCATAAAGAACAGATTACAAAAAGAATCTGGTATGACTGATCTATTATACAGTCATCCGATGCAATACATTTAAAATTGGACTGCACAGAATAGCAACATTGAATGTTTAAAAAACCTACAGCCCTCGACCAAAAAACTACCCTGCTGCACATTTAAACAAAATAAAATAAATTTTAAGACAAACATTACAGAAAGGAGTGCAAAATAAAATATATTTGTAGAAGATCTGAAACAATCCCAAATATTGAAAAGGAAGAGACAGCACTACATTTTTATATTTAACTAAAACCTGAAGGCATCAAATAATAGGGCAACACCTATTCCATTGATTAAAATAACCAGTCACACAACAGAAAGCCAAATATAAAGTTTCAGAATAAATGTAGCCTGAAGTTAATTTCCTTTCCTTCTTATTTTTAAGGTTATAAAATTTATATCTCACACACTCCCTCAACGCATACCTTGAGGAACCTTCCCAACAATACAAAATGGCTAGGAGCCCTATTATGCAATCAAAAAGGTGCATATGACTCAAAACCCTGTTTTTTTTTTTTTGAGGCTTTTCTACCTGCAATAAAATGTTTGAAAACCTACCTCTAAGCCATTCTATTCCTTTACTCCATTGAGGAACACACTATTTAGGACATATTCTGCGTTATTTCTCCCAAAAATGACCTAATTAATATAAATCTATACTAAGCTAAATTTGCCACATATCCTGTCATTCCATTGTCCTTTTGCTTTCTTCTTTCCCCTAATTTTGGAATATAGGCAACTTTCGATGTTGCTCTAGAGCAAAAGTGGGAGAGGGAAAAACAAAATAATTGTTTGGGAGGAATCCTAAGTAAGCCAAGGAGTCAGCTGAATAACTACTCCTGAAAGCAAGACCTCATTCATTTGGTGTTACACTCAAATATTTCTTCAATGTTAACGTTGGTCAAAACTAAATCAATAAATCTTTAGAAAATTAGTAACCAAACAAAATTAATGTTTTTGTAGGAAATATGACAACAGAAGCAGAAGACACTAGAGATCAATCTCATATTAAGGACTACAAAAGGTCAGAGAGAGAGATCACAGTGATCCCACATTTGGGAAATAGCTTTCCTGTACTGCTGGATCTCTGTTCCTGTATTCCTTTCACATTTTTGCCATTTAGGACACAGTATTTAGTTCCATATCTTAAATGCACATAAGAATTGAACAAATGAGGAACCATCTAATCAATCTTCATTTGTTTGTCTTGAAGTAAACCTAAGTAGCAGTGATGGTGATGATTTAGTTGAAAACTTGACAACTTCAAATCGAGTTGAACAAGCAGTGCTTAAGTGCTAATCATTGCATACTTTAAACACAAGAATGTAAATCTTTGCAGATGGCTTTGAAAGGAATCTTTCATACATTTTCTCTGCCAGACAATACAAGTACAAATGATCTCCAACTTTCCTCATAGTTACTGTTGGAAACTAGCATGAGGAAATAGGTTGTTACTCAATGAACGAAGCTTCATTAATGAGAAATTGCTTAAAACCTTGCACCCAACATAGATCATTGGCTATCTAGATAATCTGCTGTTTTATCTGCATTAAAAATTTATACCTTTTCAGTTGAAAAAATACAAAGTGGCAAATAACAAGAAAATTATCAATGTGACTTTGACATAAGCATAATTCAGTCTTGGATAAAAACAAATCAAATAAGGTAGAAATGATCCATTACCACAGGTGCAATTAAGAAACCTTTTAAAAGAAACATAACAGGAACCCAAAGATTTAAAAGATTCTTACTCTAAATGCGGTGGTAAATACTCTCGAGATCCACTTAGAGATTTTGAAGTAATCAAAAGGAATGAAAGATCACATTTTTAGATCATGAACACAGATTTTGAAGATGCCAATTATTACAATATTCCTTCTAAGCAGGCTATCTCAATAGGCATTCGTCACCTGGAATATCTATTTTCTCAGGCTAGTGATGAAGGTGGACTCCTAAAGTTCCTTTAACAAGAATCTAAACTACTGATGCAAAAGAACCACAAGTGAAAATAGGGATAAGTATAATTTTCTTGCTGGTGCCATCTCAAGATCCATTTTACGAGCAGAAACCATGGAAAAAATATGAAGAAGTCTTTTCCACTAACTAGTGCAGTAACAGACTTTCTGATTGCTACGGAAACATTTCAAAACTCGTAGAACTAGTTAATTCCAAGTAACCTCCATCCCCATTTTTGAAACCAAATTATTCCAGATTCCAATATTGAAATGCGCATCTCTCAGATCCACTGCAGCTTACTAGCCGCCTGGCCATAATACTGGACTATCTTCCATTTCTCCTTCACAAAGAGTTCTGCAGTCATGATAAACTTAAGAACTTCCCATGCTTTTGAAAGTACTAAGTACAATTCCCTTGAAGATGGTCAGCACGGACTAGTTGGACTAAAAGGTCTGTTCCCATACTGTATGTCTCTATTACATCATATATATCTTCAGCATCCTCTGCAAATGAATGTTTCAATTGCTTGCATTCAGCCATTTCACTGCACTGTTGAAGAAGTTGAGATTTAACCTGAACAATTAGGCTGAAAATCATCATCAGTTCAGTAGGTGACTAATGAACAGTACCCAATCAAGAAAGCTAATGGAACGCTGACCTTCATATCTAGAGAACTAGAGCAAAGGTTATGCTAGTTATACAAAATGCTAGTTCGACCCCACATGGCAGTACTGACAGCAGGTCTGCACACCATGCCTTAGGAAAAATATATTGGCCTTGGAGGGAGTACAATGTAGGTTACAAGAATGATACCTGGACATCAGAAGTTAAATTTCAGCAGAGGTTATACAAAGTAGGCCCATTTTCTCTAGAACTTAGAAGTTTAAGGGGGTGATCTGATTAAAGACTTCAAGATATTAATAGGAAAAAGAACAGGGTAGACAAAGATAAGCTATTTTTACCAGAACAGTCTGAGAATTCAGGCCAAACCATTCAGGAGAGATGCCAGGAAGCTCTTCTACAAAGGATGGTAGATGCTTGGAACTCTCTTCCACAAATGGCAATGGGTGCTGAGTCAGTTTTTAAATTTTAAATCTGGGATAGATAAATTTTTATTAAGTATTAAGGGATATGGGCCAGAGGCAGGTATATGGAGTTTGGCCACAGATCAGCCCTGATCTTACTGAATGGTAGAACAGGCTCAAGGGCTGAATGGCCTACTCGAGTTCTATGTTCCCCTACTTCACATCAGACCTGACTGCTGCCCACCACTGAGGAAAACTGTTGACAGATTCCACAGGCAGTGAACTAATGTTGCAGTAGCCTGTAGAGAATACGGCTTTGATTATTGCTTTTGTCCATGCATGAATCTCTGCTAGTAGATTTTTTTCCTTCCTTTTTTTCCCTCAACTCCATATGGGCAGCATGGTAGCGCAGGGATTAGTGCTGCGGCAGGTTCAATTCCAGCCTTGGGCGATTGTCTGTGTGGAGTTTGCATGTTCTCGCTGTGTCTGTGTGGGTTTCCTCCCACAGCCCAAAGAAGTGCATGTTAGGTGGACTGGCCATACTGAAGTTGTCTGCAGTATTCAGGAATGTGTGGGCTAGGCGGATTAGCCATGGGGTTACAGGATACAGTAGAGGGCTGGGTCTGGGTCTGGGTGGGATGCTCTTCAGACAGTGGCCTCCTTCCGCACTGTAGGGCTTCTATGATTCTGTGATTAAAATTTCAGTGATAGATAGATCCTCCAGCTTTTCTAAACCTGAAAGAAATTATCTGGACTTTCTGGAAATTGAAACGGCCTTTTAGGCACAAGCTGGTCACACCCTTCATAATTCTACTGAAAAAGACTGTGAAAGCATCAGAAACAAAGGCTCAATGGTAGTCACTGAAACCTTAAACCAGAATCGAAGTCCACTCTTCACATTTTTAACAGGTGATTTACATCATCCTTTTTAGGATCATCACTAACTGAAAAGACTATTAAGGCAATTAAAAGCATTACAGAAATGAAGGTACAATTAACAGGAAATGAGTAAAGAGAAAAAACTTCAGATGCATTACAAAGATGATCGCCAGGCTCCCAAAATGGCATAAAGACAAAATAGCCAGAAAGATCTGCCTAAGTATAGAAAAAGGAAGCATGAAGGTGGAAAGTCATATAAAGCTCTAAAGCTCAACATCTCACTGACAGCTGCATTTATATAATGCCTTTAACATATTAAAAAGTCAAAGTCCCAATGAACTTTACAGGAACATTATTAATCAGAATTTGACACTGATAAGCTCGGATGATCTAAAGCTTGGTCAGATACATAAATTTTAAAGAGTGTCAACTGTATTCAAGGCTATGAATAGTTTAAAAAGGACTTGATTTACATTTTACAAGGTCACATAGAATCCCATTTGTGATTTTGATAAGCATCATTTTGATAGTCCAGTGGGGAGCATGAACCTGATAGTGTCTGCATTTTCCCTGAATTGTTCTGTTGGAAGAAACTGCTATAGTAAAGTGACCTAAAGTGATTTTAAATGTAAACAGTGCAACATTGCTAATCAGTTAATCAAAAGTGTATGTGGGGTCCAAGGAAATCATAGCACAGGATTCAGATTAGACAATATAGGCACATTAGGATAAGGATCTTGAAATTCATTTTTTGGCAACAGGGAACTCGTGAAAGCTGGTGAGGATCTGAGTCATCGAACTGCAAGTCTTTGAGCAGGTGAAGATAAGGATAACAGCATTCCATGTTAATTGCAGTTTGTGGAGAGTGGAAGCAAGGCGGCCAGCTAGCATAGCAAAGTAGTAGTATAAAGCATTGAGTAACAATGGCACTGGTTAAAGCCTTGGCTGTAGTGGTAAAAAGTGTTGTAGAGGCATACAATGCTAGCAAGCTTGAAGGAATAAATATGGAGGACAGCAACTCAGTTTATGGTGAAGCAGAGGCCTATGATCCCAAGGAGGCATGCAGGAGGTTAACTAAGTTAAAGGCACTGACCAAAGAGAAACAAAATGGTTTCTCCTAATTTTACTTAAATTTAACTAGGCTCCTTTTTTGATTCACCCACTACTAATGCCCAATAAGCAATTTAAAGTCAAATCATGGTCATGAAATTAAGACAAAAGAAGAAAATATTATTAACATAAGATGGAATTTGATGCTACTATTCTTGACATCAAGCTGTACCAAACTAGGAAAAGGATAGGAAATAGATCATTGATGGGATATGTACTGCTGCCACTGACAGTTTATAACTAAAATCAGAGGAGATAATAACAAGGGCTGGGAATGTGGGGTTTTTGAATGAATAGAATCAAAAATAGACAAGAAGGTACAGAAAACATTAGCATAACATTAGTCTAAAAGAAGCAACGTCTGTGTTTTGGCAGAACAGACATCAGACGATTAAGTGACAGAGTGGTAGGGCAGATTGATCTACAGGTCTTGAGACAAAAGCAATATTTAACTGTAATAACAGGAGGCACAATATACCATTTTTAAGGACCAGGGTACTAACAGCTGTTTTGAAGGAGTTACAGATTAAGAAAGAGGACAGAAACCATGGCTTAGAATTGCAACTACTTGGCAAGATACTTTGGGACTTAATAAGCAGATTTTGTTGGGGGGGGGGGGGGGGGGGGGGGGGGTAGAGGATGTTTGTGAACACACAACA
>NC_063376.1:2256156-2294320 GCF_021869965.1 Rhincodon typus
GTGAACGGTATTTAAATGAGACCTAACCAGCATGACAGAAACCAGGTAGTTTATTTACATGTACTGCCCTACAGATTCATGATGGCATCTCTATCATGGAAAAAGTCAAGAGGTGCCAGGCCATCTCAGATCTAGTGGGAGTGATATATCAAGTGCAGGGAGTAATCAGCAGCATTTTAGACAGCAGGCTGATTATTGAAAAAAACTGAAATGGAGGAGGAACTGATGAGGTAGCTCAGAAGTGCTTTGTCCACAGATGGAAATGAAAGCACAAATTTGCGTATCAAGGTGGAAAGGAATGAATATGAAGGGGGAAAGATACTTTGGTTACATTTATCAACATTAGTGGCCTCAGTCAAAGCCCTAGATGATAAATTTGAATGGACCTTCCTTCAAATGTGGGATGTGTAGGTCAGGTGGATTAGCCAGGGGAAATGCAGGGTTACAGGGATAGGATAAGGGGGTGAGTCTGAGTGAGATGCTCCGAGAGTCGGTGTGGACTTGTTAGGCCAAATGGCCTGTTTTCACACTCCAAGGATTCTACGGATTCTATGTGGGCTGTAAGGAATATCAATGCAGAAAATGAGGTTGAGGGAAAGATGGATAGCAAGAAAATTAAGTGGATGTAAAGAAGATAACATAAAAGATTAAGGCACCAAAAATCATTTTGTGAAGCAACTAAAGGAACAAGAAAGAAGATTTTATTGCATAGCACAACCTTAAACTTAAGCCAAAGATCTGCAAGGATTTTGAAGACAAGGTAGGTTTATAAGACAAGTTGTTCAAATGTGAACAAAAATCAGCAGGAATAGGAGATAGGACAAGGCAGATAACCAGACCAACTTCACCCAAATCACTGATGTTAAAAGGGATAAGGCAGTTTGCACATGACATAGCTAATCAATCAGTTTCATTTCAGAGATATGGGTGCTTTGGAAGCAAGACTTTTACAATTTGATAGAGATAAAATATTACAGGGCAGTGGGGAAAAAAAGACAAATAAGTTGGGACTGGGTGAGTTGCTCTTTCAGAGAACTCACATGGACATAACAAGACAATGGCCTCTTGTGCTGAATTTGTTCTAGGATTTTGGCCTGGAAACAGATTTTTTAAAAACCCATTACAGATTTATGACCAAGTTGTGATAGGTAGAAATGTGTGTATGGAGGGTCAAGGAGTAGAGGACTTAGACTGCAAAAAGGTTAGTTCTATCTCACGGTAATTCTGTAGCCAGGAGCTGCCTATTTTAGACATCTTCTCTCAATTTATTAATGCCTCTTATTCTCCAAGCCATTGGAATGTTTACACTCAATGGCACCACGGGCTAGACTAAGCCATATACAAGTTTTCATTTGAGACCAAGATCAATATTAGAACAGTTAAACAAGCCAATGTAATTTATTTGTACATTCAATATCAGAATTAAAAGTCCTACAATCAAGTAAAATGTGTTTTATTTTTCTTTAACTTTTAATGAATTTGAGTTGTAAATAACATGGTAGAGTACTGTAATCTTCCATCAACCAAAAGGTTGACATACAAGGAAAGTTGAATCAATTCAGCAAGCCGATTGCAATATCAAGAATGTTCTTTGCATGTCCGAATGTTACATTGTCAGAGATTGTGTTAAAAAAAAAAAGGCATTGCAGGGTTCTCAAGTGTGCAAAGTAGAAGAGAAATATCTGGTAAAATCCTAAAACTAATAAACTGCTGTATAGATTTAATTTAGGAAATTCAAATACAATTTGCAAAACTAGAACTTCAAAAACACTTAAAATCAATCACATTCTGGAAAATGTAGCTTTCTGAAATAGTAATTGTGAATAAAGTCTGAGTTCGGAGAAATTTGGTGGTATTAGATTTTACTTTGAACCATGATTTTGAACACTGACCTCGCAACAATTGTAACACTTGTTTTTTAATTCGTTAACCCACAGAAGCCTCTCCAAGTTAACGATGCCTCAAATCAATGTTGTGACTATAATCTCTCCAATGTTGTCCTTTTTTTGAGCCTTTTCTAGTCTTGCGTCTCAGTGTCAGGGGTCTACAGGCAGCTGAAAAGACCATAAGACCCATAGCAGTAGGCTATACAGCCCTTCAAGTCTGCTTCACCATTCAATGTAATCATGGATGATCTGATAATCCTCAGCTCCACTTTTCCCATAACCCTTGAATCAGTTATTGTTTGAAAAATCTAAGACAACTTTGAATATTCTTAATGACCCAGCCTTGACAGCTATCCACAGATTCATTACCGTCAGAAGAAATTCCTCATCTGTCTTGAATGGCAACACCTTCCTCTGCAATTATGCCCTTTGATCCCAGACTCTCCCACAATGGAAAGCAACTTTTCTTCATTAACTTGGCAAGTCCACTAAGAATTGTGTGTGTTTCAAAAGGGTCTCCTTTCATTCTTCAAAATTCCAGGGAGTACAGGCCCAACCTACACAATCTCTCCTCATAAGAAAATCTCATATCCAAGAGCAACTTAATGAACTTCTGTGAAGTGCCTTCAATGCCAGTGTATCTTTACTTAGATAAAGGGCCCAAAAACCATTCAAAGCATTCAGATGTGATCCACCTACTAGCTTATATAGTTTTTGCAAGGCTTTCCTTTTAAAGTCCATTCCCCTTGATATAAACACCAACATTCCATTTGCCTTGTCTATTAACTGAACATGTATGCTAGCTTGTTGTGATTTATGCATGACTATTCCCAAATCGCTCTGCTATAGCTTTCTGCAGTCTTGCTACATTTTGATAACATTCAGCTCTATTCTACATGCCTAACCTCATTTCTCCACATTAAATTTAGTCTGTCAAGTTACCCCCCCAACCTCACTCACTCAATCTGTCTACATCTTTCTAAAGACTGTCACCTCACCACTTGTCTTCTCACCTATTTTGTGTCATCTGTAAACTTCACTGCCATATATTCACTTCCCTCAACAAGTAAAAATTATGGCACAGGCACTGACCCCCTTTGCACTCCACTGGTTATAGGATGCCATCCTGAAAATGCTCCTTAACCCAACTCCATCTTATATTAAATAAAAACCTATAAAGAACTGCAGATGCTGTAAATCAGGAACAAAAACGAAGTTGCTGGAAAAACTCAGCAGGTCTGGCAGCATCTGTGAAGGAAAAAACAGAGTTAACGTTTCAGGTCCGGTGAGTTCCGAGGAAGGGTCACCGGACCTGAAACGTTAACTCTGTTTTTTCCTTCACAGATGCTGCCAGACCTGCTGAGCTTTTCCAGCAACTTTGTTTTATGTTCCATTTTATATTAGTCAGCCAATGCTCTCTCCATGCTAATATACTATCTCCAACACCATGGACTCTTAGCAAATGCCTTCTGTAAATTCAAATGTATCACATCTACTGGTTTCCCTTTATGTATCCTGTTTGTTACCATCTCAAAGAATTCTAATAAATGCGTCAGGTATGAGATCCCCTTGAAGTCATGCTGACACTGCTTGACCATAAGGTGTTAAGCTAACTGGCTTTAGTTACCTGTTTCTGTCTTGTTCCCTTTTTAAATAAAGATGTTAAACTTGCAGTTTTCCAGTCCTCTGGGACTTTTCCAGAATCTAAGAATTCTTGGATGATTACTACCATTGTATCCACTATCTGTGTAGCTACTACTTTCAATATCCTAGGATGCATTCCATCACGTCCAGTGTATTTAGCAGTCCTTAGACCCAAGTAACTTCCAATGGAGATCTTGGATTTTGCGTCCTGAAACTGAGGAAAAGGAACACACAATGGTCTGCAAGTCTCAAGCATCTGATTTGGTAAAGCAGTTAAAGAACAGTCCAAATACACTGTTCTTACAGTCCTGAGCCATAGCAAGGCATAGCCATTAGAGAACAGCCAGTGATTTGACTTTTATTTGGTATATTTATATACATATGCACACCACAGAACCGTACTTGATTCTTTGTACAATTCCTTCTAGAAATGGCTGTGCAATTTCCAAATTTTAAAAAGCTTAGTGGAATTACTAAATCACTAGTGGCTTTGGCCACATCAGAAATTGTTGAAAGTAACCATATTTCCTCAAGTTTGTGCTTTCTGTCTGAAAATTTGGCCAAAAGCAAATGGCACATTACCAAGGAACTGGTTTTGAATGTGGATAACAAAAATTGTTACTACAGAACTAAGTATAAAAATTTAATGACAAAAATGGCTGTGGCTGCACAGGAACAAAGAACAAAGCTCAACATCCTAGAGATGTGTGTTCACGGGTTAAAAGTATTTAGAAAAAAATCTCACAAAAGAATAAAATAAATGACAATTTAAAGGAAACAAATGGCTGCAAAGATACACTACATACAAAACTATCAATTGTGCTACTACAAGAAAGCATTCTAGCAAACATTCTGTGTAGCTCATTCAGAAAACAAAGGAGGAATGTAAAACAATGGGGACTGCGACAGCCATTTCAGAGAATAGGCTTTATAGTCTCTTGACCGTATTACATACGTTAGTCTTAATTACAAGAGGGATTGGAGTAAAAAAGCAAAGAAGTTTTCCTGCAACTGTACAGGTCTTTGGTGAGACCACACTTGGAATGCACAGTAAGGATACACTTAGAGGTAGTGCAACAAAAGATCACCAGATTGATTGCTGAGATGAGGAGGTTGTCCTTTGGGAAGAGATATAGTACAATCGGTTTGCATTCCTTACACTTTAGAAGAATCAGAGGTGATCTTATTAAATTTTTTAAATTCTTGAATGGTTTGACAGGGTAGATACTATAAGATTGTTTTAACTGGCTGAAGCACAAAACATTAAGGTTCACAATTTCAGATCAAGGTGTTAAGTACTTTGTACTGAGGCAGGAAGAAATTTCTTTATCCAGAAGCTTACAAATCTTTCAAATTCTGTACCCAGTACAGTCAAATCAGTAAGAGTTTTGGGTACAAAACGAATCAGGGGTAGGAGGATAAATTGGGAGGAATATTTAGGAAAATAATCAGCCTTTATCCTATCAAGCATCAAAGTAGGATCGAAGAGCTTTATGGCCCATCCCTGTTCCCATTTCTTACACTTTTATGTTTACCCAATTTAATATTCTGCAAATTAAATCAAAGTCAAGAAGGAGAAAAATCAAAAATCTGACCTAAGTGGAATTTTTGAAAATTAGAATTAGAATGGAGCAAATTCAAAACAGTTATAGATAGCTTATTTTTCAGATTCATGACAGAAATTTGCCCAGGGACTCAAATTGCTTAATAAAAAAGGTGCAGTGATGGACCTGATAATAAGAGAGATTTGCAATAAATCAGTTAATTTTTGTTTAAAATGACAATTCTCTAAGGTACGAAAACTTGGAGGTTTTCATTGACGATTCTGCAGACCTAATAGGCTGGTTTAAACACAATTTTTAAAAAAATAACATTTACTTACTCTGAAGCACTCTTTCAGTTTGAAGTGCAATGAATTGCTATTTGATGGAGAAGTTTACCACAAAATTATATTTGCAACATCAGAAATTCATTCTCATGAGTTAAGCAAGGACTTCCGACTACAAACCTTCTTACATAATTATAAGGGAATACTTCAAAATATAAACTGCTCTGTATAATTATTACTTTTAATTTAATGCGATTTGGTAGAATGTAGTTTCCAAGAACATGCAAAGAATGGAGGAAAATCGGTCAAATGGCTGCATTAACTAGGGAGCACCAAAGTAAAAATGGAGTTTTGTACTCCATTCCTAGTTCAACATTCCTGTAAAGCAATGTATATTTTTTTAAATTGACTCAAGAAGAGATTACATAACAAGAGGTTAGTGGGAGTCTGGGTTAAGAGACAGAGGAGGGTGTCAAGATCTGGTGCAGACATCAAGAGTATGGAGCAAGGTTAATGAACTGGCTGCTTTTTTTTTTAAACTGCTAGATGTTCATGACTGTGGAAAAGGCCATTGTAAAAGGCAGTATGGAGCACTCTTGTGGTACAGTGTTAGTGTTCCTAGCCCTGGAATGGGAAGCCTGGGTTCAAGTTCCACCTGCTCCAGGTGGTGTGTAATAACATTTGTGAAAAAGCTGATTAGAAAGAAGGTTGAAAAAGGCAGTAAAAATGTGTTTCAGGGGCACACCGGTGATGTACTGAAGAAATTGAGAGATAGTTAGATCAATGATTAAAAGATGGACTTGTTTTAATTAACAGACTTTTCTTATTCATAACTCGTTTCAATTTACATCATACTACAGATCACACAGCAAACCAACCATACAAAGCGGATGATATAAATGGTTTGGAATGTGTCATTATTTCTGATAAGTAAGGGAATCTCCACAGATCACTCAGCATTTGAAGCAATGTATTGGGTTACCAACCAGAGAGCAGGCTATTCTGGATTGCTTACTCCTGCTCCTGGTTCTAATGTTCTTATTAACTTTCATTCAATTTTGAAGATAACTGCTGGCACTCCAACATCATTGAGGGGCAATACTAATTGTCACTATCAATGACCCACTCAGCAAGTTTTCAATTTCAATTACATATTTTTAGGCGATTTATAAACAAGATTGGAGTAGAGACTAGGAACAAAATCAGAGAAAGCACAAGTAAACCAGACCATTATTATGCACCATCTAACGAGAAATTCTAAGGTCCAAGAAGCCTGACTGGCTTATTCTCTTGGTCAAGTAATAAGACACTATGTTAAGAGTTATTCGTGAATGTGAAGTTCATAAAAATTCAAAATATTCATTCCTGACAACTGAATTGAGTTAAATCAAATTTAACTATTAAATGCTACCCTTTCCAGATATTTCACAGAAATACAAGACTTTGAAATCTCCAGGTATAATAAAACTCCAAGTTTTGGCAAAAGAACCATTTCCATAAGATTTTGATGCATGTGGATCATTTGGGCGTTCACTGTAGATATCAAGGCCACTTCGCCAAAAATCCTTAATCCAAACACCAATCATCTGACAGAAGCCTCCAAATCACTCCTGTGTGTTCAATCATCAGGGAAACAAATTTGAAGTACTGACATATTGAATAAAAAATGAAACAATGATTATATAGGTTACACAAATGAGGCTCAAGGTCATACTATAATCAAACTAAAAATGACAAAGCTTCCCAAACTTGCGTATTATGAAAGGATGTATTAATTAGGAAGCAATTTTTATTACAAATGAATAAGGCCAATATGCCAGTGAACTACTGATGGAGTAGATAGATGTACCATCTTTCAGGTGAGACATTAAATCAGGGTCTCATCTGCTCTCTAATGTGAATGTAAAACATCCCACTGCACCGCAGCACTGTGAAGAAAGGTGGAGAAATTCTCCCCAGTGTCCTGACCAATAGTTGCCACTTGACCAACATCATCAAAACAAATAACCTAATCATCATCATATCGTTTTTCATGGGAGATTGTTGTGCACTAAATAACTGCTATGAATCTTGTAGTACATCAATGATCACACTACAAAAGCATGTCATTCACTGTAAAGTGCTTTGGGATATCTAACTGCCATACAAAGCAATACATAAATGCAAATCTTTCTTCTTTTGCCCTTCTCTTTGAAAATTTAAAAGTTGGCCTGTAATTTTCTTGTTTCTATCAAATATAGATCTAAGCATTTATGCTTACAGTACCTGCAAATCATACCATCCAGTTACCCAAGTCTTCAAGATCCCACCAGACACAAGGATAGGCAAACAAGTTTCACAAGAGCGAGTTCTTCACAAAGCAAGGTTAATCAATGGAATCTGTTTTCTTTTTGAGTATCTGTTCTTAATTAACTTTGAAATTTTGATGGAAGCCATTTTTATTATGACCCTATGGAGCTTGGCAGTGAAATTCCCAAGCCATCAGTAGACAATATTGCCTATTCATGAAGGTAAAGTATTCATAAATCCTTTTTTAAATTGGTCACTCATGTTCATGAAACATAGATGTTTCAGACAAAGTACAAGTAACAGAAAAAAGCCCTTTTCTTGACAGCAACAAGCTAAATTCAGTTAATATATCTTTACAAATATGATTTACATAATGAATGCAATGTACAACTTTTAAAACACTAAATTGGATTGTTGGTTAAAAATTACC
Organism: Rhincodon typus; assembly: GCF_021869965.1. Taxonomy (NCBI): domain Eukaryota; kingdom Metazoa; phylum Chordata; class Chondrichthyes; order Orectolobiformes; family Rhincodontidae; genus Rhincodon; species Rhincodon typus. Next base: position 2,264,234 of record NC_063376.1, read on the forward strand.
CATTGGAAATAACTACATTAAGTAAGTATGAGAGTCAGTAAAATTTCACTATGGAAAGCACAGAAGAAACAACTTACATTCCCATTATTGCTACCACGGAAACGTCCTGTAAAGTGAGTAAATGTTTATTCCTACAACTTTGAACATTTTGGGATGATCTTACCAGAATATTCCCCAATAGAATGGAAGATTCACTAAGTTCTCACCCTTAACTCTCAGCAACCATTCCCAAATCACAGTTTCCAGATCTAACCACAAGATGTTAACAGGCTGGGTTTTACTGTTTTTGTTTCCTCTGCCTTCATGGTGTTTCAGGTGGTTTCTTTCCAAGAATCAAAATACCATAGAATAGTTAACATAATCTTCAAAGTTGTAACTTTCTAAAATAATTAAACAACACTGATCACAACATGTGGAGGCATATTTATTCAAAATAAACAGAAATCCTCAGTGGGACTAACTCCCCAACTTGCAATGCACCTGCCTGCCCCCTTAACAGCTGAAACTGAGTAGGTAGTGAAGGGAAGTACCCACCCTGACTGTCTTGCTCATGTTGAAGGACTGGAAAAGAAGAAAGTGATGCATATACGTATATTCACATCAATACATTCTCACCAACATTCCCTGTAGACTGTGCAGCTGCTGGCAAACCCCACGCACAGTTGGTCATCCTCTGCTAAATGAATTCCGCTTCCATTTAAACTACCATGCAGGAAGGAAAATAATTAGGGGCAACATTGATTCTCACACATATATTCTACAATGTGGCACACATTGCTGCTGCAGTGTTTAAATGGATGCAAGTGATGAGCAGAGCAAGGAAATGGAAACAGTAAATTGTTGGCTTCAAACTTTCAGCAAATACAACATTCTCATCAAATGAAATCAGCAAGGGGTTTTGACCAAAATAGATTAGTGGGTAATAAGAAAATCTTAGTGCTGTGTTCTATATGCGCAATGAGTTCACTTAAAAATTCAAGGCAAAAAAAAATGTTCAAAATAGCTTCAAGACCCGAGTAATGTGGTGATAACTAACATTGGGACAGGTCAATTTTTATTGGTTTTGATAATACAGAAACAACTTCTGCGTGTACACCAGGCATTTGTAAATGTTCAAATTTATGAAAGTTTGCATGAAAAAAACTACAAAACTGTTTTTCGTTAAGACAAGAATGATTGTACCAGTTCTCCAGCAGCTCTCTCCAGGTGTACAAGAGGTACAAGATATTTAACTTCTCCGGAAAACGACAATTAGCATTGTACTTTTGGGATGCAGAGCAAAACTTTTTTTGTTTTAAGTTTGTCAAATGTTACTAGCTGAACAAAGTAACGAGTGCTCACAAAACTTTGGTTGGTTAAGATTTGTGAACCACAGAATTCAAAAACAAAATGAACATTGATATAATTGCTCAGGTTGAGCGACAAATATTACACCAGGTTTAGAAACCATAGCAGCAAGTACAAATAGTGTATTTCTCTCTTTAAAAGGAATTATTTTGACCAATTTTAATGAAACATTAACACAAGGGAAGAGGATAAGATGCCATGACAAGGGAGAAAAATATTGCACTCAAAAGGTGAACCAGTTTTGACAATGATTACAAAACAGCACCTATTGTCAATTGTAAATATGGGGGAAGGTGTTGACAAATAACTATTCACTTATTAATAAATTGCAGACAAGAGAAAGATAGAATGGACCCACCTGCATGTCAAACAGTAAGGTCCTGCAGAGCACTAGGAGAAAAAGGAAAACAGCTGTTACTTTTCAGTCATTGTGTTACCTAAAAGCAATTTTGAAATATCAAGAATTAAGGTTAAAACGAACTTTAAGCACCACACATAAATTGAAAATGAATTTCGGCCACAATTATACTTTTCCACCTATCAAAACAAAACAGAGTAAGAGCAACATAGAAATTGAGTGTAGTTATTTATCAACATTTATCAATCAGACAATTCTTCTACTTGAAAAAAATTGAACCAATATGAAAAATACCCCAATAGTGAAACACACAGAAATCGGACAAGAGCCACTTCTAGGATTAAAATCGATTTTTAAAAAAAATCTTATAAATTAAAAAATAACGGCTAAATAAAGCAACATCCTAATCTCGTGCATTAACAGGGTAGAGCTAGAGGTCTGCTGAACCTGGCAGATCTGCTGGTTTAGACAAAATGGCGGTTCAGCAAATGTCTGCCTTATCATAAGTCACTTTATGCATCCAATCGTCCAGCCAAAAATATAGCCTCGAAACACCTCAAAAAGAACTTTAAGTGACTACCGGCTAGGCGACTACAATTATTTAGCCGTTTTAAAATTACTAGTTAAGAATAAATACAGAAAAAAGCTTCAAAACTAGTTTCCTTTGGTAAAAATAGAAAATACTAAGTTGGGGGAAAAGCAAAAAAATTATTCTCTTGAAAACGATCAATATGAATTAATGCAGGTACTAGAGAAGAAATTATTTGTTAAAAACAACCCTACAGTACAAGTCTACTGGTTAGAATGCAGTATTTAAGGGATTGCCACGCCCTGACAAAATTCTGCAGTTTTCAGCTAATTTCCAACCTTAAACAACTATTTTAAAAAAGCGATACCTATTTATTGGTTTCAAACTTTTCTTTTCCATGCATATATTAGAAATCTACTCCTATTCGATTTTTGCTTTACACCAGTCAAGTCGCAATTTTCCTCCTTAAAACACTCTACATTTCAGGTATAGTAATGTTATGCTTCTAACAATTTACAAATGCATCAAAAACGCATATTAATTTTAATTTAATTCAATGAAAATTTAACATGTTTTCTCAAAAACCAAGGTTTTTTTTTCCAGAAGTCTTCTCAAATAAGATACTGCAATAAAAAGTAAATTTTCTTCATTATAATACTTTTTTTTTTATTAATCTGTTAAAATAAACCCCCTATGAATTATTCTGATTATTTTCGGAAAAAAAATCTTGAAACGTCAGCAGCAATGGAGCTAGTGAGTTGCATCAGGCTGCACAGTAAGGGTGCAAAAACAGTGAGGATCCGAAAAAGCTTGAAATATCATCAATTAGTGAAAAAATACGTTTCTTTTTGTACAGATAATCTACTTTATAGATCAAAAATCATAAACATGGTAAAAAGAAATTATTTTTGAACCCGAAAATAGCCTTTCTCCCCCTTCTTAAACCCTGATGCGGATGGCCCTGAGCATGCACTGTGACCACTACCAAAAGACTCTGATATAAAAAACAACTCACTCTGCCTGTAACCTCGTCGAGCTCCAACATTTCAAAGCCAAAAATCATTGAAAAGCATTTTCCCCACCTCGGAAAAGTCTACCTGGCAAATTCGAACCCTTTTTTGTTCCTGATTCGCCCCCCAGAAACCTTCCTACCTAAAATCCTTAGCTCAACCTCTGAGCAATTGTAAAGGGTGAAAAAAAAGACTGCTCAGTTCCCCCTGCGCAACTTTCTACACTCAAATTGCACATTTTCTAGGGCAGGGAAAAATCTGAAAAAAATTCAGTGTAAGCCTCTATGCCTAAGGAAAACATGTGCAAAGTCTCAAGTCTGGGAGATTTGTTGTTGAAGAATAAAAAATTTGTATTTGCATGTATTAAAATTGCGCCAAAGCTAACGTCTCTGACTGCCTTGTAACCTTGCCAAGTGGCTGCTATCCTGGTTAGTACAGTAAACTGCCGACCTAGATTTTCTTCCTCTGTAGCTCCTTGGCACAGGGTCAATTTTTAAACATCTGCTTTCTTTTTTCTCACCATATTTAGAAAATATAGTAATCAAATGCTTACTTCAATGATTTTGTTTTAATTTTTCTGATTTCCACCCCCCCCCTCTAAAATGGTGTTAAAATAAGCAGTGGCACCATGCTGCTTGGTGAATCTGCTGCTGCCAATGCAAAACTACATTTTTTTTTGAATCAAGGGGAGACAGAGGAGGCTAAATGCACATCCTACCCTCTTTCACCCAAAGATTGAAAAACAAAACAACACAACACAAAACTACCAGAAGGTGTCGAACATTAAGGAATATATGAAAGGTCAAAGACAAACATTGATCTTCCCTTACAATCACAAAATCATGCATGTTCATTTTAAAACTCTCCAACATAAAAACTCTGCATTCACATTTGCATACCCAATCAACATTGTCAGAAATATTGATGAGAACAGAGTCAGGCAACTTTACATTCAACCAAACACAAATAGTCCAAAGTCTTAAATTGTGTAATTGTGAACCATTCTATGGTAATTGTTAGATTACCACCATCCTACTTCTCAGCAAACAAAGCTAACATGTGAAACATCCAATTAGAAGACTGAGCTCTAAATACGTAGCCATCATTTTCTAAAGCAAAAGACTGCTACATTTCCAAGGCTAATGCCATAGCTATCAGTTTTGTACAAATGCGCTGCATTATGTCTTGGCAAGATGCAATCTTCTCTTAGTAGTTAACTTTCTTTTAAATAAAGTTTCTATGATCAAAGCTCACCTAACTTAGAAAGCCTTGTTTAAAAAACAGTTTATGTTTTCTCAACTCTATTTTGAAATAATTACTCCATACAATAGTCACTGACTCAACTGAAAAGTGGAAGGGAGCAAGTGGCCTATTCTGAAACTTCAATATCACTCAGTCAATAATCATTAAGGTTTAAATATGGTAACGTGATCTCCAATTTCTCCAGTCTACTTTCCTCAATACCCCCTCATCTCCCTTTCAATGCATGACTAAGATTAGAAGATTGCCTTTTTGTCCAGATTTATGCTCTACCAATCTGAGATATTTTATTATTGAGTACTGTACACTGCAAGCTTGCCAACTGAAGTTTCTCCATTTCCTTAATAGTTATAAAAATTAGCTTCAGTTAATTCCGTCCTGCACCTAATCAACAAATCTTAGCCACAACCTTTGCTGCCACATCCTCCGAACCTTCACAGCCAGCCTCGACGTTCTGAATGGTATTTCTTACATATCCAAAGCTGTCTAAAATATACAGTCATAAATACTATATGCTGTATTTACCTTGTATGACAATCTAAATAGAACAGGGATTGACTACTCAGGGAAGATGCAAAGTGAAAAGGCTGATTATGGATATATAAAACTGATGAGAGTGGAGGCCTGTTTTCTGGGCACCCTGCCTCACTTGAAGAACTTGCTGCAGAATGATTAACTTGCAACCAGTGGTCAAAGGAGGTCTTTGAGCTGAACAGTCATTGCACTACTAAATGGTTACTTGGAGATAGCTATCTTAAAAATAGAAAGTCTGTTAACTTTGTTTAAGGAAACTATTTAACATTTGGGCCAGAGAAGCTTCATCTAATTTCACCTATTACAGATCATCAGTTATTCTTCACTCTTCCTACTCTCACTTATAAATGCATGTTCCCATCCTGGCCTTTTGCAACCAGTACAATAAAATTTGTTTATTACTAAAACTAAATTCCATTCAAGAGACACTGGGTGCTTAACTATGATCAAATCGACATTCAACTAAGGCTACCATTTTCTATTTGGGGATCTATATTTTTGAGAGTGATCAGCTTTAGAAACAAACATTCACTCAACCAGTGACATCATATTTAGCTATTCATAAAATAACTGTCTAATTGAATTTATCAAGTGGAAATGATATTTGACAAAGCTGATAGAGTGAGGATTTTGTTAGCTGTGTGGATGTGGTGCATTGAATTTTCAGAGTACTTTGTTAAATTTCTACACAGGTCAGTAACCAAAAACCTCATGCAATTTTTTTTTAAATATATATATAAATCATTACCAATGATCTGGATGTGGAAACCAACTGTAATTGCAAATTTAGAAAGGAGTCAAAAACATTTTTCCACACTGTAGGGATGCTATGCCCAAATCTCTGTTCGGAGGGTGACGCAAAGAAGTTTTAAGGGACTTAAGACATGCTGAGCGAGCAAGGACATGGCAGGGAATGCAATGTTGATATATGAAAGGTTATCCACTTATGTAGGAGTAACAAAGATGCAGAGTATATCTCAAATAGTGAAAGATTGGAAAGTGTTGAGCTCAAGAGAGACCTGGGTGTCCTTGTTCCTAAGTCAGTGAAAGCTAGCAAACAGGTGCAAGAAAGCAATTCAGAATGCAAACTGTTTTGTTTTAAAAACTTTATCGCATAAGGATTTGAGTACAGGAGCAAAGTCATCTTGATTCATTGAAAGGAACACTGGTGAGATCCCACCTGGAATATTAAGTGCAATTCTAGACCCTTGCCTAACGACAGATATACTTACCACAGAGGGAATGCAGCGGATGTTTAATAGACTGACTCCTGGGATGGTGGGTCTATCCTATGTGGATAATGGGATTGTATTTCCTGGAGTCTGATCTCAGAAACTTACAAAATTCTTAAAAGGGTTGATTAATAGTTATCGCAGTATTACGTTTCCCCGGGATGTAGAATTTAGAACCAGGGGACAGCATCTCAAAATGAAAGGCAAGCCATTTAGAACTGAGACAAGGCGGAACTTCACAGGTGTTGGTGAATCTTTGGAATTCTCAACCTCGGAGGGATGTGGAAACACAATCATCAAGTTCTGCTCAAGACAGAGATTGATTGATCTCTAGTTACGAATGACAAAGGTAAAAAGATAGGGTAGGATTATAGCATGGAGATAGAAGATCAGCCATGATCTTGAACAGCAGAGTAAGCTTGATGGGCTTGATTATAGCATGGAGATAGAAGATCAGCCATGATCTTGAACAGCAGAGTAAGCTTGATGGGCTGAATAGCCTACTCCTGCTCCTGTATTGGATAAAGTGTAGATGAATGTTCTTTCCTTTGGTTATTCCTTAGAAATGTTTAGAACTTGCCTTGGAAAATTTGCAGGAAGATATAATCTGGTGGAAGACACCAAATCTAGCTTTCTGTGATCAACAGCAAGGCCATTCCTTTTACTGGTGGTTTTTTAAAGCTCTTGTTTTACCCAAGAACATTCTTTTAAAATATTAAAATAATATGCAAGTTTCTACTGGAAAATTAGCCCACTGTTTTCACAAGGAGAAAACTATTACAAAACAAAAGATTTCTGTTGAGCTTGCCTGGAAAGCACAAAAAAAAAAGAGGGCAAAACGTCAGGCAGCATCAGAGGAGCAGGAAAGGTGACGTTTCGGGTCAGGACCCTTCTTCAGAAAATTTTTCTGAAGAAGGGTCCCAAACCGAAACGTCAGCTTTCCTGCTCCTCTGACGCTGCCTGGCCTGCTGTGTTCCTCCAGCTCCACATTGTTATCTCGGACTCCAGCATCGGCAGTTCTTACTATGGCAGGACAAAATGTTGGTTTCTTTCATAGGATAAATAATTAAGAATGAAAACACTTTTAGCAGTCAAAATATAAAAGGCTCTAGGTTTATGTAGAAAGGTTTTGTAAATCAACAAGTTAATGTCTGATCTACCAAGAATGCTTGTAGTATACAAACAAAAAACTCAGCAACCTACTGAAGCTGTCAAATTTCAGTCCATGAATTTTGGGTGGCATGGTAATTCAGTGGTTAGCACTGCTGCCTCACAGCCCCAGGAACCTGGGTTCGATTCCACCCTCTGGCAACTGTGCGTGCAGTTTGCACGTTCTCCCTGCGTCTGCATGGGTTTCCTCTGGGAGCTGCGGTTTCCTCCCACAGTCCAAAGATGTGCAGGCTAAGTGGATTGGCCATGCTAAATTACCCATGGTGTTCAGGGATGTGTAGATTAGGTGGTTTATAAGGGGATGGGTCTGGGTAGGATGCTCTGAGGGTCGATGTGGACTTGTTGGACTGAAGGGCCTGTTTCCACAATGTAGGGATTCTATGATCTATGATTCTACGATCAGGAGCAGTGGTCTGCCATTTCCAACTTTGCAAACGTGATGTCATATTAGTCAGATTCTGTAAAGGAATCATTCACATCAACACAATTTAGAAGACCTGACCACCCACAAATGTCTCTAAACAACGATTGACAGAAAACAAAAGACTGAGGGATTTATAGATGGTGTGTTTAAAGTACATCATCTACTTTGGATTATGTGGTGAAATAAAATTCCAATCCAATGTCAGTCGTATCACACATTGCATCACTGATGTTTGGCAGGTCGTACCCTAGTCAAGGTAGACTGTCCACTTTTCAAATACAAGTATAAAAAACACATTCCAACTACTGTAAATGGGGAAAAATGTGTCAAAAAGGAATTTTTAAAATTCATGAATTATACATAGCAGCAGACTGGGCTATTTTCCAAAGGAATGACAAACTAAGGTTGAGATGACATTGAAGTCAAAATTGTTGAAGTATATCTCCTACAATTTCATTTCAACCTTCCTCTCTCCTCTTCTACCCGCACCCCCAAAAAGTCTTTAGCTCTTTATAAGTTTGTAGAAATAATTCTGCGCCTCTATGCGAAATAAATAGCAAGTGAATGATGTATTATGAAATTTTATTTGTACAACTAAATGATACGTTTGTAAACTTCACATATTTAGGTATAGATCTCAGGTCGTCAGCTAAGAGCAAAATGGAGTGCTTCATTACAAAACCTGAGTTCTGCCTGTTATGTATCTGTCCATCCATTTCACTCATGATTGCAGACACATGAAGAATATGATTGGACATGTTTGATTCTCCAGAAGGTGAAGTATCACAAACCAAAATGGACTTTAGAAATTAATTTCAAAACAAACATGACAAACAAGATGCAACTGTTAAAGCAAAGCAGTTTTCTTTCCTGCAACTCAGCAACCTACATTATACATTCTTCAAGTGTTGGTACCCTCTGCACACAGAGGTCTACCAGAATATGACATTTCCAAGCTGGGACAAAAATTACCTCCTTTCCATAGACACAATATCAACCCGTTTCAATTTCAAAAATATAAAACCTATTCCAGGTCTTTAAATTCAATTCTTAAGCAAAAAAGCACCAATTTGGAATTCAAACACTACCAATTGAAATGTGAAAAATGTATGGTTGAAATTGGATGCATGAAGTCTGACATTTAAAAACAATCCACAATATAAAATCAAGAAGGAGATTCTACATTCTGAATTAAACTGTCAAGCACTACAATCTGGTTCAGGTGGAGTTCTCATTAGGAGGTGCAGACACATCAATCATGACATAACCAAGACAACTTGCATCTGCAAAAGTTTGAATAGTAGTGTTTTATAACGGCGTTTACCACACATCAGAATGTTGTATTCACACTCAGGTGCAAACAGTTTTAGCTGGTTATACAGGCAGCTAAGAACAAAGTGAAATACCTCATGACTAAGCCTTAATGTTTTCTGCCTGCTAGACATTCGACTACTAATCGTTACACAAAGGCAAATTTGCTGAAGACCTTCTAGCTGCAGGTTTCAAGGATTTGTTGGCTTTTTCTAATCGGTTTTGTCAAATCATGTCATTGTGCATATGTTGTACTGTTGTTTTACAAGACTGAACGATGCTCAACCGTATCGAGTAGTGTTGCAACTTAAATCATCCAAAGTAAAACAAATCGAAAGTTTTCCATGTCATAAAATTATATCAGTAATATTGTGAAAGAGGTTTGTGAAAAACATCTAAACTATTCCATTAAAAAAGAAACAAATAAGATAATTTCGGACCAACCAAGAGAGGAGTCATTGCAGCAAATCTCAATGGGTCAGAGAAAATATATCAAAATCAAAATTTAACTTCAAAAAGCATAAAATCACCTGCAGTCACTAATCTCTTTAAAAGATGCATTTTATATTGCACTATTGCCAGCAGGTTTCCAAAGCCTTGCTACTAGTCGCAAGCCAAATTGTAAAGCTACAAGAATTCATCAATGACCTAGAGGGTATACTGTCCCAGAAGGTTTTGAACTTAAGTTACTGAAGTTTTCAAACATTTGAAGGTGTTTAATATGTATGCTCCAAATGGACAGCCATCGTTTTCTGACAAACATAAATAATGCCAACTTAAACAAGTTAATTATTTCTTATAAAGTAAATCATTTGGGTGATGTCTGATTTAAAGGTTCAACTGATATGTTGGTTAAAGCAATTGCAAGCCCTGACTATAGCAGTATGCCAAACCCCAACTGTCAAAGAATGCGAACAGCTACCATTTTGATTTTGAACATGACAGCTTGTTACTCAGCAACCAAAATAAACTCAAAATGTATACAATAATCAAAGAACAAAGAACAATACAGCCTTCGGCCCTCCAAGCCTGCACTAACACATTTCGCCCTTCCATATTAAAACTGTCTTCACTTACCCTTCTATTCCCTTCCTATTCATGTATTTGTCCAGGTGTTTCTTGAATGTTGCTATTCTGTCTGCTTCCACCACCTCTTCTGGCAACACGTTCCAGGAACTCACTACCGTGAGAGAAAAAAAAACAACTTGCCTCAAGTCTCTTTTGAACTCCCCACCACCTGCACCTGCGCCCCCCAGTCCCCCAACACAAACACACACTCCTTGAGCTCGTGTCCCCTAGTATTTGACCTCTCCACCCTGGGAAAAAGCTTCATACTTTCCACTCTGTCCATGCCATTCACAATCTTATATCAGGTCACCCCTCAACTTCCTGCATTCCAGTCAAAACAAACCCAGTCTATTCAACCTTTCTTCGTAGCTAAAATCCCCCATACTAGGCAACATCCTGGTGAACCTTTTCTGTACCTTCTCCAAAGCATCCACATCCTTCTGGTAGTGTGGTGACCAGAACTGTACACAATATTCCAAGTGTGGCCTAACTAAACTTCTGTAAAGCTGCTGCATAACTTGTCTATACTCAATACTCCTCCCAATGAAAGCAAGCATGCCATAGGCCTTTTTTATTACCTTATCCACCTGCGCTGTCACCTTCAGTGATCTGTGGACCTGCACACCCAGATCCCTCTGCATATCAATACTCCTAAGAGTTCTGCCATTCACTGTGTACTTTTCACCTGTACCTCTCCCTCCAAAATGCATCACCTCACATTTGCCCGCATTAAACTCCATCCGTTATTTTTCTGCCCATGTCTCCAACTGTTCTATATCCTGCTGTATCCTCTGACAATCCTCCTCACTATATGCAACTCCACCAATCTTTGTATCATCCACAAACTTACTAAACAGACCAACTAAATTTTCCTCCAAGTCGTTTATATAGACCAGTAAAAGCAGAGGTCCCCAGCACCGATTCCTGTGGAACACCACTAGTCACAACCCTCCATTCTGAAAAAGCATCCTTTCACCGCTACCCTCTGTCTCCTATGACTAAGCCAGTTCTGTATCCATCTTGCCAGCTCACCCTTGATACCATGTGACTTCACCTTGCGTACCCGCCTGCCATGACGGTCCTTGTCAAAGACTTGTCCCTGAGAATGTTTTCCAATAATTTCCCTACCACCGACATGAGGCTGACTGGCCTGAAATTTCCAGGATTATCACTGTTACCCTGCTTAAACAAATGGGACAACATTGACTAGTCTTCTGGGACCTCACCTGTAGCCCAAGAGGATACAAAAATGTCTGTCAACGCTCCAGCAATTTGTTCTCTTGCCTCCCTCAATATTCTGGGATAGATCCCATCAGGACTTGGGGACTTATCTACCTTAATACTTTTTAAAGATGCACAACATCTCTTCCATTTCAACAGCAATTTGGCTTAGAAATTCGACCCTCCCTTCCCCGAGATCATCCTCTATCAATTCCCTTTCTTTGGTGAATACCGACACAAAGTATTCGTTTAGGACGTCACCTACCTCTTCTGGCTCCACACATACATTCCCTCCTTTGTCCTCGAGTGGGCCAACCCTTTCCCTGGCTACCGTCTTTTTTATGTATAAAAAGCATTGAGATTCTCCTTAATCCTGGTTACTAACAGCTTTTCATGACCCCTTTTAGACATTCTAATTCCTCGTTTAAGTTCTTTCCTACTTTCCTTACATACTTCAAGGGCTTCGTCAGTTCCAATCCTCCTAGATATTACATTTGCTTCCTTTTTCTTTTTGACCAAGGACAAATCATCCTTGATTATCCAAAGTTCATTGTCCCAGGAACGTGCCACTCCCAAACTCTTACCAACTGCTGTTCGAAAGACTCCCACATGTCCGATGTGGATTTACCCTCAAACAGCCATCTCCAACCAACAATTTCCAGGTCCTCCCTAACATTATTGCAGTTTATTTTCCTCCAATTTAACACCCTCACCCGAGGATTACCTGTTACCCTATCCGTGGGTATCTTAAAACTCACGGCATTATGGTCACTACTCCCAAAATGCTCCCCCCACTGAAACTTCACTCATTTCCCAAAGCCAGGTCCAGTGTAACCCCTTCCCTGGTTGGACTGTTTACATACTGCTATGCCAAGAAACCTTCTTGAACGGTCCTTACAAATTCTGACCTATTCAAGCCCGAAGCACAAAATGAGGCCCAGTCAGAGGGTAAGTTAAAAATCACCCACCGCAACAACCCTGCAGTTTTTACACTTTCCAAACTCTGTCTACATATTCTCTCCTTTGTCTCCCGCTGGCTGCTGGGAGGCCTGTAATATACTCCCAGCATTGTGATTTCACCTTTCCTATTCCTCAGTTCTACCTATATTGCCTTGCTGCATGAGTCCTCTAATGTATCCTCCCTCGGCACAACTGTGAGATACTCCTTTACCAGTCATGCAACTCCCCTACCCCTCTTACCTCCCTTTCTATCACACCTGAAACATTAAATCCTAGGACATTCAGCTGCCAGTCCTGTCTCTCTTTCAGAGAAGTCTCCTCAATTGCAATAATGTCATAGTTCCAAGTACTAACCAAAGCTCTGGGTTTATCTACCTTGCCTATTTTACTTCTCACATTGAAACATGCATTTCAGATCACCTGCCCTGCTCTTTTCAGCAGCTTTTCCCTGCCTGTTCTTGTTCTTAGTCATGTTTGCTTGGTTACTACACCTCCCTCAATTTCTACATCTACTGCCCTGCTCCTCTGGTTCCCATCCCCCTGCCACACTAGTTTAAACCCTCCCCAACCACTCTACCAAGTACCACCGAAGGACATCAGTCCCAGTCCTGCCCAAGTGTAACCCGTCCAGTTCGTACAGGTCCCACCTCCCCCAGAACAGGTCCCAATGCCCCACAAATCTGAAACCCTTCACACCATCTCTTCAGCCACGTGTTGATCCTATATATCCTGCTGTCGCTACTCTGAAAAGCTTGCGGCACTGGTAGCAATCCTGAGATATCTACCTTTGAAGTCCTACCTTTGAGTCTTTCAATAGTTTCACTACATTTCTATTTCTGTTGAATATCAGCTGCTTACCTCCAGAGAGGTTGGAACTCCACCTCTCCATCCCACCCAAGTCTTCAGCGTTCCCCTAAAATTTCTTGAACTGTGTAAGAATTTGGAAATTATTCTCTTATGGACCAATATAATCTTGTTTACCCATTTCTATCTAGCAGTATTTTGAACATTTCAAGGTAAGCTAGTAAAAATCCATTACTGTGATTTTGAACATGAGAAATTACATTATGCTGCTTGAGACACTAGGAATGGCGAAAATTTTAGTCCGTATAAAAACTGATTAGCTTAACAAAACCACAATCTTGCTGAGCATCTATTAAAATTAAGGCAAGAAAACTAAATTTGTGGAAGACTGGAATTTGCACAAAATTTACAGAATTCTTTACTGTCCTTTCCAAGTTTATTTAGCTACCGTTTTCAGCTTTAATGATTCCAGCTGTCACCCACTTATGTTCTTGGTTTCAGTGACCTACAAAAATAATTTCCTTGTTTAAGCATTTTAATAAAAGCAAGTTAAAATTGTCACTAAATAAAGAATAAGGTTAAACAAAAAATATTTTTTTCTATGGTCTGTTGTAACAGAATACAGTGCGAGAGTATTTGAAACAGAGATCAGTCTTTTAAAGGAAAGCTGAATAAATGTTGGAAGCAAAAGGAAAGTAGGAGGCATGAAAACCAGTATGGATATGGCAGATGGATAGTTGTAAGTACTAATCCAGTGGTTCAGATCAATGCAGGCAGTGGAATTTAAAGTGAATTATTAAAACAAATCTGGAATATAAAGCAGTAAAGATCCCACGAATCTATCACTAAATGTCATAAAAATTCATCTGGTTAACATTCTTTAGTTAAGGGAATCTGTCATCCTAACCCAGCCTGGCCTATGACTCTCTTGCTCGTACATAAGGAGCAAGAGGGTCACTAAAGAAAGGGTTGGCCCACTCAAGGACAAAGGAGGGAATTTATGCGAGGAGTCAGAGAAAATGAGTGAGATTCTTAATGAGTACTTTGCGTCGGTATTAACCGAGGAGAGGGACACGACGGATGTTGAGGTTGGGCATAGATGTTTGATTACTCTAGGTCAAGTCGGCATGGTGGTGGGGTGGGGTGGGGAGGAGGAAAGAGTGTTGGGTATTCTAAAAGGCATTAGGGTGGACAAGTCCCCAGGTCCGGATGGGATCTATCCCAGGTTACTGAGAGGAAACAGCTGGGGCCTCAACAGATATCTTTGCAGCATCCTTGAGCACGGGTGAGGTCCCGGAGGACTGGAGAATTGCTAATGTTGTCCCCTCGTTTAAGAAGGGTAGCAAGGATAATCCAGGTAATTATAGACCGGTGAGCCTGACGTCAGTGGTGGGGAAGCTGCTGGAGAAGATACTGAGGGATAGGATCTATTTACATTTGGAAGAAAATGGGCTTATTAGTGATAGGCAGCATGGTTTTGTGCAGGGAAGGTCATGTCTTACCAACTTGATAGAATTCTTTGAGGAAGTGACAAAGTTGACAGATGAGGGAAGGGCTGTGGATGTCATATACATGGACTTCAGTAAGGTGTTTGATAAGGTTCCCTATGGTAGGCTAATGGAAAAAGTGAAGTTGCATGGGGTCCAGGGTGTACTAGCTAGATGGATAGAGAACTGGCTGGGCAACAGGAGACAGTGTGTTGTAGTGGAAGGGAGTTTCTCAAAATGGAGAACTGTGACCAGTGGTGTTCCACAGGGATCTGTGTTGGGACCACTGTTGTTTGTGATATACATAAATGATCTGGAGGAAGGTATAGATGGTCTAATTAGCAAGTTTGCAGATGACACTAAGATTGGTGGAGTAGCAGATAGTGAAGGGGACTGTCGGAGAATGCAGCAGAATATAGACAGATTGGAGAGTTGGGCGGAGAAATGGCAGATGGAGTTCAATCCAGGCAAAAGCGAGGTGATGCATTTTGGAAGATCCAATTCAAGAGCGAACTATACAGTAAATGGAAAAGCCCTGGGGAAAATTGATGCACAGAGAGATCTGGGTGTTCAGGTCCATTATACCCTGAAGGTGGCAACGCAGGTCGATAGAGTGGTCAAGGCTTACGGCATGCTTTCATTCATCGGACGGGGTATTGAGTACAAGAGTTAGCAGGTCATGTTACAGTTGTATAGGACTTTGGTTCGAACACATTTGGAATACTGCGTACAGTTTTGGTCGCCACTACACCAAAAGGATGTGGTGCTTTGGAGGGTGCAGAGGAGGTTCACCAGGATGTTGCCTGGTACGGAGGGCGCTAGCTATGAAGAGAGGTTGAGTACATTAGGATTATTTACATTAGAAAGACGGAAGTTGAGGGGGGACCTGATTGAGGTCTACAAAATCATGAGAGGTATAGACAGGGTGGAGAGCAAGAAGCTTTTTCCCCCAGAGTGGGGTCACGATTTCAAGGTTAGAGGGGAAAAGTTTAAGGGAGATATGTGTGGAAAGTTCTTTATGCAGAGGGTGGTGGGTGCATGGAACGCGTTGCCAGCGGAGGTGGTAGAGGCGGGCACGATAGCGTCATTTAAGATGTATCTAGACAGATACATGAATGGGCAGGGAGCAGAGGGATACAGATCCTTGGAAAATAGGCGACAGGTTTAGATAGAGGATCTGGATCGGCATCGGCACAGGCTTGGAGGGTCGAAGGGCCTGTTCCTGTGCTGCAATTTTCTTTGCTCTTTGACTCCTGACCCAAATCAATGTAGCCTACTCTTAGTGAAACTCAGAAATAGCCTAGCAAGTCACACAGTTTAATGTCAATTAGGGACTGGCAACAGATGCTAGCCTTACCAGAGAGGCCCACATCCCATGAAAACGAGGGAAAGAAATTACACTGCTCTTATGAAAAGGTGACATAGATAGCATGGTTCAAATCAATTTCAGTTATAATGAAAACTTGTAAGATTCTAATCATGGTTTCACGGTTTTGTACCAATCATTTTTCCCCCTCACAAACAACTCCATGCAATACAATCTCACATAGGACTTAAATAACAGGTGCCATTTCTTGCAAATCTTTCACAACTCTGATGATGCAAAGCCAGGCGGGAATATGTTGTAAGCAGGATGCAAGGAATTTGACTGACCAAGTAAATGGATAAGAACATGGCAGATGGAATGTAATGAGAATAATTGCTTAGTGCTCAAGTTTAGCAGGGAAAAAAAAGGAAGACATTATATTGCAGTATAGTTTTGGGTTGGGGAGGGCATGCGTCCAAATGGACCTGGGTATCCTTGTTCAAGAAGACTAAAAGCTAGCATGCAAGAAGCAGCAAATAATTAGAAAGGCAAATAGTGTATTGGCTTTCATGGCAAGGAAATTTCATCGAATAAGTGGACCTACAGGACAAAAATCTTAAAAGTCACAAACAAAATGACGACTCTTTGTTTTTGCAAAAAAAAGACAAAAAAAAAAAAAAATCACTGCTTCCCAAGACATTCTGCAATAAAAGCTAAATCAAACAAGTGAAATGTGAAAGGTGAGAACAAACAGTTTGGTTGTCATCAGCTTCAAGGTTAATGTTGTTTCTGAATTTTGATAGAGCTGACCTTTAAGACCTGATAATACTTGTTGAATTTTCTCCACATGTATCGAAGGGGA
Organism: Rhincodon typus; assembly: GCF_021869965.1. Taxonomy (NCBI): domain Eukaryota; kingdom Metazoa; phylum Chordata; class Chondrichthyes; order Orectolobiformes; family Rhincodontidae; genus Rhincodon; species Rhincodon typus. Next base: position 2,281,117 of record NC_063376.1, read on the forward strand.
GATATAGTTAACACAGTGTGCAACTAAAAGTTGTTAGGATGTTCATGGGGTTTGAAATGAGTGGTTGACGACTCCCAGGGTAACTCCCTTCTTACTTTACACTACTGCATCACCATCTCATGGGTTTGTCCCATTGATCAGACAGCCATACCAAAGATGGCATAGTGGTGTCTGGGACATTATCTATGTATGATTCTGCAAGTATGACAATGCCAAGCTGCTGCTGAACCTGTCTGTGGAATAGCCCTCACACTTTTGACCCAAACCCTCAGATATAGCAAGGACAACTTTGCAGGGTCTACAGGCTTGGTTCATGGTCGCTTCCGATACCCAGAAACTTTCCAGGTGGTCCATAACATTTTATTCCTTTCTTTAGACGTTATAGTGGCTTGATACAATGGAGTGGCTTTCTAGGTCATTTCAGAGGGCATTTAAAAGTCATATTGCTGAAGGTTTTTGGGAGGTTCACCAAGCTAATTCTGGGATGACAGAATTGTATTTGGAGAAATTGAGGAAACAGGTTCTACATTTGCGTGAATTTCAAAGAATGAGAGGTAATCTCATTGAAGCTTACAATATTTTTAAGAGTGCAATCAGCATTAGCGTAGACAGAACGTTTCCTGTCTGTTGAGTTTAGAACGAGAACATAATTTTTGAATAAGTAGTAGGCCATTTAAAACTGAGATACAACACAGAACAGTAAGTACAGGAACAGACCCTTCTGCCCACCATGTTGGGCCAAACATGATGCCAAATTAAACTAACCCCTTCTGCCTGCCCTTGGACCATATCCCTCCATTCCTTGCATATTTGTGTGTTTATCTAAAAGTCCCTAAACACCCTGATCATATCTGCTTCCACCCTGGCAGCATGCTCCAGACTACCACTGTGTAAAAAAACTTGCCCCCTCTCAACTTAAAACTTAAAACTTAGGATTAGACATTTTAACTCTGGGAAAATGCTTTGGACCTTCAACCCTGGCTGTGCATCTCTTAATTTTATAGACTTCAATCAAGTCCCCCCCACTCAGCCTCTGCTGCTCCAGAGAAAATAACAAGATTTTCTAGCCTCTCCTTATAGCTCATACCCTCTAATCCAGGTAGCATCCTGGTAAACCTCTTGTGCATCCTCTCCCAAGCCTCCACATCTTTCTTGTAATGCGGCAACCAGAACTGAACACAATACTCCAATGTGGCCTAACCAAGAAGTCTTATAAAGTTGCAACATAGCATCCTGACTCTTGTACTCAATTTCCCGACCAATAAAGGCAAGCATGCCATACAGCTCCCTTACCACCCTATCTACTTGCATAGTCATTTTCAGGGAGCTATGGACTTGAACCCCAAGATCGCTCTGAAGTTAATACTGTTCAGGGTTCTCTCGTTAACTATATGCTTTTCCTGAACATTTGATCTTCCAAAGTGTAGCACCTCTCACTTACATGGATTAAAATCCGTCTGCCATTTCTCCACCCATCTCCGCAACTGATCTATATCCCACTTTATTCTTTGACAACCTTCTACACAATCTACAACTCCACCTATCTTTGTGATGTCCGCAAACCTTCTCACACACCCATCTACATTCTCATCCAAGTCATTTATATATAATCTGACACAGCAGAGGTCCCAGTATGGATCCTTGCAGAACACCACTAGTCATGGAGCTCCAACCAGAAAGAAACCGTTCCAATACTACCCTCTGCCTTCTATGGGCAAGACAAATTCTGAATCCAAGCAGCCAAGTCACCATGGATCCCATGCATCTTAATCTCCTGGATGAGCCTACCGTGAGGGACCATGTCAAAAGCCTTAATAAAATTAATGTAATCAACATCCACTGCTCTACCCTCATCAATACCCTTTGTCACCATTTGAGATGTGGAGAAATTCTTCAAAGGATGGCGAATCTTTGGAATTCTGAACACTGGAGGGCTGAGGAAGATCGCTCAGCATATTTAAGATAGATTTTGAAAGAATTCTATAGACTAATAATAATCAAAAGGATGATGAAAGAACGGAAAGTTACATAAAAGTTGAAAATTGGCCATGATTGACTGAATGGCAAAGTTGGCTCAATGGACTGAACGTTCTACTCCTGCTCCTCTTTCACTTATTCCCAGAATAACAAGAAAATGAAGTAAAAACCAAAACAAAAACAGAAGTCGCTGGAGAAGCTCAGCAGATCTAGCAGCATCTGTGAAGAATGAAATCAAGTTAACGTTTCAGGTCTGGTGACCCTTCCTCAGAACTAATAGGAGCTGGGAAAACTTTGGTTTATATGCAGTAAATAGGGAGGGGGAAATGGGGTAGTGAGTAAATGATAGGACAGAGCCCAAAGAGAGAAGAGCAGTTGGATAGACAAAGGAGTTGATAACAATCTGGCTGGGAGGGTGAATAATTGTTACTGGGGACTGTTAGTGACTAATAATATGTAGTATGTAATGGCAGGCTATGTGACATCAAGGCCTGGTGTGTGGAGTAGGGAGCTACGACATGGGAGAGTTTAGGCCCGAAAATTATTGAACTCAATATTGAGTCTGGAGGGCTGCAGGGTCCCCAAGCGGAAAATGAGGTGTTATTCTGCCAGCTTGCGCTGAGCTTCGCTAGAACACAGCGGCAAGCCTGAGAACAGGGTGGTGTGTTAAAGTGGCAGGCAACAGGTAGCTCAGGGTCTTTTTCGCGAGCAGAACATAGATGTTCTGCAAAGCGGCTGCTCGGTCTATACTTTGTTTCCCCAAAGTAGAGGAGACCACATTGTGAGCAGCGAATGCAGTAGACTACGTTGTGGGAAGTGCAGGTAAAGTGCTGCTTCACCTGGAAGGTATGTTTGGGCCCTTGCATTGTGGGGGAGGAAGGACGTAAACAGGCAAGTGTTGCACCTTCGCCGGTTGCAGGTGAAGATGCCATGGCGGGGTTTGAGGGAGAAGGAAGAGTGGACCAGGGTGTCCCAGAGGGAGCAGTCCCTGCAGAAAGCGAACAAGGGGGCAGAGGGGATAATGTGTCTGGTGGTGGCATCTCGCTGGAGGTGGCGGAAATGGCGTCTGATGATCTTCTGGATGTGGATGCTGGTGGATGGTAGGTAAGGACAAGGGGAACCCTATAGCTGTTGCAGGAGGGATGAGAAAGGGTGAGGGCAGAAGAGTGGGAGATGGGTCGGACCCAGTTGAGGACCCTGTCGACAATGGTGCTGGGGAATCCTCGGTTGAGGAAGGAGGTGGACATTTCAGAGGCTCCCTTGTCAAAGTTGCTTTCTCTCACTACAAGTTAATGCCCCATTATAATCCTTAATTTCTCAATTTAACCTACTGGGTGATGGTGACACAGTGGTAATATCATTGGACTAGTATTCCAAAACCCCATCATGGCAAATGGAGAAATTGGAAGAAAATCTAGAAATAAAAAAGTAAGTTAAAGAGATGAGGCCCTCCCCCTGCATCAATCACTAAAATGGACAAAGTAGCACCAGTACTGGCTGAGCTGGCAAAGCTCTGAAGAACATTACTGCTAGACTATGTCTGCCAGAAAGCAGTGAGGATACAAGTGGAAAACTTACATGATCTCATCCTCATCAATTTACTTTTCTTAAATGTCTGTTCATTACTGTACCAGAAGAGTTGACTACAAAGACAACTTCCTTCATGTTGTGTGGCACTACTACTGCACCAATTAGGACAGGTTGAAAACAGATCCATCAACTCAAAACTGGGCATTCATGACCATCTGAATGGCATTCTACCACAATCTGTAATCTCATGGCCTGGCCTATCCCTATTCTACTGTTGCCACCAAGCCAGGTGGTCAACACTGGTGCAATGAAGAGTACAGGAGGGCATGCCTAAAAATGTGTGCATCAACCTGATGTTACAGCAGACTACTTGTATGCCATGCAGTGGAAGCAGCATGCAATAGACAGGTTAAGCTATTCCACAATCAAGAAGTCATAGTTAAGCTTCATAGCCCTGCCTCTTCTAGTCATGAATGTTGGTGGGCAATTAAACAACTAAACAGGGCAAAGCATCTGCTAAAATATCACCACTCTCTACAATGAGGGAACTAAGCACATCACTAAAAAAGACAAAGCTGAAGTACTTGCACCCATCTTCAGCTAGTAGTGCCAAGTGGCTAATCCATCTCAACCTCCTCCCGAGAACCAAAGCATCATAGATGCTAGTCTTCAACCAAATGGATTCACACAACATGATATCAAGAAAGAGATGAAGTCACTAGTTAAGTGCCCTAACAACAATAGTATTGTAGGCTAGTGCTCCAGAACAAAAGACATCCCTCCCAAGCTGTTCCTGTTCAGCTACAACATTTCTGGATAGATGGCAATGAGGAAAATTGGCCATTAACAAAAAGGATTGAATTCCAGAGGTGAGACGAGAATGAATACCCTTGATATCAAGGCAACGTTTGATAAGGGAGGACATCATGGAGACCAAGCAAAACTGGAGTTAGTGGGAATAGGGAGGTGGTGGGGTGGGGGCAAAATTCTGGTGGATAATTATCTCAGTTCTGGAATATCATTTTAGATGTTCTTCAAGATAGTGTCCTCGGCCGAACTGTCTTCAGTTGATTGATCAAGGACCTGTCTTTCATCGTAAGGTCAGAAATGGAGATGTTTACTGACGTTCAGTGCACTCAACTTCTCAGATACTGAATCAGGCTGTGCCCACAAGCAAGACCTGAACGAGATCCGGGCTTGGGCTGACAAGTAACACTCTCCACATAAGCCTCAACAAGAAAGAATCTAACTTTTGTCCCTGGATGTTGAATAGCATTATCACTGCTGAAACATGCACTATCAGCATCTTAAGGGGGATATCACTGACCAGAGACTAAATTGGACCAGCCATATAAATACTGTGGCTTTAACTACAGACCAAAGGCTGGGAATGCTGCAGCAAATAACTCATTTCCGGCCTCCCCAGTGCCAACACACACTAATGGCAGAGGTCAAGTGGAATACTATCCACTTGCCTGAATGGGTTCAGTTGCAATCACTCAAGAAGCTTGACACCATCTAGGATAAAGTAGTCTATGCACCACCTTCAATGTTTTCTCCCTCTATTACTGATGCAAAGTGGCAGCAGTGTATATCATCTATAAGATGAACTGCTGTAACTTAACAAGGCTCCTTCAACAGCACCTTCCAAACCTGCAACCTTTACCACCTAGTGGAAGGGCAGCAGATACATGGGAGTACCACCATCTGCAAGCTTCCTGCCAAGCCACATGCCATCCTAACTTGGCATGATCAATGCTCCTTTGACACTGGTGGATGAAGATCCTAGAACTTTCTTATAAACAGCACTGTTCATATCAATATTTCTCAAGGACTGCAACAGATCAAGGAGGACATTGGGCTGAAGTGCCTTCTTCCGCACTGTAAACATCTGAGTCTATGAGTATAAAGCAGTACTATTACCTAGAGGTTATTGCTGTCTGCTGCATAGACTATCAAGAAAATCAGTGCAGCATCCTCAAAGAACAAATATCTGATCTTCATTGTATATTTGTGGCAATGTCATCTGTTCAAGAGATGCAGTGATTCGAGTCAAGCAAAAAGGTAAACTAGAAGTAACCATTTCAAAGTCCAAGTAGTAAGTTAGTATGCCAAACAATGGTTTAAATTGTATTCCTATTACTGCGAGTTCACCATCAAAAGGCAGAAATATTGACCAGACTAGACAAAAATGACTTCGTAAGAATCCTGCATGAAACATTTTTAAATCAAGGACACTACAAGTTTTGCTAAAGCTCAATTTCTATTTGCCAAATGAAGCAAAGATGATTTATCGGAAAACCATCCTCAAGTTTTATAAACTACAAGGGCCTTAGAATTGCTTTGTGGAGGGAGTAGTTTCCCACTGTGATACATTACTCTTCCTGCAAAGGGAACTTTATTAACTTGAATAGGCATTTTTCCCCCTGTAGAATAGAAAATCAATTGTTAAACCACAAGAAGCAATGTCAACAATATTATTGGGCACCAATTTAATTTTTTTTTTCAAAAAGACAAACTCAATTGATTGCTGTTGCCACAGGTACTATTCTTTGTTGCTGCAACTGTACAACAGTAAGAGGACAAGTCCAAGTTTGAAGCTCATGGGCCAAATTAATCAGAGTGCAAGTAGGGCATGGATTTGAAAATCATCGTTAAGCAGACTTTCCAACATGCAAATAGATGTAAACAGAAATTCTAATTTTTAGTAACTGTTACTTTGATGCAAACTGTTCAAAGTTTCTGAAAAATCCTTAATTTAAATAGATCCCATGTGGTCAACATTTAAATGCTGTAATTTCATGGAAAATAAATACTGAAACATCTGAAGTTGTACCGTTTAAATATGAAAATGGATCCAGTTTCTTTGCAATCTGCATATCTAGGTATGCCAAACACTAATAACATGTTCTGATCCTGTAAGGTGCTGGCCTGCTTCTTCGTTCATGTTATTGCTATGTAGAATCTGACATATTTACCCAGGCCTGATAAAAAAAAAATTAGGATAAATTTTAAACTATTAGGGCAACAAGGTATAAGTCACTTCTAATCTGAAGATTAAACTTTTGTCATTTTTCACCTGAGGTGTGCTGTCAGTGTTTATTAGCGTATTTATTGTACACAGAAACAATTAGTCAAATCACCGGCACCAGGTAAAAATGTTGCTTTACACAAAGGGTCAAAAAAAATGTTGAGCATTTGGTTTTTGCTTTTGTTCATCATTAATTTCATAGCCAGTACTAAAGAGAATCCAAAGTGATGGGATGATGCATAAATGAATTATAGTAAGATTTAAGTGAGTCATAAATACAAAAGTTTTCTGACAATACAGACTTTCTGAAAATCAACTTCAGACTAAAAATAATTGCTCATCTCAGTAGCCACCAGAACCTAAACTTGATTCAACACAAGAAAGAAAGAGGTATTTTTCATTTTGGTCTGATCAAGTTTAAGGAAGCCAATACTGGAAGATAAACTAATTTTCTTTAGAGACCACTGACATTTTATTTAAGCAATACGGTTTTACTGGAGAATTCACGAAGCAGCAACATTGATTTAATTTACTGTTAGGGTAAAATACTTTAACTCAATTTCAAAATTAACTGTTACATATTTGTAGTTTCCTTTCGAAGAAACAATTGAAAGGCAGAAATTCAAAACAGGATAAAAGATATCAAATCTACTGTCAATGGTAATTTGAAACTGGTAAACTGGCAGTTTCATTGTTCAGCTGATTTTGGACCTGCCACATCAATAAAACTTGGAAGGCTACATTCATTACTGGGTGACACAAACGTCAACAGAATCACAAGAAAATTGTACAAAAGCAGCAATAATATGCTGGAACAATAGGGCTTAGCTGATTTACCTCTCATGCTTTGTTTGCTGTTCTACCCTTCTTCACTTCTCTAGTTGTTGTGCTCACTTCTGATTCCACTTTTTGCTTCACCCTGCTGTCCAGGCAAGAGAAATAAAATTCCAGTTAGAGATGGGTCTGAACAATATTTGAGACCAGCCTAAAATCACCAACAACTTGTTATGTGTTGATCCCCATATTGTGCATTAGCAATCATGATACAGGAAGTGAAGAAAAGGTTGACGGAGATAAGCATAAGATCAAACGGGAAATAAGGCAGGAAAAGCCGAGACCAGCTGTAAAAGGAACAAAAATTGAAAGATAATTATGGACAGACACAACTTTGTTGTATTGTATTTGGAATGCCAAAATATAATACACCATTTTATAGAGTCATAGAGATGTACAGCACGGAAACAGACCTTTCGATCCAACTTGTCCATGGCAACCAGATATCCTAAGTAAATCTAGTCCCATTTGCCAGCATTTGGCCCATATCCCTCTTAACCCTTCCTATTCATAAATCCAGCCAGATGCCTTTTAAATGTTGTTATTGTACCAGTCTCCACCACGTCCTTTGGTAGCTCATTCCTTATATGCCTCACCTTCTGCGTGAAGAAGTTGCCCCTTAGGTCCTTTTTAAAATCTTTCCCCTCTCACCTTAAACCAATGGTCTCTAGCTTTGGACTCCCCTAGCCAGGGGAAAGGACCTTGTCTATTTACCCTACCCATGCCCCTCATGATTTTTTGAACTTCATTAGGTCACCCCTCACCTTCTGATGCTGCAGGTAAAAGAGCCCCAACCTACTCAGCCTCTCCCGTTAACTCAAACCCTCCAACTCTGGCAACATCTTTGTAAATCTTTTCTGAACCCTTTCAAGTTTCACAACATCCTTTCCATAGCAGGGAGACCAGAGTATTCAAATAGTGAACTAACCAATATCCTGTACAGCTGCAATATGACTTCCCAACTCCTGAACTCAATGCACTGACCAATAAAGGCAAATGTACCAAATGCCTTCTTCACTAACCCTGTCTACCGGTGACTCCATCTTCAAGGTACTATAAACCTGCACTCCAAGGTCTCTTTGTTCAGCAACACTCCCCGGGGTCCTTGTCATAGGTGTACAAGCCCTGCCCTGATTTGCCTTTCCAAAATGCAACGCCTCCCATTTATCTAAATTAATATTATGCAGAAGGGAGGAAGTAGTGAGCTTAAAAGTCAACATTTCCAATATTCTATCCACACAAACATACAAATCAGGACGAGGAATGGACTACTCGGCCTGTTGAGCCTGCTTCACTATTCAATATCATGCCAAATTAGATGACTCCACGTTTCAACTTTTCACAAGAATCTACCCATTTGCCTTGAAAATATTCGAAGTTTCTACTTTTCTGACTTTTGAGGGAAACCACACTAAGAGAAGTATTCTCATCTATGTTTTGAATGGATGACCCTTCATTTTTAAACGGCAACTTCTGGTTCTAGATTCTCCCACAGAAACAATATCTTCTCCATGCCCACTGTCAAGAACCCTCAGGATCTTTTATGTTGAAATCAAGATGCCTTACCCTTCTAAACTTCAGCCTGTTCAATGTTTCCTTAAAAGGCAACCTGCCCATTTCAAGTATTGGCTTAGTAAACATTCTCAAAACTGTATCAAGTTTATTTGCATATTTCCTAAATAACAAGACCAATACTCTATTATTCCACGTAAGATTCATGAATGTCCAGAATAACTGAGGCGTAATTTTTTTTATTCAATTCCCCACCGAACAATAAAATTCTATTGGCTTTCCTAATTATTTTCCGTGTACTAACCTTCTACAATTCATGCACCGAGACACACAGATCCCACCCTGTAGCTCAAGGTTCTGTAATTTCATTATTTAAGTGATGATGTGCTGCTCATGTTCTGCCAAGGACAACTTTGCCTTATACTTCATTTGCTAGATCTTTGTCCACTCACTTAGCCTATCCATATCCTTTTGAAGCCACCACAAATCTTCTTCAACTTATTTTCTTACCTAACTTTGCATCATCAGCAAACTGAGCAACTATACAGAAGGTCTCCTCATCCAAATCATTTATATAATTTGTAAAAAAATGGAAGCTGCAGCACTGATCTCAATGGCACATCACTTGCTATATCTTGCCAACCAGAAAATGACCTATTTATGCTAGTCAGCTTCTTGTTTGCTGTCCAATCTTCTATCCATGCCAATGTTACCCACTATACTATTATTTTTTCCATAATAATCTTTAATGTGGCACCTCAAATGCCTTCTAGAAACCTAAGTACAGTAAATTTACAAGTTTCCCTTTATCTACAGCACATTACTTCTTCAAAAGAATCCCAATAAATGATTTCCCTTTCACAAAATCTATTGATTTGGTTTGATTGCTTTGAAGTTTTCCCAAGTACTTTGCTGTGATATCTTCAATAATAGCTTTGAACATCTTCCCTTTTACAGATGTTAAGCTCTTTTGCCTGCAGTTTCCTGCTTTCTGTATTCTTTTTAAAAAAGGAGTTATATTCGCTATCTTTAAAACCAGTGGAACCTTCTTCCAAATCGAAGAAATTTGCAAAACTTAAAACCAATGCATCAACTATCTCACTCACAATCCAGAGCCCCAGATTGGTATTCTGGGGCCACTGGTTCGAATCCAACCAGGTTAGTGAAATTTGAACTTAACAGAAATCTAGTATTAAAGACTAGTCTAGTAGCAACCATATAACCACTCTTAATAGTCAGGTAAAAATCCATCTGGCTCACAAATGTCCTTTAGGGAAAGAAGTCTGCTGCCTTTAACTGTTTTGGCCTAGATACGTTGCCTAACCCACAGCAATATGGTTGACTCTTAACTGCATGTTAAGGTGATTTTGGGCTAGTAGAGATGGGTAAATACTGGCCATTAGCAACATTCACATCGTGGAAGATTATAGGATCTGGGGAGTTATAAACGTGCATCTCCAACAATTTGATCAGTGCCATTTCCCTGGTGATTGTAATTCTCAAGTTCCTCCCTCTCTTATACTTCCCGATATACAGCTATTTCCAGAGTATTATTCTATCCTCCATAGTGAAGAGTGGTACAAAATATCTGTTCAATTCATCTGCCAACTCTTCCTTTATGCATTCCCCAAATATACTTTCTATAGTAAAGGCCAATGTTGTGTTTGTTAAGACTTTTAAAAGCATCTGTATAAATTCTTTGTTTTTATATTTCTGGCTAGCTTTCTCTCATACTCTAATTTTTCCCTCCCTATTAATCTTTTAGTGATTCCTTGCTTTTTTAAATATTCCGTCCATCCTTTTGGCCTGCACCTTTTTGCATAATTATACGTTATTATATTATAGTTGGGGGTAAAAATAAAAAGACATTGTCAAAACATTTTGTCTGGTACTCATCGGGACAATTTGCAAGAAATATGCTTTTTTAAAAATTCACTCATGGGATGTGCGCGTAGCTGATTATCCAGCACTTATTGCCTGTCCTTAGTGATATAAAGTCATAATGTTAATACTGTAGGAGAGGAGACTACTGGTTGGTGAACAAGTAGCCACCTGAAAGGTAGAGACCATAGGGAATGCACCAGTTAACCGCCAAGCTTTATTTAAAATTTAAATCAGGCAGATTAACTCTGCCTAGCCAAGACACTACCCTGAGAAATGAACTAGAAAATGCCCGTCAACTATTCAATGGAGATGAAACAAGCGTAGTCTGTGCATAAATGACACCACCCGCAAACTAGAGGAGCAACACCTCATATTCCGCCTCAGGAGCCTGCAGCCCGGTGGCCTAAGCATGGAATTCGCCAGTTTTAAAATCTCCCGGCCTCATCCCATGTCCAAGCCTCCCTCTCATCCCTGCCTCCTTGACCCGATACAACCTGTCCATCTTCTCTCCCACCTATCCAACCCTCCCATCCTACTGACTAATCCCCACCATTCCCTACCTGCACTCACCTATCACCATCCCACCTTCCTTCCCCAACCCCAACCCCACCCCTCCTGTCTCTTTATTTCCCAGCTCCCTTTCTCTTCCCCATTTCTGAAGGGTCCCAGCCCGAAATGTCAACTTTCCTGCTCCTCTGACGCTGCCTGGACGACTGTGTTCCTCCAGCTCCATACTGTGTTATCTATAGTCTGTGCATATGCACTGTCTGCAAAGAGGGCTGTGCATTTTCCAGTTCCATGGTATTAAGTGCCTAATGACCCCAAAGTGACTTTTCTTCGACATCTTAAAACTGAACTGGAAGTCTCATCATCAAGATACCTTTTGAGAATTCATCCGTAGCAAGTAGTTTAGATACAATATTCTGTACAACATTGTTTGAACTGTCAAGGTGAAAACCCCATGCACTGGTTAAAAACATCACCTAGGTGGATACAGTTTGTAACTTGGTTAGAATTTAGCTGTGTGGGTTGTCAGCCAGTTGTGTTTAATTTCAATAGCAATTAAAATTCTACCAGTTTCTGTGACAGACTATTAATACACATTGCCAGTTTGCATTTTGATAGACAAAGTTTCAGCTTGTTCCTGCCCCATTGAATAGACTTCTTCCCGTCTGGATTCTTTAATTTTTGTCCCTCTACCCAGTATTTTTGTACCTACATCTGCGATTCTTCTGACACCTTATATCATTTCAACAATTTCCAGCTTCTTGGTCATAACTGCCTCCTCTCCATTATTGACATCCAAAATCTCAAAGGGCTAAATAGCCTTCTACTGTTCCAAAGTATATGTTGCAGTATACTACACTGCAACCTCCACCGAGTGCTCAGGAGTAGCTCCATTTCTTCCTCGACTAGAGACCAAACTAGTGTTCCTTAGACCAATACATCATCATCTACCATCAGGTGGCCAAATACAACATCTTACTAAACAATTTCTCCTTTAATTTGTTTTCATTTCTTCCAAATAAAGGTGCTGCCAAAAATAGTCATAGTTATTGGTCTGGGGAGGCAAGGGCCTAGTGGTATTATCACTGGACTATTAATCCAGAGACCCAGATAGTGTCCTGGAGACCCGAGTTCGAATCCCACCATGGCAGATAGTGGAATTTGAATTCAATAAAATATCTGGAATTAAGAATCTAATGATGACCGTGAATCCATTGTCGGAAAAACCCATCTGGTTCACTAATGTCCTTTAGGGAAGGAAACTGCCATCCTTACCTCGTCTGGCCTACATGTGACTCCAGGCCCACAGCAATGTGGTTGACTCTGAACTGCCCTCTGGGCAATTAGGGATGGGCAATAAATGCTGCCTAACCAGCGAAACCCTCATCCCATAAATGAATAAAGAAAAAAAACTCCTGCATTTTTGTGGGGCATACAGAACATTCCTCGTTACAGTCTGACTCAGGACCTTCATCCAACTCTTTCCGGTACACTGATAACCATATCAATGCCATTTCTTGCTCTCACCAGGAAGTGAAAAACATCAATTTTGCTTCTACTTTTCACCTTCACATAGTCCATCTCTAACACTTTTTCCAACTTCCTCAATTTGTATCAGCATTTTAGGCAATAAGCTTCATACTACTATTATATTCCCACCAACCTCCATGCTCAATAGTTCTACACACCATGCTGCTTGAAAGGTTTCCAATTTAATCATCCCAGTTTCTACATCTCCAATGATGCTGCTTTTCACAACAGTACATCTCATGACAATCAACAATGGTCATCATTAGACTCTTAATTCCAGAATGTTTTTTGATTGAATTCAAATTCCACCATCTACCATGGTCGGATTTGAACCTGAGTCACCAGAACATTTGTGTAGAGTTGGATGAACACAGCAGGCCAAGCAGCATCAGAGGAGCA